>NW_008343573.1:1258056-1288971 GCF_000622305.1 Nannospalax galili | reverse complement strand
CCTCCTCCTCCTCCTCCTCCTCCTCCTCCTCCTTCTCCTTGTCTTTCTTTGTGTATGTGGTGGTTGTTCTTATTGATTTTTGACACAGGGTTTCCCTACATATCCAAGCTGGCCTTGAATCATGGAGCACCTCTACTTCTGCCTCAGAGTGTTGGGATTCAGATGTGCACCACCACACATGCTTAAATGGAGTTTTCTATAGCTATCTGATAAAGAAAATTTATTGTGCTATGTCTGAGGCCCTTTCCTGTCCCAGTGATCTGAAGATTTCTGAGGGCCACTATCTCTCATATAGGGGCCTTCCTATAAATCTGACAATGGAACATATCCTTTCCTGAACTAGCATTGTAGTATTTCCAACATAAAAGACATCCAAGAATGATTTCAGGCACCCAGGTTGTGTTACCTCTATTAGTAATTCTTCTCATTGATGTGACAAAAATATTTGACAATAGAACTTAAAGAAAGAAGGTGGCTTACAGTTTGAGAGGATACAATCTATCATGATGGCAGGAGCCAGAGGCAGCTGGTCACATTGCATTTGTAATTAGGACATAGAGATTTGGCAGGATGTGAGGCCCAGCTATAAATCTTCAAGACCAGCCCCCAATGTCCTACTTCCTCCAGTGAGGTTCCACTTCCTAAAGACTCTAAAACCTTCCAAAAAATAGTGCTACAAGCTAGAGACCAAGTATTCAAACACAGAGGCTTGTGGGGGACATTTTATAATCAAACTATACCACCACCTAAAGGTTGCCTGGTTTAGACTTAGACTATTCTCTAACTAGGTTTGGTGGCCTGTTTTAAGACTATCATCTATCCAGATTTGGTTCCTAGGACCCACAAGGTAGTTGGCTAGAATTCCCTATGTAGGGTTTCCACACTCCTCTGTCAGTCTCCAAATCTGCTGTGAGGTCTGTGCAGTTCTCTGGGGGCTCAGATCTATGTTGTACTCATTGTACTTAGAATATTTTGTTTTTTTGTTTGTATGTTTGTTTCTGAGACATAGTCTCAATAGCCCAGACTGGCCTTGAACCTCCTTCTATCTCTACCTTCTGAGTGCTAAGACTACAGGTACATATCACCACATCTGGCTTGTTTTTTGAGATAGGGTCACGCTATGTGACCCAGGTTTGCCTTAAACTCACAGCAGTCTCCTGCCTCAGTCCTTCAAGTTCAAGAATCACAGGTGTGTGCCACAAACAAAGCATCTCTTTCCTGCTATTGACTCTGCTCTCACAACCCAGGTGATGGGTCTGGTCCTAAAGCCTGGGAACTGCCATCTTTCAAGACTCTCACCCCTGGCTGGACCTTAGAATCATCTAAGAAATGTCAAAAGTAGGGAAATAGGTACTTTGACAAAGAAGACATCCAAATGGACAATAAGCAAGTGAAAGTTTGTTCAAAATCACAAATTATTAGTAAAATGCAAATAAAAAGCAGGAGAGATGACATCATATTCAATAAGATGGCTATACTAAGAGCAAAACAAATAGGAAAAATAAGTGTTGGCAAGGATTTGGTGAATTGCTGGTAGAAATGTAAATCAGTGCTGCTGGGCATGCCTCAGACAAGTAAAACTGAGGCATGGTTTTACTGTAAAATTTACAGACAAGTAAAACTATATGATGCAGCAGTTCCATTTCTAGAGAGATACCCAAAAGAGTTCAAAGCAAGGGTTCAAATAGATGCCTGTACAAAAAAGGTTAAAAGAAGCATTATGCACAACAGCTAAAAGACGGAAAGAACTCAATTGTCAGTAGACAGATACACAAAATGTGGTCTAGCCATGCAATAAAATACTATTTAGTCTTTAAAAAGGAACGAATTGGCCCATTGAGAAATGTGCATGAACACTAAAATTATCTTAAAGGAAATAAGCTAGACATAAAAGACAAATATTATATGATTCTTCATAAGATTCTTCTTATATAAGGAAATAGAAGAACCTGTAATAAGCTAGTATATCCAGTATTGTAGACATTACTAGGGTCTGAAGAAAGGAAGTAATAGGGAGTTATTCTTTGATGGGTACAGAATCTAAATTCTAAAAGATAAAAATTTCCAGAGATAAATATTGGTGATGGTTGTACAAAGTTGTGACTCTACTGTGTACTTTTAAAAGATTGACACAAGTTCTTATACGGGTGCACATATGTGATTACAGCCTTTGGACCTGAAGCAAGAGGTTAGAATTCCAGGACAGCCTCAACTACACAATGAGAACTTGTCTACCAAAATAAAAAGCTATCACCACCAACAAGCATAGCAGAGGAAAGAAGAAAGACAATAAAAGAAAGTAAAAAAAGAAAGTAAGAAAGGAAGGAAGGAAGGAAGGAAGGAAGGAAGGAAGGAAGGAAGGAAGGAAGGAAAGAGAAAGAAAGAAAGAGAAAGAGAAAGAGAAAGAAAAGAAAGAATGAACAAACTTGAAGTCAGAAAAAAGTGATGGGGAGATATGGGAGGTGTTGGAGGGGAGGCAGTAGGCATGGATTTGATCAAAACACTTTATATGCATGTAGGATATTCTCAATAAAGTCTTTTTAAAAGTGAAAAAAAAAAACTTCTAATTCTTTCCGCAACAGGATTAATGATGGTGTCTTCCTCATAATGAATAAATAAAAGAAAGAAAGAAAGAAAGAAAGAAAGAAAGAAAAGAAATAAAGAAAGACACAAGAGAAATGACTTATATTAGGAACATTTTATGCTCCTGAAGAGGACATGGGTTTCAGTTCCCAGCATCTACATGGCAGCTCACAACTATCTGAAACTTCAGTTCTAGAAGATCCAACATCCTCTTCTGGTCTCCAGGATCACCAGGCACATACAAGGTACACATATATACACGCAGGCAAAACACTCATACACAGAAAATAAAAGAAAATCTTTAAAAAAAAAAAAAAAAGAACAGCATAAAGACAGAAAAGAAAAATTCTATTGTCTAGTCACAGAAAAGACTAACCACCAGGCGTGGTGGTGCATGCCTTTAATCCCAGCACTTGGGAGGCAGAGGCAGGCCGATCTCTGTGAGTTCAAGGCCAGCCTGGTCTACATAGCGAGTTCCAAGACCGCTGGAGCTACAGGGAGACCCTGCCTCAAAAAGACCAAAAAAAAAAAAAAAAAGACTAATCAAATTACGGTTTCATTGGTTGAGTCTGAGACACTAAACCCCTGATATTTTTAGAGAGAGAGTCCCACATTCTAGTCCTTGCTGATGACTTCCTAGATGTCTCAAAGGCACCCATGCTTAGCTGGTCCAAAGTGAGCTTATATTTCCCCCTCCAAGCTAGTTTCTTAGCTGTTCTCTACCCTGTCTCTAACATGGTCATTGTATTAGTTACTTTTCTCATACTTGTGATAAAATCTATGATAAAAAGCAACTTAAAGGAAGAAGGGTTTATTTTAGATCACAGTTTTGAGTATAACTCCATCATGGTGGTGAGAAGGGAAAAAGAGGGAGGGAGAGAGGGAGGGAGGGAGAGAGAGAGAACCATGGGATGCTGCCATGTTTAGGGTATCTTCTCTGTTCCATAGAGATTCTAAATCCAGTCAAGTTGAAAATGAATATCACCCCATCAAAGCCATCCATCTTTTGATCATGGATCATACCATTTATATCCTTGGTCCCACCCGTAGGGAAATAAACTGCTTCTTCCTGTCTCCTTACACATGCTACAACCTTGCTGAGGAAGGGCGACCATCCCAACATTTGTTGTGATGGAGCAAGAGCACACATGAGACCCCAGCTCTCTTCTCTTTTGTTCCTCCATCACAAACTCTTTAGCTTATATCTCAGAAGCAGATGCTCTGGGCTCCTGGGACGCATGTGCAACTGGGGGCTGGGAGGGCAATACAGGGGTTCAAGTGCCCAGATATGAAGGTGGTGCCAGGTTGAGGTAGGTTCTGCTCCAGAACCCAGGGAAGCTTTAATCCATTCTCTGGTCTATTTAGTACATAGAGCCCCAATGCAAGCTCACCTCCCACTGCAGGGTGCCTGCTTGGACAGCTGCTGTTTGCTGTTGCAGGCCCTTCTCTTTGGAGTTTTCTCTACCTTCTCTGCTGTGATGAATCCCAACTCCTTTCAAGGAAGTAGATGCATTTACTGTTCTGCCTGCTGCAACTGCTCCAGACAGAATCGCCTTCTCCCGACACTTTACTCGCATAGGGCCCCATCAAAGAGTCTCTTGATCACATGGGTGTGTGATTCTGTGCAGTGTCTTCTCCAGGTGGTCTGTGAGCTTCTTGAGATCAGGAAGCATATTGTATTGATCACATCTGCTGCAGATAAATGAAATGTTATCTCTTCCAGCTTTTGTTCAACTTTCCCCTGCTTGAAGGTTCTATGTGGTATGGTGGCCTATGCAGCTGTAACTGGAGGGTGCCTGGCTGTCCCTTCATGCATGTCATCCTTCTGATGTCACAGGTGAAGGCCACAGGCCTAGCTGAAATCACACTGCTTAGTGTAGTATTACAAATTCTGCACCCATTAGTCTCTTATTGGTAAAGTAGGGATAGGGCTGGGGATAGAGTTTTGTTGGCGGACTACTTACCTAGCGTGCGAGCAGCCCTGGGTTTGATCCCTTGCACTACAAGGTATCTAGAGCCTGCAATCCCAGCATTTGGGAGGCAGAAGCAAGATCAGTAATTCAAAGTCACCCTTGCTACATGGAGAGTCTGAGGCCAGCTTTGGCTAGTTTTTGTAGAGATAAATACCTGGTTTTTTTGGTTTATAGCAAGAAAACGAGTTAATACAGTGGTAATACCCATAATAAGGATTCGCTAAATGTCAGCAATTATTTCTACAATATGTAAAAATCTAGCCAACTTGGCAAAGAGTTCTCAGAACCAATCTGAGCAGACATAGCCAAAACTCGGGAACCCAGCAGCTGCCAAGTGTGTGGCCTCCTTTGCTGTTATATCAATTTATGTATACCCTCGGATGTGGTACCACATACTCTGAGCAGGTCTTGGGCAAAGAGACAGGGAAGGCCTGTGTTCAGAGACCTTGGGGCAGGTGGCCCAGAGCCACAGCAAGGGCTATATGGTAGGCATATGGCCAGTGGGCTCCTCCTCTGAGCCTCAAGCACTGGAGGTCACTGGCTCCAGAAAGCCAGTCTCACAAGGTGGTGAGGATTAAATGAAATAAAGGACCTCAAGGGCTATGTAAATTGTAAATGCTGTACAAATCTAATGGGTCTATCTATTAGCTCATTTGATTTGCATAATCATCTCCTGAGGTGGGTAGAGCTATTCCCACAGCAGGGCCTCCCACCACCTGCTCTGAGAACCTCATATCCTTGCTCCTTCCCCTTCTAGCCTTGAGTCCTTAGAGCCTGGATAGGCTCGAGCTGCCCCAGGTGGACATTTCCAGAGAGCTTTATATATACCTTTCCCCAGAGGGAGCTGGCCCTTCCTCAGAAACAGTCCCAGAGTGGGTGGACAGTCCTCTGTCCAGCTCTTTGGAGCTGGGCAGTCAGCCTGGGACAGTGTCTCCTCTCTCCCTGCCCTGGGGCCAGGCCCTAATCACTTCTTTCACAGCCTTTGTGTAGCTGGCTTTCATTCAGGCCCTACACAAAGCCCGGGTGAGCTGAGGTCAGATTTTCAACCTTCAGCTCTGGATTTCCTGTCTTTTGTGGAATGGAGGACAGACTATACCACCCAGCTTCCTGTCATCTCAGCACTGGGGGCTCTCCTGTCATGGCACCGACCCACTCCAGGAGGCTGGGAAATCCTCTTGGGAGATGAGAGAAAATCTCCTTTCTTCTCTAGCCATTCAAATCCTGGTATTTTCTGTTGCTGGCTGTGGAATATTGCTTGAGATCTTTTGGTCATTGAAAGTGACTTCATAGGACTGGGAAGAAGGCTTAGAGGATAAAGTGCTTTTGTGAGAGGACCTGAGTTCAGATCCCTAAAACTCCCACAAAGCCAGACATGGCAGCATGTATCTGTAATCCCAGCATACCTATGGCCAGATGGGAGGTGAAGACAGGAGACTCTCTAGGAGCTCCTGGGTCAGCTAGCCTGGTGCACACAACAGCAAGCAACAAGACATCCTATCTCCAAACAAGGGGAAGATTTAAACTCACTTGTGCTCTGTGACACTGCAGACCTGCATAAACATACACACTCACACATCACATACACACACACACACACACACACACATACACACTCATACCTCACACATACACAATACACTTTTAAAATGTCTTCTTATAGGATTTGAATTCTGATATTATCCTAAATGCAACTTGAAATAATATATGTTAAGATATGTATAGTCCCTATTAACAAAAAAAAGAAAAGAAAAGCAGGCCAGCCAGATGGTTCAGCAGGTAAAAGTGCTTCTCATGCAAACCTGACAACCTGAATTCAATTCCTGGGTCCCAAAGTCCTCCTCCGACCTTCACAGACACATTGTACAATAATGTGTACATTATTAAACCATACTTAACATATGCCAATCTCCTCCTCTTTTGCAGTTCAGACTATGCAACATGAAAGATCAAGGACTAAACAGAAAGATGCTAAGAAATGAAGAGTCTCAGGACACTGGCAAGAGGAAGAATTGAGGTTGAACATTGCTTCCCTAGGGCTACTGTAACAAAGTGCCTCAAGCTTTGAATCTTAAATGAAGGAAATTTAGTTTTCCCCATTCTATAGGCTGGAACTCTGAAGTCAAGGTGTCTCAGGGCTAGATAGTCAGCATTAGAGGGAGAGTCCTTTGCAGCCTTCTCCTTCTGTGGATAGCTGGCAAGCCTTCGTGTCCTCAGCTTGTGTTTGTATGCGCACCTCTTTCTTCTCATGGCAGTCTCCTCAAATCTGACTTCATTGTGTCTATCTAGATTTCCCTTTTTTGTAAGGACATCAGTCGTACCGGGCTAGGGGATCTCCTCATCTGAAATAATCATATCTGTAGCCATCTTGTAAAGTCACATTCTGATGTCCTAGGGTTAGGACTTTAATTGATCCATCCCACAGTAGGGGCTCAGGTTAGTGAATTTTCATTTTCCTTATGTTCTCTGCCAGGCTATATGCTCAGTTTGGGGCTGCCAGCATACTACAGGCATCTTTGCTCTCGAAGACCTACAGTCTAGTAGGGACAGACAGAAGCCAGAATAGATGCTATTATGCTATCATAACACACTATGCTGGGGGCGTGAGTGGATTCAACTTGGGTGACTAGCATTCTCTTGAAAGGGTCCTCTACCCATCCTGTAGTGAGGAGAGACTTTTCAGTGACATCCTACAGAGGGAGGTTGGTGACTCAAGAGAGACAGGAAGGAAGGCTGAGGAAGTATCCCCAAACTGGGAGTAGTTACTCCTAGGACTGGGAGCCTGACACAGGAGGGTTGCCTCAGGTTCAAGGCCTGCCTGGCTATATAGTAAGACTGTTTCAGAACAAAACAAAACCAAGAAGTCTTTCTGATTCCAAGAATAGTGTGAGAGCCTACATTTGCCAGAAGACTTAGGAGAACTTCCATCATCATGCAATGTGAAATAAAATAGGTTAAGAAAATAACATATGTATACACACATACTAACAATAAAAGAAACAATGAAAGGAAAGAAAAATAGGCCAACAAGGTGGCTCGGCTGGTAAAAGTGCTTGCTGTGCAAACCTGACGACCAGAGTTCAATCCCTGGTCCCCTTGTGGAAGTTTCATTTCTGTTGCTATAATAAAACACCTCAACAAAAAGCACTTTAGAAGAGAAAGGGCTTATTTGGCTTTCAGTTCCAGGCTGCAGTTAATAATTGTGGCGACTTGAAGCAGTCACGTCCCATCCAAGAGCTGAGACGATAAATACTTGCATACTTTTTGCTCAGCCTGCTTTTATACACTCACAGTTCAGGGCTCAGCCATGAAATGGTGCTCTGCCCCACCCACCTACATTCAGAGAGGCTCTTCCTACCTTAGTTAATGAATGAAGGAAAAATCTCTCACAGGGATGCCCAAAGACCAACCTGATCTAGGAAATCCTTCATTGAGATATTCTTTCTAGGTGATTCTATGTTGTATCAAGTTGACAATTGAAACTTAACCATCCAGCCCTAGTAAGTCCTCAGAAAGAGAGCGATTTTTGTACACTGGGTGACAGGAATCAGCTCCCTCTAATATTTTCCTCCTTCTCTGTCTTTTCGCTGACTTTGTTATTTTCATTGCAATGCTGAGGCTGGATCTGAGGGCTTGCACAGGCTATATCTATAGTTCTCTGTGCCCACCCCCTTTTTAAAATTTTTTATTTGTTACTCTTGCCTAATCTACCCCCAGTCCTACTGCGTGGGTCTCAGGTCTGGGCAGACACTTTTCTTGCTCCTTGGGTACCCCAGTCCCCAGGAGAGAGGGGAGAAACCGCAGCACCAAAGCCGGATGCGACGTTTCAACTGTTTTAATGAATTCCTTTGATTCTTTTTCAGAGCTGTGAATCATGACTCATTCCACACGTGAAAATAAGCAGCATGTCTACCTGGAAATAGACTGTGTTCTGCTTAACGAGGAGCCTGTGTCTTGGGAACAATGTGTCTGGGAAGAGGAGCAGAGCAAAAAGACTGTGGAAGGCCTGGACTTAGAATAACCCTCAGTTTGTAGGATGCTACCAGCCAGTCTCTGGGGTCTTCCTATCAGGAAACTAGGTGAGTGTCTTCTGGGTTAGCCTTTTCCAAGAACTGATAACCAAAGTCACATATTCACCATTGTAAAATGGGAAACATGAACCAATTTACCAATTTTAATCTAAAATACCCTATCTTGGTAATTCTCATTAACAAGTTTGTTACCTGTATCATTAAACACAGAAATGTGTTTAATTGATTGTCATCAGATCCCAGGGGTGGGCAAGGCTGGGGACCCAACAAAGTGAGGGGGAGACTGCAGACTCTATTCTTTCATTTTTTTCCTTCCTATGTAGATAGCTCCTGGCCTTGGTGCAGAGCAGGCCCCTTCTATGAAGTGTTCCTAACATCGTATGGTATCTGGTCCTCACCTTTGACCGGTGGTGGCAGCAGGATGACATCTGTCCCCATTTCACAGTGAAGATGCTGAAATGCAGAAAGGTCATGTGTCTCAGAGACCAAGTGGCAGGCTGGGATTAGGAGCAAGACTCAAGCATCCAAATTCACTCTGGAAGACTATGGAATGTTCTCAAGGACTCTGTCCTCTCTTTCTGTCACCTGATTTGGCCTCCCAAGATAAACTCTGGTCTGGGTGGGGAGAGTGGGAGGACCGGGCTCTCTAGATGAAAGGGTCTGGAGGGAACCAGGCCTCTAGCCACTGGGTCCCCACTCTGTTCTTAGTGTATGGTCATCGACAAATTCCTTAACTTCTCCAATTTTTACATCTCCTTTTGTAAGCTGGGGTGATGAGGATTCAGTTAGTTAATTTGTGAAGATTTCTTGAGACAATTTCTGGCACCTACAAAATGTCATAGAATGTTTATTAAATGAAAATTAAAACAAATAAAATGACACGGCTGGGAAGATAGCTCAATGTGTAAAGTGTTTTCTGTGTAAGCCTTGAGGCTTAATTGTCCTCAATTGCTGTGACAGAACACTCTCACCAATACCAATTTGAGGAGTTTCTAGAAGAGAGAAAGCTCAGAGGTGAATTTCCAAGATTGTATTGGGTGGATTTCTGGAGAGGGTAGGAGGTAGACTGAGGGCTAGGTGCATCCAAGTTTGCATCCTGGAGAAGTTTTGAGATCCTTTCCAAAAATTCCCGAGTATTGGGATTGCAGGTATATACCACTGTGCTCAGCTATGTGACACCTCTCCAATAGTATGTCTTACATTTGGAGGGAGGGTTGCTTCTTTATATGACAGCAATTTAATAACAATACTCTGTAAAGAGAATGGAAAGATAATTCAATCTTTTCTCTAATATGTAGTGGGTAATCTTTTCTTGAATAAAATACATACTTTAGAAAAGTATTTAGCAATTGAAAATTTTGGAAAAACCTCTCTCACATGTCCCCTCCCCCCTGGAGTAGCTGTTAGATTTCAAGGTATTTCTGTACAGTGGTTAATCTAAAATACCCTATCTTGGTAATTCTCATTAACAAGTTTGTTACCTGTATCATTTTTCTAGTGGTGTGATAAAAGTTTTAGGTTTTCTCTGTGGAGTCAGTATTTCAAATCAATTAGTTGTACCATAAAAATACTTGTGACCCACGCCAGGGAAGGATGCCCTACAGAAAGTCAGTAAGCAGGTACACTTTAAAATGCTGGAAAAATTGCTTACTTCTTCAAGTTTTATAAATATCTGACCAGATAAGCCTGGTACTGAGGCCTTGGAAAGAGTGGGCAGGTTAAGGACATTGAGCTTAAACTTCATCAATTTAATAGAAAAATCTACTTTTTCAAAGGAAGAGATTGTCCAGTAACTGGTCAATTATTTTCTTTCCAGTCCTTAATGTTCCACTTGGAGGAACAGTGTAGTTAGCCCTTAGTGTATGTGGGTTCCACATTCGTAGATGTACTGGTTGCAGATAGAAAATATTCTGAAAAAAAATGTGTGCTGAACATTTACAGACTTCTTTGTCTTTAGTCCCTAAACTTGTGTGGTCTAACAACGCCTCACATAGCATTTACAATGCATTGGCACTATGGTATGAATTTGGTATGTCCCTGCCTGCTAACATGTGCAGGAGTTTAATCTCCCTTGTGAGATATCGAGAAAGGAGACATTTAAGGCCAGGATGGTATTGGCAGGGCCTTTAGAAAGTGATTAGGATTAAACTAAATGCATAGGGTGGAATCCACATGATAGATCCTGCTGCCGTCATAACAAGTGTGAGAGGCCGGAAGACACAAAAACACAGTCACATTTCATGTCTCTCACCCTGGGATGCCCTATGCTGCCTCCAGATTGCACTAGCAAGAAGTCTGTGGCTAGATGCAGGCTTTGGCTTTGGGCCTTTGGAACTTGTTTTCTTTCCAATGGAAACTGCCTCCAGTATTTTGTTGTAGTTATGAAAAACAGACAAATTCAACTGAATGCTATAAATAATTTAGAAACAAAAGTATGTGGAGGGATCTGTATAGGTTGTATGCAAATATTGTGCCTTTTTATTTAAAGGGAGGAAAGATTGATTGGTTGGTTGGTTAGCTGGTTGATTGATTAATTTTATTTTTTTGAGAGGGGGTTTCCCTGTAGTCCCAGCTGGCCTGGAACTCACTATGCAGACCAGGTAGGCCTTGATCTCACAAAGGTCTGCCAGCCTCTGGACTGCTGGGATTGAAGGCATGTGCCACCACGCCTAGTGAAAGATTTCCTTTTGACTCAGAGTTCAAAGGATACAGTCTATCACGGTGAAACACTTCTCTTCCTGTCCTTTAGTTTTTCCTTTCAACTTCCGTACAACCTCCCCATCTTTGCCTCACTGAATTTCTCCAGAATGAGGCTGTCACCTATTTCCTGGTCCTGTTCTGGCCCTCCTTCAGTACCTGGCTGTTCTTGTGCCCACCTCCCTTCTTCTTTTATCATCGTTGGCTAGGTTTATTTTTATCTTTTTAAAGTATTTTTGTTAATTTTGAAAATTTTGTATGGTGTATATTAACCACCTTCACCCTAACTCCTCCCCTAACTCCTCCCAGATCTACCTCACTTTCCCAACCACCCCCAACTTTCCATCCTCTTTTTTTTAAGAAGATCTCATCAACTCCAATTTTGCTGTACATATATTCCTGGGTGTGGGGCCATTCTTTGAAGTATGGTCAACTTACCAGGAACCATACCCTTGAAGAAAACTGACTCTCCCTCCCGCAGAAGCCATTTACTGCCCATAGCTCCTCAGCTATGGGTAGGGGCTAATGAATCCCTTTCCCACCCCATGACAGAATGTTGATTGCATTGACCCAAATTTAACTTCAAGGTTTCACCCAGACACTGTTTGCCTCAGTCCAAAAGTTTGCACTGTCTATGTCCTTTCTGTGCCTCATTATTGTCACTCTAATGACCTCCAACTGTTTCCCCCTCTATACTCTGAACCCCTGGGAGGACAGGGGTCCCAGAGCTATCATCTATGGTTCCACTGAGCATTATCTCTCAAGGCTTCCCCTGTGTGTTGAAGGAGTATAACTAGTAACTTTAAGAATATCACATCACAGCATCATTCCTCCACTGAAATGATTTTCCCTTTAAGTAATCCAGAACCAGTTAGGACTCTTCAAATATTTACAGGGCAATTCCTTCCCAATGCACATTGTGGATTATACCAGTACCTGTGCCTAAATAAACAGAGAGGAGGAATTGGAGGCTTTTAAGAGTTCACTTCAGCTTAAAAAGAGATTATAAATAATTCTAAAAGCCCTGCAACTTTATGACAGGGCACTGGAAGAGCTATTGGAAAGGAGGAAGGAAACGAAATAAAACCCAAGCCGGGGATGAAAGCATACCCCAGACATCCTTGTGACCCTTCCCCTGCACAATTAGAAACTGATACAACAGGAAAGATATGCTCGCTTTCGGACTTCCAGATTCCTTTAAGGCTGTTCCTCTACTAAGAAGCCAGCAGAGGAAACACTACCCTGATGCTCAGTGGGCCCCTCCGTGGAGGGGGCTGGGAAGGCTTGGCACTCACTAGAGCCAGGAGAGAAGGAACTCCCTACACAGAGCCCTCCAGTTGCACACTGGGCTAGGCAATTCTTTCATGGTGTGTATGTTCATGTGCGTTTCCATGTGTGCATGTGCAGATGGAGGACAAAGGACAATCTCTGGTTGTTGCTCCTTGGGCACCCTCCATCTTGCTTTTTGAAATAGGATTTCTTATTAGTCTGGAACTCACCAAGTAGACTAGGATGGCTGGCCAGTGGGCGGCAGGGATCCACCTGTCCCTACTTCTCTAGGGCTGGGATTACAAGTGCATGTGGCTGGAGAGACAACTCAGTGGTTAAGAGTGATAAAAGGGAATACTGCTCTTGAAGAGGATGCGAATTTGGTTCCTGACCTCCACTTTAGGGGACTCACAACTGCCTGCAACTTCAGCTCCATGAGGATCAGACGCCTCTGGCCTCTTTGGGCACCTGAACTCAGGTGCATATACTCACATGCAGACATGCACATACATACACAGAGTTAAAAATTAATCTTTGGGCTGACAATGGTTCACCTGCCTTCAAGCCTGAAGATCTGAGTTCTATCCCTAGGATCCACATGGCAGAAGGAGAGAATTGACCCCTAAGACCTCACTGAATTACCAAGGCATATGCACACCTGTGAACACACACACACACACACACACACACACACACCGCAAATTAACAACAAAAACCACCATGCCTAGATTTGTTTTTAATGTGGGTTCTGAGCATTGAATTCGGGTCCCCATGCTTATAAAACAAGCACTTTAGAGGCTAGATTATCTCCCCAGACCCGCACCAGACAATTTTTGATGCAGCCCTGCTCCTTCTGTCCTTTCGGGGGAAGCTGCTCGATACCCACATTGGGTTGTGAATTCAGATCTATGGGTTTTAATAAAAATTCTGGTGTGAATTTACTTCCTAAGCCAAGTCACCCCTGATAAGCCTAAGCTGTCCAAGTTCCTAGGGTCTGTTTTGTTTTACCCGTTACTGTATCAGCCACCAAGGAGATAGTAGTGAGTCCAGTGTAGTGTCTGGCCACGAGACCAGATCCTCAGCATGAAGGAGAAATCTCAGGAAGAAGGACGCACACACACACACACACATGCACACACACACACACACACACCTGTGCGCATATGCACATATGCATACACATGCATACATGCACACACATGTACAAAAATATGCACATATATATGCATGCACAGACATATGCATGCACAGTTGTAGTCTATGACCCACTGGCCATGTTAGAAAAATGTTGTCATTACACAAACTTCCTTTTTGCATTTACTCATAACTTTCAGGGTTAATTTCATGAAATAATTACTTTTTAATTTTATTTTTACCCAACCCAACCTAAGGAACTTTTGGCAACTGATGGTTGCTGCGAGGGGGGAGAGACAGTGTCTTACGGGGATGGGACTCTTGTTGGGCCCAGTGGATGGATCCACACTGAAAGACATTTGGGAACACAAATCAGACTCTATAGGCTGTATTTTATATATATGTATATATATATATACACATATATACACGCACTATGAGAGGACATTACATTGGGCAGGGGAAAGTGGGAGGAGATGCAGATGGGGAAGGGATCTAAATGCCATCAAATTATATTGTATGAAAATCACAAAAATTCAATAAAAATAGAATTAAATTCTCACAAAAAGATTTACTTTTTTACATGACACAGGTGCACTTAGATGCATGCAGGCAATATAGTCATACATGTAAAATAAAAATAATAAATAAAATAGTTTTAAAAATTACTTTTAATCATGTGTGGGAGTGTGTACACATGAGTGCAGGTGCCCAGGTGATGTGTGTACATGTGAGTGCAGGTGCCCAGGTGAATTCAGAGGTGTCAGATCCCCTGGAGCTGGAGTTGCAGGTGGTTGTAAGCCACCTGATATGGGTGCTGGGCACAGAACTCTGGTCCTCTGTAAGAACAGTAAGTGCTCTTAGTTATTGGCTATCTCTCCAGCCATGGAATTATTTTTTTTCAGCCAATGTTCAGCATCTGTCATCATTGTCCCCTGCAGGGCTATACTGGTTTTTTTCACCACTGAGTTGGGAAGCTCAGAAGTTTCCAGAACCAGGAGCAGGGGTGAGCACTGCTACATGGACTACTTCAATACTCTCACTGGAAGGATTCAGGCTTGTTAAAGGATTTGCTAACAAGCTGGGCCTGGCAGCAGGGGCCTGTCATCCTCGTTACTTGAGAGGTTGAGGTAGGAGGATTGGAGGTTCAAGGCCGGTCTGGGCAACTTAGTGAGACCCTATCTCAAGATAAAAAGAGGGATCAGGGCTGGAGAGATGGCTCAGAGGTTAAGAGCACATACTACTCTGTAGAGGACCCAAGTTCAGTTCCCAGCACTTACTTCTGACATCTCAGAACTGCCTGTAACTCCAACTCAAGGCAATCCAATGCCTCTGGCCTAACGTGCACATGCCCACACACATACACAAAATTAAAAATAATAAAAATAACTCTTTAAGAAAGAGGGCTCAGTGGTAACATGAACAGGACTTTTGTTCAAGCCTCAGTACTGTCAAAAAAAAAAAAAAAAAAAAGATTTGCTAACAGAGACCCAATGAGGGCTCTAGCTTATGGAAAGTAGGAAAACTTCACCTTTGCATGCTCCTGGGTGGTTTATCAAAGGAAAAATTGTTGATTAGGGAATACTCTTTGCCAATGATTGGTCGTACCATCCAGTTTGGACATGATGTGTTCTTAGACCCCAGTTCAAGCTCTCTAACTTCATGCATACACTTTTCTCACTGAACCCACAACACTGCTGTCACCCCAAGGCCCTGGCACTGCCCATGATCCTGTCACTAGTTAATTACTGAGGGACTGAGCACATGGGCAAGACTGGGCAGGGCAGATGGGAAAGAAGCTCTTACTCCATTCCCAGGGATCTCCTGTGAGTTCCAGGGACTGCTTTCTGTCAGCTTTTCCCATTTCCTCTCAGGAGGAGCTACAGTCCAAGACCCACTTTCCACATCTGCCAATAGCAATAATAACAGTATCTTTTTTTCTTTTACTTTAAAAAAAATTATCATTTTTATTTTATGTGTATGTGTGTATTGCTTGCATGTAGGTAAGTGTACCCATGTCGTCCAATGCCTGCAGAGGTCAAGAAGAGGCTGTCGGATCCCCTGGGACTGGAGTTATGGACAGGACAGTTGTTAGCTACCATGTGGGTGCTGGGATTCAAACTCGGGTCTTCTGCAAGAACAACCAGTGTTCTTAACCACTGAGCCATCTCCCCAGCCCCAATAATAATATCTTTAAAATTATTGTTGTGTGTAGATAGAGGTCACAGGACAACTTTGGGGAGTTGGTTCTCACCTTCCACTTTGCTGAGACAGGGTCTTTCTTGTTTCTGTTGTTGGTCTGCATCTTAAAGGTCCATGAGCTTCCAGATGATTCTCCTGCCTCTGTCTCCCATCTCTCCTTAGCAGTGCTAGGATTACAGATGGGCACCACCCCATCTGGCTTTTTATGTGGGTTCTGAGAATCAAAATCAGGTTGTCAGCCTTGCTCAGCAAGCACCTTTGCCCATGGAGGCCACTAATAGTAAGACTTCTGTCTGGCTTGAGCTCCACCTTGAATCTTGTTGCCGCTATCCTCCAGTAGGCAGTCTGCAGCTTTCTTTCTGTTCTGCTGTTTCTACCACTCTTGTCCTCAGTCCTGGCAACCTTTGGCCCATTTCAGTCTCTGTTCATATTACAATAATATAACTTCCACAACTCTCCCCCATCACCTGTCTGGGGTGTTCTTACAGTCCTTCCAGATGTGGGATGAGTCCCTTACATCTGCTCTGAATTCTGTACTTGGCAGAAGAGGAGTGAGTCTTCAAAGTTTAGCCACTTTCTTGAGGAAGATGACAGCTTGTGACCTTTCCTTTCAATCTGGAGAAGAATGGTCACTTGAGGGCTGTGATTTAACTGTACTGGAAGTAAGATTCTACAGCTTTGTGCTACACTGTCTACCTGTGCTGGGAGGGTGAATCGTGCATTTCATTTATTTATTTGTATTTATTTATTAATTTGTTTTTGAGACAGGGTCTCACTCTGTAGCCCCAGCTGGCCTGGAACTTGCCATAAGGCCAAGCTGGCCTTGAACTCACAGAGATCCACTTGCCTCGTGCCCCTGAGTGCGGGAATTACAGGCGTGTTTCACCACACTGAGTTTCATGTATTTTCAAAATAGATGCAGTCCTTAAACAACAGAGATTGCATACAGGAAACACTCAATAATCCCCGTTACAGAATTTTCCCAGGCATTTTCCATGACAACTGTAACAGTATCTAATTTATCTAACATCTATTTTCTATACTGGAATTTTTCTACATACTGTTTTTCTTCTCAAATGCAATGCTGAAGGTTTTTTTTTTTTTTGGTTTTAAAAAAATTTGTTTTGTTTTGTGGGGGATAGAGTATCACTATATAGCTCTGAAACTATGAAAAACTTCCTTGAACTTACTTTGTAGATCAGGCTGGGCTTGAACATATAGTAAGCCTCCTGCCTCTACCTCCCAAGTGCTGGGATTACACACTTTTATTCTTTTAAAAGAATATTTTATTTATTTTTATTTTATGTGTATGAGTGTATTGCCTGCATGTATGTGAGTGCACCAATGTTGTGCAATGCTGCGGAGGTCAGAAGAGGGCTTCTGATTCCCCTGGAACTGGAGTTAAGGACAGTTCATAGCCACCATGTGGGTGCTGGGAATCAACCCCAGGTCCTCTGCAAGAGCTATCAGTGCTCTTAACCACTGAACCATCTCTCCAGCCCCCACACCTTTATTCTTTATAACAGGGATTATGGCCTGAGGATTGAAGAAGTGTATAATATTGTAATTGTACAAAGATAAGTTTAATTTGGAACAGTTCCAATTTTTTTTTTAATTTTTAAAATTTATTTAAAGTGGATGAGTGTTTTGCCTGCATATATGTAGGTGCACCTGTGTCAAGCAATACCAGTGGAGGCCAGAAGAGGGCGCTGGATTTCCTGGACTTGGAGTTTTGAATAGGTATCAGCCACCATGTGGATGCTGCTCCTCTGGAAGAGCAGCCAGTGCTCTTAATTGCTGAGTCATCTCTCCAGCCCCAGTTTTCCAGTTTTTTATGTAATATTCATGACATTTTTTTTTTTTTTCCCTGAGACAAGGTCTCCTGTAGTTGCAGCTGGTTTGGAACTTGTTATGTAAACCAGGCTGACCTCGAACTCACAGAGATCCTCCTGCCTCTGCCTCCCGAGTGCTGGGATTAAAGGTGTAAATCACCATGCCCAGCTTCATGACCATTTTCTTTCCTGGGCAAAACTCTCTCTATTTTGCTTCCAACATGCCTTAACATCCCTCATGTTTCTGCTGTCATACACCTTGCTCTTTCCCCAAAGGTCTTGTTTGTCTTCTCTCTGAGCCTTTGCTTGCTGGAGTTCCTAACCTTCGGTTTCTCCTCTTTCCAACACCACCTGTTCAACCTAATACACATGCACGCACACACTTACATCCCTTATTCATACCTGCTTCTAACACAGCCTTATCCAAATCCTACAAATCTATAGTATAGTAGCCACTAGCCACACAAGGCTATTAAAATTGAAATCAGGGACTGTGGTATATAGCTTAGTGGTAGAATGTTTGCCTATTATATATAAGGCCCTGAAGTTCAATCTCCAGCATTGCAAGAACAAACAGAAAGCTAAATCAATGACAATAGATGCATTGAGAAGTAGATGTGGTGTATAGGCCAATAGGATATTCTTCAGCCTTAGGTAAGAAGAGAGGTTTAAGTCTATGTACAACATAGATGAGACTTAGAAACATGACATGCAAATAAGCCAGATGTATAAGAATAAACACTACTGATTTCACCTACATGAGGAGTCTGGACTGAGCAAATTTATATAGAAACAGAAAGTTGATATATCACCCTCTTCCCCCAAGGCTCAGGGATCATCTCAGAAGAGGGGGCAGAAAGATCGTAAGAGTCAGATGTTAGGGGAGGACTGCTATGAAATGCTATCTGTTGGATATGACATGGCTTTTGTACTCATGAACCCACAGGAGCCTGTACAGGACCCGCACAAGATCAAGCCAGTCAAAATTCTGGCATGGATGGTGGAAGCCATGGCTAGTTTATGACTACTCTTAGCTGAAGAGTTATTGGAAATTGATAGCTGATGGGGAGGGAAGGGTCAGTTTTCTTTAGGGGTGTGGCCCCTGGTAGGTTGCCCATACTCCAGTGGGTGTTCCTATACACCCACGCCCATGCTGGCCGCAGTAACTGGACTCAAGGGGTTATAAAAAGAGGACAAGAAGCTGGGAGAGAGACATGGCTATTGAATATGAGAGAAGCTGGAGAGGGAGGAGGCAGATAGGATTAACATCTGTGTATACAGGTATGAAATTCTCAAAGAATAAATTGAAAATCATACTTTAAAAAACCCCAGAAAGTTGAAGAGAAGATGCTAGGGTCTGGGAGCAGGGAATGGGAATGGCAAGTTGTTTAATGAGTACAAAAACAAAATCTGGAAATGAATAATAGTATTGTTTGTACAACATGATGAATATACTTAATGTCACTGAATTGCACACTTAAAAATGGTTAAAATGATGAAGTTTATACTATGCCATGAGTTGGAGGTCAACCTGGACTATAGCAGAGGAAGACATTGTCTCAAAAAACAAAGCAATTCAAAGACAAAATTCAGTTCCTCAGTCATGCACTCCAGCTGTGGCAGGTGTTTGGCTAGCAGCCACCATATTATTCAGAGTAGATACAGCAGCTTCATCACTGCAGACAGTACTAATGGAGGCCTGGCAAGATGGCTCAATGCACAGACATTTGCCACCCAAGGACGCAAGCCTGACAACCTGAGTTTGACCCCTGGAACCCATGTAAAGGTAGAAAGAAATAAAGGACTCCATAAAGTTGTCCTCTGACCCCCCACACATATCCTGTGGCACATGTACCCTCCTCCCTCACACAATTTTTTTTAACAGTGCTAGTGGACAGGACTGTTTCAGTTCCTTTTAGGCCCATTTACATCATAAAACATCCTTTGACACTCCATCACTCTGACAATTTCTTCCTTGGAATTCTTAGAATTGTTTGTTCTGCAATCTTTCCAGGCATTATTGTATTTTTCATTATATTTCAAGCGAGTATGTGCTTGGTTGACTTCCAGACAAAACTGCAAGTCACTGGAGGGCTGCAGGAAGTTTCAAATAGCTGAGATGTTGGCCCCGCCCTCTTCCTAGTCCCTTGAAAGACAGCTTCCCTTCAGTGAGTGGATGAGACTAAAGACAAATGGCTCCATGCAAAGCCTTCATGCCACGGTTCTCTCTGGAAATCAAATCCTTTTTGTTCCTTTGGGTTTTTTTGACACAGGTTTTCTTTTTTCTTCATATGTATGTGTGTGGGTTGTATATGCATATGTGCTAATCACGCATGTGTGGGTGCAGAGGTGAGGGTGTGGGAGTGTGTGGAGATCCAAAGTTGATGTAAGGAGTCTTCCTCAAATGTCTCTCCACCTTAATTTTTATTAAGTTTTTCCCTTGTGTGTGTGTCTGTGCACGCATACAAGTGGGCACAGGTATGCCGTTGCATGCATGACTCCACTTTATTTACTGAGGTAGGGTTTCTCAATGGAACCCCAAACTCACAGCAGAGCTAGTATGACTAGCCAGCTTGCCGGTAGGGGCCCATCTCCACTTTGAATTACAGGTGAACCCATCCCTCATTTACATAGGTTCTGGGTATTCAAATTCCAGTCTTCATGCTTGGGAGACATGTACTTTAACCACTGAGCCATCTTCCCAATCTTTGAGACAGGATCTGGCTATGTAGCCCCATCTAACCCGGTACTCAACTATGTAGCACAAGGTGGTTTTGAATTTGTGGTCCCGCCTCAGCCTCCTGGTTGCTGGCCCCATAGAATGCTACCACATGGCTAAAATTCCACCTTACGTGTTTCAGAGGCTATTTGAAGATGGCCTATTTGTCTTCCATGAATAAATTTGTATCACAACTGTTGGGCCATAAATTACACATCTTCTGGGAACTCTCCTGGGAATAAAGGAGGTGCTCTCTGGGAACTTTGGTGAATTAGATAGAAATTTGTCCTGTGCATGTGTGAAGTCACTTCTCTGCTTAAAGAAGGAAGCTGACAGGTCTTTTTTTCAAAAACAAATGGGGAGGTCATTTTGTTTTCTGTAACACAAACCCTTTGCAACAAATGGAGTCCTCTTCTGCCTATTATCTTGTCATTAAAACCCCTGACTTGATGCATTTCCCTATAAAATAAACCTGAGACCTTATTCATAAGAAGGAAAACGCAAAGGCAGGCTCAACATGGTATGAAAGGGCCCAGTGTAAAGAGAGCTTTCTCCTGCCTCTTCAGTTTGATGATGGGATCTCGTGGCCAGACAACATTTTTTGACTGGTAAGTGCAGAAAGGACCCTCTTGAGTTACTGTTGAGTGAATGAGGGCCTTTGTTTCCGGCAAAAGAATTAAAAACCTATGGGCCTCCCCCAAGCAAACAGGAATACGTTTCACACAGCAGTGTTGGGATTAAATGACTGTATCATGAAGAAAGCCAGAACAATGCATGCTCACATTCTAATCATTTACCTGGCATTCCAGGGGAGACCATAGGTTTTACCTACAGCTGGAGGATTTGGTCAAGAGTGACTCGCTCTAGTGTTCTTATTCTGTGAATCTGTTTTGTGCGGCCCTGAGGTGGAAAGTAAAGGAAAACTGTTCCACCAGACAAATTCAAAGCCGTGAGTCAGAGTCAGGAAGCTGGAAGGGGTTCCTGGTTCACTCCAGACTGTGGTGCTTCCCCATCATCCTGCAGGCTGGGCTTGAAGGGCAGGCAGTCTGCATAAGGTCACAGCCAGGGACAGAAGCCACACAGAGATTCGAATGCTCCTGGCTTCGGACTCCAGGTTGGCATGTTTTTCAACTGCCAGTTTTGACATTTCTTAAATTCAAAATGATTTTCACTTTCTGCAAAGTGATTGGTGATGGCTGCTGTTTGTTGCTATTGCTCCTGAGACAGGGTTTCATGTAGCCCAGGCTGGCCTCAAACTCCCTATGTAATCAAATATGACCTTAAACTTAAAAAAAAATTCTTTTTTTAAAAAACATTGGCTTTTTTAAAAACTGTGTTTACGCGTGTGTACATGCAGTAATGCCATAGTTGGTGTGTGAAAGTCAGAGAACAACTTGCAGGAATCAGTTCTACCACATAGATTCGGGGATTAAACCCAGGTTGTCAGGCTTGGCCACAAGTACCTTTATTCACTGAGCTATCTTGCTGGCTCTGACCTTTAACCTCTTAGTCTCCTGCCTCCACTTTCCAACCGGGCGCTGGGATCACCAGCACCTGCCACCATGTTCAGTTCATATCATGCTTGGGATTGAACCCAGGAATTTGTGCCTACTAGCCAAGTACCACACCAACTAAGCTACGTGCCAGCCCATGATGCCTGCTTTAAAGTAAGGCTCCACAGTAGGACTGAGGAGTGGGATAGGAAATTCTCCAGGGTTCTTCTCTGTTTGAACCTGACCTCCTTCTGTTCCTTTCCTTCCTCTGTGCAGTGCAGGCCTGGGTCCGCAGTCAGTTGGAAGCCTTAGCATAGCACAAGGTAATGGATGAGAGAGTGCTGTGAAGAATCAGGAGTGCTAAGTGGATGCAAAGTATAATTATCCATGTGAAAACTGCTGCTTTGCTCAGTGTAAAATAGGAAAAAAGGGATGAAATGGTGATGAGCTGCCCCTGAGGAGGAATTCGGTTTACAGACACCACAGTATCTGTCACATGAATCTGGTCCTGAAGACGGAGCACTTGCCTCGGGTGGGTGGATACTGGAAACAAGATGCTTCTCAAAAGGCAGCGGCAGAGACAGTGACCCTGTCAAAGGTGACAGAGAGAATGGATGGATGAGAGAAAGTAGCTGCATGGATTTGGTACTATGAGAGCTTGGAGCCCAGTACTATCATGTACTGGCTGCATCTTTGGTCTACAGAATCTTTTTGTGCCTTGGCTTATCCTCTGTGAAATGGGCCCACTGATGTCTCTTCTACAGGCCTTTTGTGAACTGTGGGTGATGAAGTTAGAGAACAAGACAGCCAGGGTTTATTTCGAGCTCAGCAGCTGTCTGTGATCTTGGGCAAAGCCCCAGCCATAGCTTCCTACCTGAAATGAGGGAACAGAAGATGTGTGGAGGAAATGAGCTTGAGAGGGAGCAAGAGGAGATGAGAACTGAGAGAAATGAAAACCCTGTGACTGTGGCTTTCTCTTCCTTACTCTTCACAGCATATGATAAGGTCTCCCAGGGCTTCAGGTGACTGTGTGGAGAGTGGGTTCCAACCCATGTGGTCACCCTGGATATTGTGGTGTTCTGGGAAAGATACAGGGAGTGCTGGGGGAACTTTGGCAGGATGTGGTGTGGACATCACAGCCATGGTGCTCTGCTTCTCCCAGACCCTCAGTCCAGAACCCCTGGAGAACAATCCTCTGGTGTGTGGCAGAATAGAGGACCTGGAATTTCAGGATGGGCGGGACCCTGTGGGTCAGCTCTTTCAATTGCTTGACACTCAGAGGCTTCTGTCAGGCACAGACAGGGACCTTCTCCCTCTTCAGTGCTTTACAGACTTTCATTTTGTGTGATCATCAGGACAGCCCTAGGTGGTGAGTTCAGAACTACCACTGTCCCCATTTCAGAGAAGAGAAAATTAGAGCACAGAAAGGTAGAATGGAATATTTTACTCAAGGGTACACAGCTAGCAGACTTTGGAGTCAGGATTCTAGCACAAGCAAGTTAGATGCCTATCCTATACAGTGTGGCCTGCCCTGGTCCCCACAGAGGAAAGCATGCCTATCCAATTAGTTCTGCCCTCCAGTGTCCTTTCCAAATGTTCCTTGATACTGTGTGTGTGTGTGTGTGTGTGTTGTATGTACATGGTGTACGAGCATGTGCTTTTGGTGTGCATGGCCTTGCACTTGAGTGTGGAGACTAGAGGAGGACACTGGGGATCTTCCTCTATTCTACACATTGTTCCCTTGAGGCAGGGTCTCTCAGTAAACCTGGAGCTGGGCAGGAGATCAACAAGCCCAAGCAATCCTCCTATCTCAGCCCTCTACAGCTCTGAGGCTACAGGTGTACAGGTCATGTCCAGCTTTTTATGATGGTATTTGGGATTTGAACTCAGGTCCCCAGGTTGTATAGCAAGCACTCTTAACCACTGAACCAACTTCTTAGTCCCATCACTTTCTACCATGAATGAAACTGGAACTTTACCTTCACCTTCTTGGGGTCAACCAGCCCAAGCCTCAGTGTGTGTGTGTGTGTGTGTGTGTGTGTGTGTGTGTGTGTGTGTGTGTGTTGGGTGGCTTGTGGACAGTGTATTCTGTGCTGATTGAGGTCTGAATTGAAATCATTTGCATCTCAATGAAGCTTTGTAGCTTTCCCTTTCCACTGATTTAAATGGTGACTAGGGAAGGAGCCCCTGGTATTTGCAGTTTGGAGGGTTTGCAAGTGACTTGAGCCTGACCCCCTGGATGTCCTTCTCTGCAAGACCCACATACCACTTAACTCAGTACCTGACACATTTATTCAATTGAAGAAACCACTGAACTCACTCGAGTTGCATGTCATCTTGTTTTTGACACTGTGTGCCAAATGATACACAAGTGTGTCTAGTCGATTACCAAAGATGGTGGAGGCCCTTCGTCTTTTCTGCAGCTAGGTCTCTGGTGCTTCATTCCAGATGGACCTCAGCACCTTGCTTCCTTTCCTGCTCCACACTTTTCCCTTTCCTATCTCTTCAGGAAATCCCACTGATCCCTTGGGCTTGGCAATCTTGTTAGTCCCACCTTCCCTCCTTACATCCCTTGTGGAATACAACCTTGGGCTCTGGTTAACTGGTCAGCATCCACACCCAGGCATCCCTCAGGTTCTGTCCACTGTTGAGTCCCACCATGGTGCGTAGCCCAGTGCATAGCTCATACCTGGGGTTCTTTGGGTTGGACTCAATCCATTTAGTCCAATGGAAATACATATAATTTCATCATTATTCAGGAGTTTGCTCTGTTACATGATTGTAGAATGGGAAGAAGCAATTACTTTTTTGGTCCAAATTCAAGGCCAATACAATTTTGCATCTCTGAAGGCTCCCTCTCTTCCTGCAGGGAAGGAAGAGCTGCTTGATCACCCACTTGCTTGCTCACCTACTGGGTCTGGGGCTTAAGAATTCAAAGTTCTCATTCCACCTGGTTTTAAGCAGCCTTTTATAACAGTCACACCAGAGAATCTCAGGTCCCCAAGAGCCATTTCTCTTCTGAGCCTCAGAAGGATAAAGATCTATTTGTCTCTCTGTGTATGTTAGGGAAAAATGAATGGGGATTTAATTACAGCAGCTCATTTCCTAAAAGGAAGTCCTATTTACGATGCACCATATGTTTCACCAGCGGCCATACCCCCAGGGCTGCGGTCTTGTCAGATCTCCTTAGATAAGCAGGGTCCTGTTGGCCTGGCCTTGCAGGGACCCTGGGAGGACCCCCAGAAGGGTTCAGGAAATGTGTGTGTGTGGCGGGGGGGGGGAGTAGTGGACAAAGGTGGACTCCTGACTGGGCAGAGCTTGCCACTGTTGAGTACCAGCCAGAAAGGACGCTGCCCAGATTTTGGAGGAGATAGAATCTGAGGTTTAAAACAATTTGTGATGATTAAAAATTGTCTGCCTGTTTTCATCTACTAAAGTGGCTCTTGAGGGAGAGAAAGTCTCTCTCTGATCCTTCCTTTCATGATTTTAATGGCCCCTCCAGCACTTCTCAGCCAGGGTAGATGGCTTCCGAGAGCCCAAGAATCTTCTCGCAAGGATCTTGAAAGAGGAGGGGATGCAGGGTGTTGGGAGGAGGTCTGCCTCTAGCCTATTGTGCTTTCAGTGTCTACTGCTGTTCATCTGTCGTGATTACTTCTGGATTAGATACTGAGAACCTGAAGAGGGGCCCTTCAGTGTGCGTCCTAGCTAGAATTTAGTGAGTGTCTACTGCTGTTCATCTGTCGTGATTACTTCTGGATTAGATACTGAGAGCCTGAAGAGGGGCCCTTCAGTGTGCGTCCTACCTAGAGTTTAGTGTGGTTGCTGGAACCTGGTAGTCCCTGATCAATTTTCCAGATTCATGACCACAGCTCTTTTCCCCACTGTTTTCTTTTCCCTTTCCAAGCCCTTCCCACCCTTGCAGTGTGTCTCCCTCCTTTAGCCTCCTCTCTCCATTTGTTCTTAAAAACTCTATGCCCAGAAAATTGGTCAGCGCCTTATTTTCCCAGCCCCCTGCACTATTTGATGTCCTGGCTTTTCCATCTTGGCACCAGCATTCACTTCATGAGAGCTTTAAACTTTGTCCTTTCTGAACTGGGGTTGGTGTAGACACCGACACCAGGCCAACTAGTGAATATTTTTATTTGGCTCCATCAGGCCTCTGGGATACTATAGGCCGGGGTCACTCACTTGCTTCCTTAGAAGGAATAAAAGGAATAGGCCAAGTCCAGAAAAATCAAGTGCCCTGCTAAGAGGTTAAGAAGATGATGGAAATGCAGATGGGTATAGCCAGCCCCTGGACAGAGGTCCTGAGAGTTGCATTTACATTGTGGACACCAGGCTGGCAGCTGCTTAGGCGTGGGAAGAGTGTCCATCTACGGTTGCATCCACTTATTCTTTCCCCTTTCTCCTTTCCTCCTGTTTCTTCCTCTTCCTCCTTCTTCATCTTTCCCTTTCCCCTCCCCCTCCACACTCTTCTACTTCTTTTGAAACAAAGTCTCACTTTGTAGCACTGGCTGGCCAGAAACTCAACATGTGCCCAGGCTGGTCTTGAACTCATGGCAATCTTCTTGGCCCTGACCCCCCCAGTGCTGGGATTACAGGGTCTAACCACCATGCCTGGCTTTGGTTTACCCCTTCTAATACCTGATGCTCACTGGGGAACTGGGAGTTCTGGGGGACAGGAGTTCATCTGCTCACCTCTCTTCTCTATCCATCTTCAGAAGAGGAGCTTACACAAAATGTTCAAAAAGTGCCCAGGAGCACTGCAAGTTGATGCCCACCTGGCATTACTGCCTAGGCCCTCTGAATCCTGCTGTTTTCTCTTTCCTGAGGGGCTGAACCAAGTCTTTTCAGGTTCCCCATTTCTAGTCCATGGCTAAACTGTTCAGCCTCCTCTAAACATTATCTCGGAGAGAGGAATTACATGGGATTTAGACCCATTTTTAAAAAAGTATCCTTCTAATTTCCTGGGACTTACAGCTCTGTGCGCTTGTCTCAGCGACCCCTGTCTTAAGGAGAAGGTGATTTGACTCAAGATGCCTTTTGCTAATTAGAACCCCCTTCAGCTCTCCTGTTACACAAGAATCCAGGGCACCACATGACCCTCTGTAAAGCTGCCTGGGTTTTTTTTTTTCAAGGTATTTTTAGCCAGAATCAAAGGGTGAGATTTTTTTCCCTCAACTTTGCAGCAGCAAAGAGGTGATCCCCCTGCTCTGCCTCACCTCTCCTTCCTTTTTCAAGGGTTCTCCTGTTCTTACCCTGTTTCTGCCTTTCCTTCTTCGTCCTGTATCTCTGTTCATGTGCATGTGCATACACGTGCATGTGCATACATGCATGTGTACATGCATGCATGAGTGTGGGTGTATGCGTTTGTGTAGGTGTGAGGGCCTGGTGGGAGTGTGGCCGCAGTGCCAGGCGGCCATGCTGAATTTCTGGCTGCTCATTGTTCAGTCCCGTTTCCATGGCGACAGCAGCAGCTGCTCCATTCTGGGCCTTGGCTTGGCTGTGCGGGGAGGCCTGCCCGCCCGTCTGCCCGCCCGTCAGCCTGCCCAGCCGTGGGAGCTGCCAGCTCCGCGCCCTCCTGCTGCCCGCGGGCCCTGCCAGGCTGGGCGCAAGAAAGCGTGTTTACTAACACCATCCACATGGCTCCCGGGGCACCACGACTCTGCCCAGAAGATGTCAGACCCAGGGCACTGGGAGGTGGGCCTGGAGCCAGGCTGTCTGTAGCAGAGGGAAACCGGGCTGGCCGGCTGCTGCCCTAGCCTGCCAGCGGCTCCTGGCCTCCAGGCAGAGATGCAGACACTTGAGGGGCCTCAGAGAAGCCTTCCCTTTGCATGCCGTACAGGACTCTTCTGAATGTGGCCCAGTCCCTCTGCATAGTAACCTGACCATTCTGCTCCCTGCCTGTGGAATCACTGCATCCCACACCTTCACAGGCATGAACTGCAGAGTGCGAGTGACCTGGGGATGCAGACAGGGCGCGGGCAGGGCTGTGTGCACACACTCTGTCATGGGAGGCCTGGGTTGGGCTGTCTTGTCTGGCCCCGTTGAGCTGTAAGCCCCCTTCCTCCCTGCCCCCCCTTCTTTCTCTACCACCTTCCCTTGATTTCTCTAGTTCTCCTTCTCCCTCCCACCCTATCCACACTGCTTCTCCATGGAAGCCTGGGTTCTGTGTGTCTGTGTGTGTGCCTCTCTGTGTGTCCATATATGCCTCTGTGCCTGTGTATGCCTGGGTGTATCAATGTGTGTCTGTGTCTCTATCTGTGTGTGTAATGATCCTATGTGCTTCTTTATGTGTGTCTATGTGTTTTGCCAACTCTGTGTGTGTCAGTGTTCCTGGTGTCTCTGTGTGTGTGCATCTATGTCTCCATCTGCGCATATATCTGTGTTCCCGTGTGTATGTGTGAGATAGGGTGGGGTAGGGGAATCTTTGGGAAATTAAGGACTATTCTCCTTGGGAATTTCCCCTCAGCATCTCACTGAAGCCTAGTTTCCAAAGGCTGGTCTCAAAGTCTGGGAACCACAGCCCATCTTCCTTATTTCTCCTCCTTCAGCCCGCCTGGTGTCTCCCTGGGACCCTCCAGGAATCTGAGGTCTGCTGCCTTCCAGAAGAAGGCCTGCAGCTTCCTGAGAGCCTATGGCCCTCACTGTGTATGCACAGTAGGCCTTTATACTGCCTGACCTTGCACAATTCTTTCCTTAGAAATGGATGCTAACCACAAACCTGAGAGCAACAGGTAAATTGACATCAGTGTGTCTAGCAAGCACCTGACAGGGAACCCAGCCCTGTCAGTGCCACTCCAACCACTTTTCAGTTTTATTTCTGGCCACATTCTGCCTCTGCCTGTGCGAACCTCACTCCCCTTTCCAACTCAAAGATGTGTGGCTTGCTTGTCCTCCATTGGAAAAGATCTGAGCCTATTCACTCAAAAGTTGCAGAGGATGTAGGACCATGGATATGTCTTCTCCTGGTCACATTGGCACCCCAAATATGCTCTCAGTGTGGAGTTAGACGCTGCCTATATTCTGAGGAAAGAATCCTCAGGCCTCAACAAACATATGGGAATATTGCGGGGAGGGGGTTCCTAGGTTCAGAACAGCCTGGATGCAGCCCTCGGGTCAGCATGAACATACTGGAAGCTGTCAGTGGGGTCCCACTATGAGCAGCCTTGGCTAAGGGTTGTGGAGAAGGAGGCTATTTACCTGGTCCGTGGCCAGAGGTCCTTGTTGCAAGCATTCACTCAATGCCTGTGGTGTGCTAGGCTTGGGATAAGGCATTTTCCATGGCAGTCTTTTTATTTAATGCTCCTGTGGATCCAATGCAGTAGAAATGATCTTATATTGTAGATAGGAATGTAAGGCTCAGAGACTTTAAAGGACTTGCCCATGACCACGTCTCTGGATGCCACATCTCTCTCCTGGGTCATGCTGTTTCAAAGATGATTGAGTGTCCCTTTGAATCTATGTTGCCAGAACCAGCTCATCACTGAAGAACTCAAGCATACTCCAAGTCACGCAACTATTACCCTAGCCATGCCACCCCATATTTTGACTACAACCCAAGAGCAGTCTCATCTCCAGGCTTTTGTATGTCAAAGGGAGAGTCCTAAAATGCCAGGCATTCCAACAAAACACTAGCATATAATCCCAGCACTTGGGAAAATTGAGGCCAGAGGACCAGAGAGTTCAAGGCTAGCCTGAAAATTGACATAAAGTCTATCTCAATACAACAGGAGGAAGAAAGAGGAAAACACTAATAAAATCACCTAATATATTTCACATGAATCAACTTATGCAAAATAATTATATATGTAAATGTATCTTCTGTAGAGAGGGAGGGAGAAAAGTTATTTAAACCTGTCATTGCTGCTGTATACAATATTCAATAAACGAAATCACTGAGTGAAATACATAGCCCGATTCTTTTTCTGTCATAAACAAAGCTGGTATGTATGTTATAAATGTTGAAATCAAAGAAAAAGCTTTATAAGAATTCAGGATGTGTGGGGTATGGTGGCACACCTTTAATCCCAGCACTTGGGAGGCAGAGGTAGGCAGATCTCTGTGAGTTCCAGGCCAGCTTGGTCTACATAGTGATTTCCAGGCCAGCTGGGGCTACAGGGAGACCCTGTCTCAAAAAAAAAAACAAACAAAAAAACCCACAACAACAACAAAACAAACAAACTAAAGAACTCAGCATGTAGACCAGACTGTCAGTAGCAGTTACCTGAGGTTGGAGAAAGAGGAGGGGCTTGACCTGGAAACAGAAGATTTGCTTTTTCTTATCTCTGTATAATTCCATTTTCTAACATACATACGTATTACTTTTAAAATTATAATTCTTTGCCAGTCATGGTGGTGCATGCCTTTAATTCCGCATTCTGGAGGAGGCAGAGGCAGGTGGAACTCTCTGAGATCAAGGTCAGTTTGGTCTATGTAGTGAATTCTAGGTGAGCTGGGGCTACAGAGAGACTGTCTCACAAAACAAAACAAAACCAAAAAAATTAAATAAATAAAAACAAGTAAATTATTCTTTAAAAATTTTTAAAGATTTTTATCTATTATTTTTATTTTATGTGTATGCGTGTATTGCCTGCATGTAGTTAAGTGAACCCATGTCGTGCAATGCCCGCAGAGGTCAGAAGAGGCTGTCGGATCCCCTGGGACTGGAGTTATGGATAGTTGTTTAGCTGTCCTGTGGGTGCTGAGATTCGAACCCGGGTCTCCTGCAAGAACAACCAGTGTTCTTAACCGCTGAGCCATCTCTCCAGCCCCTCTTTTTAAAAAGTTTTTAAAAATTATTTTTATTTTATGTGTATGAGTGCATTGCCTGCATGTGTGTAAGTGTACCCATGTCGTGCAGTGCCTGAGGAAATCAGAAGAGGACGTCAGATCCCCTGGGACTGGAGTTAAGGACAGTTGTTAGTGGCCATGTCGGCGCTGGAATTCGAACCCAGGTCTTCTGCAAGAAGAACCAGTGTTCTT
>NW_008343573.1:1249656-1257315 GCF_000622305.1 Nannospalax galili | reverse complement strand
TTTTGAGACAGGGTCTCCTTGTAGCTCCAGCTGTCCTGGAACTCACTATGTAGACCAGGCTGGCCTCAAACTCACAAAGATCCACCTGCCTCTGCCTCCCAAGTGCTGGGATAAACTGTTTTTTAATCATCCCTGGTTTTGGTTTTTTGAGACAGGGTCTCACTCTGTAGCCCAGGCTGACCTTGAACTCATAGCAATTGTTCTGTTTCAGTCTCCTGAGTAATGGAATTGCAGGTACAAACCATCATAGCTAGCTGACGCAGAACCAATTCTTACTGTGTCTTGCTAAAAGGTCCAGCTGGCCAGCCAATGGCAATGGAGGACTGAAGTTGAAGTGTGGAGTATACCAGATGTCCCAGACTGAGGGTCTTACAGTTGGGTAATTCCAATGTCAGAATGGGGATTCCTTGGTATTACATACTGGTGACTTCAATCAATGTTCACAGAGGTTGATATCTGGAAATGAGAGGTAATGGCAAAAGAAAAAAGGCCCCCAGGGGCTAGAGAGATGGTTTAGTAGTTAAGAGCTTATACTGTTCTTGCAGAGGAACCTGAGTTTGGTCCCCAGCACCCATGTCAGGCAGCTCACAACCACTTATAATTCTAGCTACAGGGAATCTAACGCCTCTGACTGGGCATCTACACTCATGGGCACACATGCATACATTCACATAATTAAAAATAAAAGCCAGCCATAGTAGTACCTGCCTTTAATTTCAGCACTTAGGAGGAGGGGCAGGTGGATTTCTGTGAAATCAAGGCCAGTCTGGTCTACATGGTGAGTTTCAAGCCATCTGGGATGATAGGGAGATCCTGTCTCAAAAAAATTTTTTTAATTTTATTTTTAATTTAAAGGAAAAGGTTCTCAGACCACCACTTGAAGAGGAGAGAAGCTTTCCCAAGACTTAGGAAAATGATCCATCAATGAGGGGACATAGCATGCTATTTTTTTTTAGAACTGAAGATTTGAGGGTTTTGTAGCATAAACAGCCACCACTGGGAGCTAGGAGATCAGTGTTTTTCTGTTCCTTTCTTTTTCACCATTTAGCTGGTGACCTTAGGATGCTGTTCTCTCTCTGTGCCTTAGTTTCCTCCTCTCCTTATGTCTAGTCACTTAAAGTGGAAAAACAATACTTTTGAAAACATATAACTCATCTGGATTGTGACTGAAATGCTAGAACTGTTACATTTTCAACAAAAAGATTAAATTAAAACAAATTATTTGGAGTCTGATGCACATGCTAAGAGATCAACAGGATAATGCAGCCTGACAGAAACCTATGATTGAAGCAAAGGTGTGTGAAATCAAGGGATGCTAAATAGTTCTGAAATCCTATAACAGTTATAGGGAGGAGGGGAGCCAACTGATGCAAGGTGTGTTAAAGTACTGGTGTTATTTTAGTTGTTATTATTCGAAGTGAGCTGCTATCATGATAGAATTGAGAGATATTACAGTCAGTGTAAGAAATCAATGCAGGGAATTTAGTATTCATGCTTATTTATGGGAAACTACTGTTTAACTATCTTTGAAGTCAAATCTTTAGAAAGAACTTCAACAACTTTCTTATGCCCTTCTCAGCCTTTCCTTCCCTAAAACACAAAAGAAGCTAGGATTGAATAAAGAAGAAATTTAAGTTTCTGTGTGAGGAACAAGTTCCTCCTTTCTGACCAGGTGTATATTTGAGTTTGAAGTTCTAAAGGGACCGTGTTTACTAACGCAGTTGTGGGTAGGTGGCAGAAATCCTTGTGGATTTGATTCTTGTGCCTAAGAAACCCTTTGGCAAGAAGCCTTCGAGGAAATCTCACCCAAGTATTTTCTTTCTTGTGAGCCTTGGGAGGGTCCAAGTGTGTTGCTACAATACCGGTCGGGCCACATTCTCAGTGTCTGCCATGCTAACAGTCACTGCATGCATGATGGTGGCAATAAATGAACAGTTTCCAGTTTGTGAACTGGAAAGCATTTAGAAATATCCAAAACAACCCTTAGTTTAGAAAAGAGGGGGAAAATGTTCAGCGAGTCCGGAAGGCCAGGCTGGGTGGGACCCAGGCCACGGGTGCTCTTCTTTGTGTGGGGTGTAGGTGGGAGACTGGGCTGCCAGGGTCTAGAGCCAGGTGGTCATGAAAATTTCTGGCATTCTCTATTGGGGAAAAATCCCCTTCCAGCTTCAGAATCAGGCTTAACATTCACTGTGGAGGAACTGCTCAGTGGCCTCGGTGTCACTGTGTGGGAAAAGGCAGGAGAAAGGAGAACAGGGACATGGGTTTGTAGGGAGGGGAAGCCTGAAGGAAGGGACTGGTGTGGGCAGGGAGAGAGTGGGAGGCCTTGTGCAAGGAAATAGGGGTGGGAAGAATGTGTTTCCTTCCATGCTGGGGCTGCAGGGAGACCTGGCTTTGGCCTGGTCTGGAACAAGTTGGTGACTTTCTTTTCCATGCTTGGGGATGGGGGACCTGATTGTGTTGTGATGCCCTTCTGTAACGCTTCCATTTAGACTGGGTTTCTCACATTTTGGATGTCATTTTTGCCAATATCTTCTGTAATATACTAAATGCTTGCAGCCCCTCAAAATGTATCTGCTGAAACCCCAGCCTCAATGAGGCAGTGTTTAGAGGTTGGGCCTTTGGTGGTGCCAAGAAGGTTAAGCTTCATGAATGGGATTACAGTCCTTAGAAGAGGAGGCCAATAGTTTGCCAGCTCGTTCTGCCAGGTCTTCCATAGGCATCAGTCAGGTCTTCTTGTAATTGGATCTTTAACTTTCAGCCCCCATAACTGTGAGGTACAAATATTGGTTGCATAAGCCATCCAATCTATAGTGATTTGTCATAACAAGCTAAACCAAGACATCATTTTAAAAACAAAAATGGACAAAAAAACTCCAAACCAGATTTCTAGATAGAAAACCCAAGATTTAGAGAGAAGAAACAGCACCGGAAGTCGGTGGCCAGACTGTGCCTCTCCGAACTCCCGGCCTGCTGCTGGGTACTTACTGCTCTCTTGCCCTTTGGCATTATTCTCTTCACTCACAGACAGATTTGTTAATCCCAGGGATGCCAGTGAGGAAGACCACCTAACTGTGTCATTTCAGTTTCCAGGATGTAAATAGACATCCTCAAGTCTCAAGAGGAGAAGAACAAGGCCAGGGATGGAATCTCAAAACTGGCCTCTGTGTCCTGCACCAGATACAGATTTCACTCAGTCCAAGGAACTGATTCTTTCTGTTGCATACCACATTTTGAGAGACAGAGGGATGGGTAGAGTAGTAAAAGGTTCTGCAACTAGGTCTGCTCTGAGTAGTGGAGTGAATTGTGTAGTGACTTTGTCGGTTTGTTATGTATGGAGGGAAGAGGGGAAGGCCACCTTCAAGGACCCAGAGTAAAAGTAAGACTGGAGGTAACACATGCGCACAGTGGGCTTTAGCTACCTGTGGAGGGAATGAACCAAGGAGGCTTTCCCTCTGATGCAGCCAGACCAATGGGATGGGCTGTTTTCCAATAAAGTGATCCTCTCCGGCCCCTTCGGTTCCTGCCCCTTGCCTGACTCAGGTTCCCCTTTGCCCCCGGGTCTGTGAACTATTTCTTGGAATTGAGATGTAGCTAGCTCCAGTGCCTTCCATCAAAGATGCTTGCTGGGGTCTCCATTCCCTGAAAGGATTGAACCCATACTGTCTGCTGGGCACATGGGTTGGTAAGACACATATGGCTTTTTCCTCTTCTTCCTCTTGTTTTATGGTAGAAAGAAAATGGCCACATTGCAGAGATGGCTCAACGGTAAAGAGCACTGACTATTCTTCCAGAGGTTTCGGGTTCAGTTTCCAGTACCACATGGCATCTAACAATTGTCCTAACTCCAGTGCCAGGGAGTCTGACACCCTCTTCTGGACTCTGCAGCATTGCATGTACATGATGCACTTACATACATGGAGGCAAAACACTCATACATATAAAATAAAAATGAATCAAAAATAAGACAGGAAATGGTCATGGCTTTGAAGACTGACCTTTTGTGTACCATGTGATCATGGACTACTCATTCCAACAGTTTCATGTCTGTTTCCTTATGTGTAAAATGAAGACAAGGGGAAGGATCTTCCAAGGAAGCTGGGATAAAATCATGTGTGAAGCAGCAGTGTCTGGCCCCAAAGAGTCATTCAGTAAATGACCAACCATTACTATTTTTATTAATTTATTACTTTATTTATTTGTGTGTGTGTTTGTGTGTGTATGTGTGTGCACATACCACAGTGTGCATGTGGAGTTCAGAGAACTTGTAGAAGTTGGTTCTCTCTTTCCATCATGTGGGTTCAGGGGATCAAAACTCAGGTCATCAGGCTTGTTGGCAAGCACCTTTACCTGCTGAGCCATCTTATCAGCTCTATTATAATTTTTTGTTGCTATTGTTGTTTTTGAGACAGGGTCTTACTATGTAGCCCTGGCTGGCTAGAACTCACTGGGTAGAACAGGTTAGCTTTGAATTCACAGAGATCGGTCTGCCTCTGCCTCCTGAGTGCTAGGATTAAAGGCATGTGCTGCCGCACTTGGTGCTCTAATTATTTTTTTAAATGAGACACAAATTTATTGCATGTGTGAGATAGAACACAAAACAGATATGAGCACCTCAGGGAGATCTAGATGCTAGTATCCTCTCTCTGCAGTATGTTGGCACCTTAGGGGAAAGTAAGTGATTCTCGGGAAAGATGAACGGGCCCTCAAGAAGATAGGTGATGGCCTGTGTCAGGTCTGGGCATGATGCTTACTTCTCTCTCGTTTAATTTCATCTTCCTTGATGTTGGAAGCGCTAATAATTTTTATTGTGTGTATTGTGCATGCATGTGTGTGTTGTACACACATATATATACACAAATATATATATATATATGTGTGTGTGTGTGTGTGTATGTTTTGTGTGTGTACATGCATGTATGTTTGTAGACCAAAGGTCAACCTTGGGTATCATTCCTCAGGTACTGTATATGCTTTTTTGAGCAAGATTTCTCACTTTTACTGAGAACTCATAGATTTGGCTAGGCTGACTGGCCAGAGAGCCCAGAAAGGAATTCTCCTGTCTCCACCTCCTCAACACTGAGATTACAAGGCATGCCACCATGCTCGAGCCATCTCCCCACTTCTATTATCGTTTTGATTAGTGCTTGGAAGGCAGAGTCTAGGGTCTGCAATATACTTGCAGATGACACCCTCTTCTGTACCATGTGATCATGGACTACTCACATTAACAGTTTCATCTGTTTCCTTATGTGTACAATGAAGATGAAGGGAAGGACTATCTTAATAGGCAGGAAAGGTTAGTTGAGAATTAATGGGAGTGTGTGATAACAAAGTTATCAGCAACCTCATCAGAGACAGACATCAAGAAGCTGGAAGCAGCTGGACTTGGATTCAAGTTTTAGCATTGATTCTTACCCACTAAGTGACCTTGAGCAACTCAACCCTAGTCTCAAACCCAGATAATAATGCTAATGTCTCAGGGGAAGCATGCCTGGTCCCATTATAAGTTCCCACTAGGAAGCTGCCTGAATAGTTACAGAGGCAAGGTTTTCTTTGAGTTCCTCTAGTGGGAATTCCAACATTGGCCCTGGAGCGGGTGCCAAGCTCCTCCTGGGAGTCAGGGAACATGTGAGGCTCCAGGTTCTCCTGGGCCTGTCTTGCTGCTGTGTGGTTCTCTAACCATATGGCATGAGGAATACTAATACAATTGTCTGTGCACAACTGTAACCAACAATCTGCCGACAGTCTAAGCCGTTCACCATGTGACAAGTGGTTCTATGCCACAGCCTTATGAGAGAGACACAGTCCTCATTGCCCTGGGCCTAGACTGGAGGAGGAACAGACAGAAAAGGCAACCCTGGCAATAGGAATCTCTAAGTAAGAAGTTGGGACAAATTAGCAGAGGCATTGGAGATGAATAGTGTCTCCTTGCATCAATGTCCTCATCTCTAGAAGTAGATAGTTAAGATAGCGATGGCTCAAGGCCTTTCTGGAGCCACCATGCTGAGTTGAAGACAGATACTATCCGCATCTGCCAGGTGGCTTTTAAAGACTGTGGTTGAAGCTTCTCTTGTTAGCAGAACTTCACATGCTTCAAGTCTGTTGACTGTGACACTCCTCCAGCTTGCCCAAAGTATCATCTTCATCCTTTCTTCCTCTCATCCAATGAAATTAGAAGCCTCCAGGGCCTGCTGCTGTCCCTAGGTTCAGTGCCTCTCCATGGTGCACACCTGAGAGCTCTTCAGCCTGGCTCTGTGCTGAGGTTTTGCAAAAAAAACATCGGTTTTGCAAAGAAAATATTAAGGTCTGCCCTGGTCCCCTGAGATTCAAAGACTTCCCATGTTACAGAGACAAGAGATGAGGTGAGTGGTGTATGTGGGGGTGCTTGGAAGATGCTTGGGGGCGGGCATGATGCACCCCCATGATGACACATCACCCAGGGGGAAGGGAAGAAGAGAGAGTGTGGTGGTTTGAATGAGAAATGTCCTCATAGACGCTCATGTTTGTACACTTGGTCCCCAACCAGTAGCCCTGTTTGGGAAGGTTGTGGAACCTTTAAGAGGGAGGACCTTACTGGAAGAAGTAGGTCACAGTGGGTAAGACTTGAGAGTTTGTAGTCTGTCCCCACTTCCTGTTTGTTCTCTGCTTCTTGGTCATCCAAGAAGCTAGCCTCTTGCTCCTACCACCATGTCTTTCTGCCTGCTTCCTCATCTTCCCTGCCATGATGGATTGTATCCCTCTGCAGCTGTGAGCCAAAATAAACCCATTTTTCCTTGAGTAATGTTTGTTGAGGTATTTTATCACAGTAATGTGAAAGTATCTAATACAAGGAGTGGGGGAAAGAAAGAAGGACACAAATAGAATGGAGAGAAAGCAACCTGTTATTTCACTTATCTGGGGTTCAGTCTCACGTCTGCAAAATGCAAGCAAAAACCTTTCCAACCTGGCTATTTCATGGTTAAGATCAAACGAAAACCACGAGAAAACTTTGTGTCTCCCTGTATTAGTCAACTTTCTCATTGCTATGATTGACACACACAAGAGGACAGTTAAAAGCAGATCGTTTTTGGCTCATGGTTTCAGAGAGTTTAGGTTTTGGGCCCAATGTAAGAAAGAAGATCAAGGTGGTAGGAGCCAGTGGCTGAGAAATCCTTCATCTTGTTTCAGAGCAGAAGCAGAGAGAGGAGAGGACTGGGAAGCTGGCATAAGCTTCCAAGACATACCTCGGGGGCCTGAGTTCTTCAGCTAAGCCCCATCAACTCCTTGAAATAGCACCACCAGCTGGGGACCAAGTACTTAATCTGTGAGCCTGTGGGGGACATTTCATGTTCTAATCATGATACCCCTAATAATAATCTTGGGGATAGTGTCAACTATGACAAATAAGTCAGCTGGTGGACACAAAAGGAATAATCTATTTGGAGAGCTATTGAGGTAATTAGTGGTAATATGTATCATATACCTGGCACCTTGGCTGCCCATAGAAGGTACTCAATAAGTAGTAATTACTGTAATTATGACTATTACAACTTCTATTGAAGGTATGTTTCTGAAAGTCTTGACTTCCTTCTTTCTTCCTTCCTTCCTCCCTCCATAACTCCCTCCCTCCTTCTCTCTTTCTTTGCTTCTTTCTTTCTTTTTCCTCCCCTTCCCTTCCTC
>NW_008343573.1:1241184-1249596 GCF_000622305.1 Nannospalax galili | reverse complement strand
TTCTAGCTGGTCTGTGAACTCCTACCACCTGTGGGATTGCAAGAGTCTTCCTTCCTTCCTTCCTTCCTTCCTTCCTTCCTTCCTTCCTTTTGTTAAACAAGGTCTCATAACTCAAGCTGACCTTGAACTCTTTTTTCTTTTCTTTTGGGGTGTGTGTGTGTGTGTGTGTGTGTGTGTGTGTGTGTATGTATGTTTGAGATAGGGTATCTCTATAGCCCCAAGCTGGCCTGGAACTAGCTATGTAGACCAGACTGACCTCGATCTTACAGCAATCTGCCTCCTGAGTGTGGAAATTAAAGGCATGTACTGCCATGCCCGGCAACCTTGAACTCTTCAGATTCTGCTTCCACCTCCCATGTGCTGGGATTATAGATATGGATCACCATGCCCAGGAAGGCCCAGCATTTGCCTTCCTTTCTGTAGACCTTTCTTTCTGGTCCTGGGGCTTGAACCCATGGTCTCGAGCATGCTAGGCAAATGCTTTATCTCTGAACTAAGTCGCCAGTCCTCTTTTTACCTTTTATTTTGAGACAAGGTCTCACTACATTGTGAAGCTGGCCTCAAATTCACTTAGTAGCCTGGGGTTGCCTTGAACTTTTGATCCTCTTACCTTGGCTTGCCCTGTAGATAAGATTATAGGCCTTTGCCACTGGGCCTGGCTCTGTAGACTTTTCTCTGGTGTCAGACTGTCTATCCTAAGCTCTGGAAACACAAAATCAAAGAGAACACCATCTTTGCCCCTGTAGAACAGATACTCCTTGTAGTCAGAGTCAAGAGATGAAGGAAAGAGGTACAAGGAGCAGAGCAGCCCCCACCCGAGTTATTCTTTCTCTTCTGGAGAGGGGTCACACTTTTGAACTCCAGTGTAGAGCCTAGTCCACCAAAACAGAGGCAGCAGCAGCAAAGATCAGCACCCACCAATGTGGGCAGATAGTACCACTGGCCCAGAGCTAGAAAGCAAGACTAGACTTCTCATGTCCTGAGTCATTTCTAAGTTGCTTTTTGGAACCAGACATGTGTTTCAGTTCTGTCCTTGTACTGCTTGGTTTTTTACCATCAACATTGGAACAATTTGTGCAAATTAACCAGAATATTCTAAAGTTGTAATGAGCTCTACTGATGGCCTGGAAAACATTCCATGTCCTAATGCATAGTCATGACTCAAAATATGTTCAAAATGCACTCAGTGGAAACCCCACTTGAAATACCCAGAGAGAGATCAATTTTCAATAGACTGACAAATAGAGGACATTAAACATTATTCATAGAAAGAGTGTTTATTTAATCTTAATGCTACCTAATGCATTTTGGTCAAAGTCATTGGTTCATGTTCAGGCTTTATTGTGTAGAAAATGGATGTGCTATTAATAAGTCAATACAAACATGAATATGGTTTCAATTGGAAATCATTAGGTTGCATTAAATGGCAAATGAAATCCATAGGAAGGATTTGTTTTATTTTGTTTGTAAGGAGCCAAAGGCGCCATGAGAGGCATTTCTTCACTGGGTAACGAGGAGGAATGATTGGTTTCTGCAGTCTGCAGATTATTACAGTCTGGGCTTTGCTTCGTTCTCATTAGGACAGGGAGGTGCTGGGTGGCGCCTTCCCCAGCACAGCTGTTTGCCGCTGTTGCCAGGTTGACCTTGCTGTACACTCTGGATGTCAGATGGTATAGCCCAGGAGGAGCTGATGCGAAGCCCTGCATCTGGACTCCTGTCTAAAGCAGGTGGCCGTCAGCTCTCCCTTGACTCTCCAGCTCTGCCAGGCTCTGACCTACACACTTCTCTCAATTCAACAGCGGCACCATGTAAGAATGCACAGGTAATTATGTGATTAGAAGTTCTTTATGAGGAAACAGAAACAAAAGTGGACTTGGGAGGTCCAAGTTAAGTGTCTTTTTTTTTAAAACTTTTTAAAAAAAAATATTTTTTATGTGTATGAGTATATTGCCTGCATGTATGTGAGAGCACCCGTGTCATGTAATGTTGTGGAGGTCAGAAAAGGGCCTCGTGTTCCCCTGGAACTGGAGTTAAGGATGGTTTGTAGCCTCCATGTGGGTGCTGGGAATCGAACTTGGGTCCTCTGCAAGAGCAGTCAGCACTCTTAACCACTGAGCCATCTTTCTAGCCCCATTAAGTGTCTTATTAAAACAGAGATACTTGGGTGGAGACCTGGAGATGGAGGCCTCCAGGTCTTATGTAGTGAATGAGGGTGGATAGATCTAGATTCAATTTCTTCTCCCTCTCTTTGCCCTCTGGGTACCCTAGAGACAGTTCTCTACCTTTTCCCATGTTCAGTACCAGCTACTCCGTTTAATGACTGTATAACACAAGGAATGCAAAATGCCAAGACATAGTAGGGCTTCACAGATACATTTATTTCTCGACACACAGTCTTGGTATTACAGCACAGGCTGGCCTTAAACTTGGGATCATCCTACTTTAGACTCAGTAGTGCTAGGATTACAGGTATGAGTCACCACATAAATATTATTTTAAAAGAATAATTGTTTAGGAGCTGGTGTGGTGACACAGGCCTTTAATCCCAGCACTTGAGAGGCAGAGGCAGGCAGATCTCTATGAGTTCGAGGCCAGCCTGGTCTACATAGTGAGTTCCAGGTTAGCTGGGGCTATAGAGAGACCCTGTCTCAAAAACACCAAAATAATAATAATAATAATAATAATAATAATAATAATTGTTTGGGGTTTGGGAATGCAGTTCAGCTGGTAGAGTACTTGCGTAGCATGCATGAAGTCCTAACTTTTATCCCTAAACTGGGAGTGATGGTACATGCCTAATATGTGGAGGTCAGAAGAGGGTGTCGGATCCCCTGGAACTGGAATTACAGACAATTGTTAGCTGCCATGTGGGTGCTGGGAATCAAACCTGGGTCCTCTGCAAGAACAGCCAGTGCTCTTAACTGCTAAGCCATTGCTCCAGTCCCGTGTTTCATATTTTTAATGAAAAAATTTATCTAACTGAAACAAGCCAGATTGTTCCTGTTGTAATAATATCTCCTGAATGGTCTGCCTGCTTCTCATCTGATCCCCAATGCCCTCTGCAGACAGGTGGCAAGCTTTAAGAAGTCCCATAGAGGCTAGTTCAAAACCCACAGTTGCTGAGGGCAGTTCACTGAGTTTGGAGAGTATCTGAGAGCCAGAGGCGATTGGCATGATGGCTCCATCTCCAACAGAGATAGAAAACTGATGGCCAACCTAGTAAACAAACAACAGTCAGGAACCCTCACTCAACCCACTCTCCAGGGTTGCCTCAATGAATTTACCTCTACTCAGATAAAATAAAAGCCTACTCAGCTAAGGATGACTGAGATTCTTGCAGACTTGTATTTTGTAGCATCTTAATACAGAGAATGTCCCCAGAGGCCATCAGCTGTATACTCATCCCTCGCTGTGTTCCCTCTGAAGGAGCTCCTCCCTACAGCTTAATAGATGGGCATATTTGACTTGCTACCTTGACCTTCCCTGTTGCTGTGTGATCTTGCATTGAGGCCACTGCCCTGCTGTCCTCAGTGTTTCAGTTTCTGATGCTAGGACATACGGGTAATACCAGTGTCTGGCTGTGCTGCTGAGGGGCTTATGGAAGACAATGTGCCATGGATAGCATGTAGCACATAGTAGGAACTCAGGAAGTAACAGCTGCGTTTCCTTCCAGCTTCGAAAGTCTGAGTGGCATCATGCTGGCCTCATGGCTTGTCTTCATCCCTTGAGACCCCGTAGCCTTTGACCAACCTGTCTTCTACGTGCAGCCCAGGGCTTAGTGGTATCTTCCTGCCTCCCTAGATGCTCTCTTCTTCAGGTAAAACTATTTTGATATAGTAGTTACTTTTATGTCACTGTGACCACATATCTAACAGGAAGTATCAGGAAAGAAGGACTTATTTAAGCTCATGGTTTGAGGGTATAGTCCATTGTGGACAGTATATTAGTTACTTTTCTGTGGCTGTGACAAAATGATCAAGGCAACATAGAAGGAAGGGTTTAATTGACTTATGGCTCCAGAGGGATGATTCCATCATGATGGGGAGGCATGGTGGCAGAGAGAGCTGGAACAGAAAGCTGAGTGTTCACATCTTCAAGCAGGCACAAGAAGCAGAGAGGGCTAAGAGTGAGGCAAGACTATGAACTCTCAAAGCCTGCGCCCATTGACGTGCTTTCTCCAGCAACACCACATCTTTTAAACCTCTGCAAACAGCACCACCAACTGGGGCCAAGTGTTCAAATACTTGGAGCTGATAGGGGACGACGTTCCTTATTCAAATCACCACAGCTGGGAAGGCATGGTGGTGGGAGTGGCTGGTGGCAGAGGCAGCAGAAGTATGAGGCTGCTTGCTCACATCTTGGCTGACCAGAAGGGCTGGAAGCAGGGCCAGGCTATAAACCTCAAGGCCCTCTGCCCACTGACTCATTTCTTCCAGGTAGGCCCCACCTTCTAAGGGTTCTAAAACTTCCCAAAACACCACCACCAGCTGGAGATCAAGTGATCATTCAATCATGAGCCTGTAGGGGGTCTTTTACATCTAAGCTACAATACTAAGCCTACAACTGTTGCGTCCAGAGCTGGATTTCAGTTATGTAACAATGCAGTTGTCTATCGTAGTGATCAGCTATGCTCAATATTTACATGATCAATAGCTGTTTATCAGAGTGTGGCCAAAACATAGGCATTTTCTATCATCCTGGAGCCTGGGAAGAAAGCTAGGATCAGACACTCTCTTTGCTGGGGCAACCACCAGGATGCTGGAGAGCTGGCCTGTGATGGAAGGAAGGTGACAAGCACTGCTCCTATTTGACCTCCTGGGAACCAGGCAGTCATCGAGGACTTGAAATGTGGGATGCAAATGTGTGTCTGCCTACTCCCTGACTTCTGGAAAATGGCTTTCATTTTCTGAGGTGATTACAGTAAATTACACCTGGATGAGAGAACCCAGAATGATGGCTCCAAGTGCCATGAATTAATGGAGCGGTACTCGACATACGTGTGTCATGAAAGTAGAGGAGAGTCAGGAAAAGAGTAGTTAATCGATTAATTAGGAACAGAAACTAGCCTAGCCCTCCTTTATTGTGACAGTTTCTGAGTGCTGGAGTCTTAAGTATAAGAATCATATAGAATCATCATTAGCACACTCTCTACCCCGGGGTTTCCAGAATTGAATAGATTATCCTCATATATCCTTCATAGCTTCTCAATAGCAATGACAGGGCCTCTTCAAAGCTGTAGAACGTATCCCAGATCGAGCAGGGTGAAGCCAAATTAAGAAATGAACAGAGTGATTGCTGCTTTCCTAAAAGAGGAGCTGGCATGCGCCGGGCTTCCCAGGATAAAATTAGAGAAGAGAGACGTTATAAGACCCTCAACAAGGGGGAACATTTTCTGCATTCTTTGCCTTGTGTGTCCAGAAAGGAGCCAGGAAATGGATATGAAGGTGGTAGTATAGTTCAGAGGAAAAAAAGTTCAATGAATAGGATCATTTAACTCAAAGCAGGTCAGCCTAAAAGGTCATCTAATCACAGTGGTGCAGGACATGAGGAGCGTCTTTCAGGGAAGGGGCCGGCTTTGTCTTTGGAGGCTGAGGTAGGCCAAGCAGGCCAGGAAGGGAACAGCAGCCAGGATGTAGGTAAGCTGTCAGTGCAAAGACATGGAGGCTTCTGCAGAGGAGTGGTGAGGAAGTCAGATTGCTCTCAGAAGACTTTTTCAAACCTTCAATGTCTGTTTTCAGACAACATAGGAAGGTGTCTCGCTGGAGAGAGTCAGGTGGCCTTGGATGGGCATTCCCCCTAGAATATCTCTGTCATTACCTGGTTCAGAGTGTCCTAGCAGTAAGGGCAACTGGGTACCAAAAGCTTGTGAAGATGGCCCTTTTCTCAGGAGCTGGCAGCCCTAAGCAGGCTAGACAAGAGCACTGCCAAGAACTCTCTGCCTTGGGGTTCCCATGAAATGGGCTCCAGATTCCAGAATGCCATTCTAAGAACCACTGATTCCAAAGCTAGCCCATGCTGCTCAGCTTCAAATGATACTGCTCAATTCAAAAGGTAGGGATGAGGGCTAGAAAGATCGCTTAGCTGTTAAGAGCATACACTGCTCTTGCAGAGGACCCAAATTCAGCTCTCAGCACCCACATCAGCTGGCTTATAACTGCCTGTAACTCCAACTCCAAGGGCATACAAAACCTTTGTTCTCTGCTGACACAAGCACTTATGTATACATACTACACACAGACACATAATTAAAAATAATAAAGATAAGCTATGCGTGGTGGCACATACCTTTAATCCCAGCATTTGAAGGCAGAGGCAGGTGAATCTCTGTGAGATTGAGGCCAGCCTGGTCTACATAGTGAGTTTCATGGAGCTAAAAGAAGACCTAGCTCAAAAACAAATAAACAAAACCTCCCAAAATCAAAATAATAAAAATAAATCATTTTTTAAAGGCAGGGATAAGCTCTTTGGATGAAGTCACTGTTCTTTCTCTCCCTGTCTCACTTTCTGTCTATGTTTGGTTTTTGAGACAAAGTCTGACTTACGTAGTATAGACTGGCCTCAAATTCTTTTTGTATGTACATGTATTGTACATGTGTGCATTGGTGTGCATGCACATGCTTGTAGAAGCCAGAGATCAACCTCAGGTGTCATTCCTCACGTGCCATCCATCTTTAAGATTTAATTTATGTGTTTGTATGTCTGTGTGAGTGTATATACAATGTGTTTGTGCCTGTGGAGGCCCGTGGAGGGTGTTGGATCTCCTGTAGCAAGTGCCATTAACAACAGAGCCATCTCTCTAGGCTCCATCTTGTTTTTTGAGGCACAACCTTTTCACTGGCCTGGAACTTGCCAGTTAGGTTAGGCTAGCTGTTTGAGTCCCAGGGACTTGTGTGTCTCTGCCTGCCCCCATGCTTGGATTACAGATGTGCATACCACCATTCCTGACTTTTTACACATATGTTGGGCAAATGTTCTACCAGTGAGTTATATCTTATCTCTCATCAAATATTTTTAAAACTGAGCCTGTGATTTAAAAAAAAAATTACTCTGGTGTTAGTTACTTTTCTTGTCACTGACAAGAAAAACAACTTCAAGCAAGAAAGGCTTATTTTGGGTGGTGGTCTCAGACATTTCAGACCCTCATGTCAGAAGAAAGCAGAGTGATGGAGGTGAGACCGCCCATGGTAGAGGTAGTGTATGGATGCAGCTTGTTCACATGGTGATAGACAGGAAGCAGAGAGCTCAGCTAAGAACTGAGGGTGAGTATAATCTCTAAAGACCTGCTCCTTGACACTTACTTCCATCAGCCGGGCTCCACCTCCTTTTAAAGCCTCCAGTTTTCAAAATAGGACCACAGGGAAACTGGAGGGATGGTTTAGCAGTTAAGAACATTTGCTGTTCTTGCAGAGGACCTGGGTTCAACTCCTAGCGCCCACACTAGGAAGTTTACAACCACCTGTAACTTCAGCTCCAGGGGATCCAATGCCCTGTTTTGGTCTCTGAGGGCACCTGCACACACATGGTTCACATACATACACTCGCGCATACACATAAACATAAAATAAATAAATAAATCTTAAAAGAAAAAACAAAGAAACAGGGCTACAATCAGGGGAACAAGTATTCAAAACATGAGCCTGTGGGGGACATTTCAGATTCAGCTGGTAACAGCTCCCTTCTCTGGGGACTGGCACATGGGTAGGGACTGTGCATGTTGTGAGCTAGGTTCTTAGCAGAAGGCTCTTACAGAGTGTCTCCTGGTTACAAAGCTGTCCCGATTCCTGATTCATGTCCTAGAGAGGAAACAGGCTTGGAATTAGGATAGACCTAAGGTTGAGGAAAATACTCTTTGAAGTTCAGTTACTTTTTCTATAATAAAGACAAAATAATTCCTACTGGTCTCTCGGGAATGTTATGAGCATTAACATACATAAGACATATAACAGATATAAACATATATAAACATAGCATATATAAAACTGGGGTGAGATCTGCTGCATGGTGTATGCTGTAGAAAGGTTTTTTCCTGCTCCTTTTCTGCTTTCTCTAGCTTTTGTTTATTTGGAAATCATCTTTCCATATGTACTAGATAAAGTCAACCCTCTCTTTGGGGAAATACCAGGAACAATTCATGGCTTAGTCATTACAGAAAGCATGAAGATTTTGGATGGACAGACAGGACAGATGACTAAGGACACATACAAATGCCTGTGATGGTCAGAGCTGACTCTTCATGATGATCCTGCTCATATGTAGCAATAGAAGCAAAGAAACTGCCTTGTCTGACCTCTTGCAATCTGAGTTGTGGCCTCAGAGAGATGGACCGATTTGTCCAAGTGATCATTGTGGCTGGCTCTGCATGCACACCATGGAATTCATGTTTCTCTCTCTCTCTCTCTCTCTCTCTCTCTC
>NW_008343573.1:1220755-1241136 GCF_000622305.1 Nannospalax galili | reverse complement strand
CACACACACACACACACACACACACACACACACACACACACGTACACACACTCTTACTCCTCTCTCTTGCTGCTTTCTAGTTTCCCAAAACATGACATCTGGCTAGGCGTCACACTACACAATGCAGCCCTTTCTTTTCCCCTTCCTGTATGGGAGCCATTGCTCTTGCCTTTGGAGTGTTTGCACTGCCACTTTGCCCTGTGGACTTACTCAAAAGAAAGGAATCATGATAAGTAGATGGGTCAGACAGTTGGAGGCAAATGGCCTACCCCATTGTGGGGAGTAGAAATAGATGGGGGTTCAAAGTGGCTTTTGCCTTGCTGTGCCTGGGCACCTAGAGCTCTAAAGTTCATAAACTGCTTATAACCAAAAGGTTAATTTCCTGTTAAAATAAGGGAACAAAGAGCATGAGTGGTAGCCAGGTTTCTGGGGGTCTAACTCAGCTGTGATCCTTAAGAGTTTCCTAGGGCACACAGCCCAATTCCCTTAGCTCAGGTTGGAAGTGGGACTAGAGGATATGTGGTGTCTCAACAAATACTTGAAGCCATGCCCACTAGGAAAACCTTTGTCTCCCTGGAAAGTAGGAGCATCTTCTCAGCTATTTCCTCCATCACAGCCCCAGGCACCAAGGCTACTTACGGTATGTAGGTTAGAGTACATTTGGTAAAGGTCACTCTAAGCACACAGTCTCACATTTAAGCCTTGAAAACCATGCCCAAATCAGGATTTTATCCCCCTTTAAAATTAGGAAACAAGGCTGGGCGTGGTAGCACATGCCTTTAATCCCAGTACTCGGGAGTCAGAGGCAGGCAGACCTCTGTGAGTTCAAGGCCAGCCTGGTCTACATGGTGAGTTCCAGGACAGCTGGAGCTATATGGAGACCCTGTCTCAAAAAGACCGAAAAAAAAAAAAAAAAAAAAAAAAAAAGTTAGGAAACAAAGCTAGGCAGGAATCATCATGTATTCTGCAGGCTGCAGCAGGGGAATTGATGTAAATTTGAGGCTAGCCTGGGCTACCTAATGTGTTCTTGGTCAATCTGGGTTATAGAGTAAGACAAAACAAAAATAAAATGAAACTAAACAAATCAAGACATTGCCTAGAGAGGGTAAGTGGTCAAACTGTAAACAGATCCTTGTATCTCCATTCAAATGTCCTCCCTTGGCCTGATGGCACAAGGCTGTAATGAAACAGTCGTAGAGGCTGTAATAGGAAGTTTGAGGCAAGCCTGGGCTACACGGCAAGACCCTGTCTCAAAACTAACCTCCTAAAAGAAAATAACAGCAAAAATACCTACGGACACACTCCTCCTGCCCAGAAACAAACCTCCAGAAAAGGATATGGGTTTTTCTGGGCAGGACGCACATGAGTTCAATCTCACAATGCTCTCTTAAGCCTCACTTTTCATCAGACACTCTGTTATCCTGGAGTGTCTACTTGAGACCAGTTCTTGTGGATTTTTTCAGTTTTTAGTTTAAATGAATCTGAAGTTTAAAATCATTCAGCAGATGTTTCGGAAGCCAGTTGAACTTTTTGTTGTTTTCTTTTCAGAAAAGGTCTCATATAGTGAACAGGACCCATCTAGTCTGGCTTGGGTTTCTTGAGAGGGGTCCGCATTCTGACATTCCAACACTAACAACATTAAATCAGGGATCTTTCCATTGATAATTGTTTAAAACCAAAACCAGATTTAAAAATCTCATGTAGGCCAGGCGTGGTGGCGCACGCCTTTAATCCCAGCACTGGGGAGGCAGAGGCAGGTGGATCTCTGTGAGTTCAAGGCTAGCCTGGTTTACAAAGCGAGTTCCAGGCCAGCTGGGGCTACAGGGAAACCCTGTCTCAAAAAGGCAAAAAAAAAAACCAAAAACCCCGAAACAAAACAAAAAACCCCCCAAAACTTCATCTATCCCTAGTATAAAGGCAAAGACACTCCTAGAATGCTGAGTAAAATTCTCTTATTATACTTGTTTCCATACTCTATTGTATTCCATTTTAAAATTCTCAGACTGGATATGGTGGGTATCTGCCTATAAACCAATATTTGGAAGGCTGAGGTAGGAGAGTTGCTGTGAGTTCATGTCCTATAGAATGAATTTAAGGCCAGCCTAGGATACATAGTGAAACATATCTCAAAGCAACAGCAATAAATAGATTAATTAATTAATTAATAAAATCATCAGTACTAGTCAGGCATGGTAGTACACATCTGTAAGCCCAGTACTTGGGAGAAGCTAAAGGCTCATCTGGGTTACTTGGTGAATACCTAGCTACCCTGGGCTCCATAGCAAGCTCCTGTCTCAAAAAATCCAGAAAAAGCAATACACACACAAAAAAGTCCTCAATGCAGGCTGGAGAGATGGCTCAGGAGTTAAGAGTGCTGACTGCTCTTGCAGAGGACCCAGGTTGGAATCCCAGCACCCCCATGGCAGCTAACAGTTTCAGGGGATTCAATGCCCCCTTCTGACCTCTGTGGACATTGCACAACACAGGTGCATGCACTTACATACATGCAGGCAATACACTTATACCCATAAAATGAAAATAATAAATAAAATATTTTTAAAAAAATCCTCAGTGCTCAATGGGACTTAGGGCAAAAAGGGAACCTAGCTTCAAAAGATGATGTACTCTCACAGATATGTAGAATCTGGTGGCCTCTTGGGGACAGACACTTTCTTCTCCAAGTGACTATCAGAGCCCTCTTGTCCCTCCAAGGGACCTGCTGCCTTGTAGGGTGTTGGCATGGTGAGGCTCTGGACAGGAACATAGGTGAGTGTGAACTCCAACCTGTACAAGGAAAACCCATGTCCCATGGGATGGCAAGCACTTCCTGTTGCGAAGCTGAAGGTGGCCATGGGCTTGAGGTAGGGTATCATTCTTCTCTGTCTCTCTTTACAAGCCATCCCTGTGCCTCCCTCAGGGGAATTCTGGGAACTTTGTGCATCTTCCTGCTGCTGTGATGTAGCTCTGCCTTTTGTAGGTGATGGCTGGAGAACTTAGAAAGTTAAGTATATGTGTTCTAAGTTATACACTGAGTGTGGGGACTGGGGCTTGAACCTAAGGCTTCATATGTGCTAGGCAAGTGTGCTCCAGACTGTGCATGTATGCCCAGACCAAGGAGTTTCCCCCCCCTCCTCAACATTTTTTTTTTTTTTTTTACTTTTGACCTTGAGATAGGGTCTAAGTTGGCGAAGCTGACCACTGAAATTGACTTCATCTCATTTTATTTTTCTCTTATGTTTAAATTTATTGTAATTTTTTTTCACCCTTCCCCTCCTTCATGTTTATTTTAGTTAAATTGGGAGACCTGTTTTTCCTTGAGCTTAGGTTAAAAATTACCTCATTTAGAACTAGAAAGGTGGCTCGGGCTCAGTGATTAAGAACACATACTGCTCTTCCAGAGGACCTGAGTTCAAGTCCCACTAACCATGTCAGGTGGCTCACAACAACCTGTAACCCCAGCTCCTGAGGGATTCGACACCTCTGGTTTCCACAGGCATCATGCGCACATTCCCTCACATAGGCATACTTTTAAAAAGTTAAAATAAATCTTAAAAAAATTAAATTTATTTAAACACCATTTTCTAGCAGGGTGTGGTGGTGACTCAGGCTTATAATCCCTTCAATTCAGGAGGCTGAAGAGGACTGCAGTGAGTTCATGGCCAGCCTGGACTACAGAGTGAGACCAAGTCTCAAACACAACACAGAACAAAGAGACATCCCCTGCCCCCAAAAATCCAAAATCAAACAAAAAACTCCTGACTCCCTGCACAGTACAAATGTGATAAGTTGGAGTCTTACCCAGGTGAGCCATCAGTCCTTTCCTCAGAAAGTGTGCAGAAGGGCAGTCTCCAGAGCTCCTGGGACCCAGGTCAGAGAATGTGGTCCAGCTCCCTGGCACATGGAGCAGGGAGTGACTTTCTATAGGCAGTGGAGAACAGACAGGGCCCAGTTCTCAGGCTTAACTTTCAGGCATCCCCAGGGCCCCTGTGACAGCAACAGCCCACAGTACCTGACACTCCATTGGGTGTTTTGACTGCATACCCTGAAATGGCACCAGTGAGCTAGTTATTATCAGGAAATATCGGCAACTGGCACTTTTCAGGGGTGGGGAGCAGTCCCTTACCCTTTTAACTGCTGCTCTAAACCCCAGCATTAGACTTAAGCCATTTCTCGCTGCTCCCAGGTTCAACAGCCATGCAAGGTTTGCCTCTGAGTTCCGTTTTCTTTAAGCAGCAGGGAAGTTTCCTCACTCTTCTTATGGAATGGTGTGACAGAATGCTCAGCTTCTCACTCCACATGTATGTTGAAACTCATGGAGAGTGGAACCTTCCAGATGGGTGACTGCCCTTTTGAGAAGAAACAGAGAAGCATGTTTTCTCTTGGCTCTCCACTATGGGGGACACAGTTAGAACTCCTGCAGGCCAGGAGAAGTCTTTCCCAGACGTCACCTCTGCCGGCACCCCATCTTGGACTTGCAGCCCCTGCAGCTGGGAGAAGTAAATGCTTGCTGCTGAATTCACTTTGTCTATGGTAATTTGTCACAGTGACTCAAATGGACTAGGATGAATGGAATAGTATGAACTCCAGCAGCATCCCTCCTGAGTGAGTTTTCATTTGTTTTCACAATTCTTTGCATAAATTAGAGCAGGAATTCTGCAGATACAAAGCACTGGGCTTCTTCAGGAGGTGGTTCAAGGCCTCGTAGCAAGGTGTATCTGCCTCATAGCAAGGAACTGAAGAGAGATGGCCTGAGGACCAAGGACAGGGTGGGGAGGAGAGCTGTGCAGAGGGTCAGGGATGGCTTTAGGCTCCGATGTAAGGAGCCATAGTAAGAATCCTCCCCATTTTGAGGTAAAAAATAAAAATCGATAAATTAAAAAATTTTAATCCCTGTCAAAATGGCCTCTCAAAAATATCCTGATTTTACAGTGGCCACATGAAGCAGGGGCCACCAGTCCTTCAATGAAATGTGCTCTGCCTGTTCAGAAAGTGCTACATAAAAAACAAGTAAACTAGTTAACCCAATAATTTCTTGGTTGGGACTGCGGCTGAGTGGTAGAGAGCTTGCTTAGCATCTATGAAGCCATGGATTTGATCCCTACCACCCTACTAAACAACAAACAAACAAATGAAGAAACAAACATCCCGGGGCTAGGGTCCCAGGGTGGATAAAGGAGACTCTGCATTCACCTCCCCACAGATGAAACAGGACCAGATGCTTCATGCTCCTGCTGCCAACGCCTCCCTCACTGTGGCAGACGCTACTCTCAGACTGTGAGCCAAATAAACCCTTCCTTTCTCTTATTTTCTTTTTAAAAAAATATTTATTTTATTATTTTTATTTTATGTATATTAGTGTATTGCCTGGATGTATGTAAGTGCACCCATGTTGTGCAGTACCCATGGAGGTCAGAAGAACGTGTTGGATTCCCTGGAACTGGAGTTACAAATGATTGTTAGCCAACATGTGGGTTTATGTGTATGTGTGTATTGCCTGCATGTAGATAAGTGCACCCATGTCATGCAATGCCCGTGGAGGACAGAAGAGGCTGTCGGATCCCCTGGAACTGGAGTTACAGACAGTTGTTAGCTGCATGTGGGTGCTGGGATTTGAATCCTGGTCTTCTGTAAGAACAACCAGTGTTCTTAACCACTGAGCCATCTCTCCAGCCCCTAAACCCTTCCTTTCTGAAGCTGCTTTTCTGTCAGGCAGTCCATTACAGCAACAAGAAGATAAAGAATACAGTTTGTGTCATCCCTCAGATCTCTGCTGAAGGAGAAGGAGGCTTTTTTTTTTTTTTCGGTCTTTTTGAGACAGGGTCTCCTTGTAGCCGCAGCTAGCCTGGATTCGCTGTGGAGACTAGGCTGGCCTCAAACTCACAGAGATCTGCCTGCCTCAGTCTCCCGCATGCTGGGACTAAAGGTGTGTGCCACCATGCCCAGTCTAGAAGGAGGCTTCTTATAGATCATCTAGAAACATACCTCTGGGTGAATCTGTGAAGCATTTCCAGAAAGGTTGACTGAGGAAGTCAGCACATTTCCAGCAGAGGAGTGACCTCGGCTGTCTCCAAAGCAAGTGCAAATTGTTTAAGCTGCTAAGGTCCTTGGCAATGTGGCTCAAGAACATATGCTCCCTTGGGCAAGGGAGATGACTTAGGAAAAGGTGCTTGCTGCCAAGCCTGACAACCTGAGTTCGATCCCTGGGACCCACGTGGTGGAAGGAGAGAATCGATTCCCACAGGTTGTTTTCTGACCTCCACAAGAGTGCCATGGCATGAACCTCCCAACCCATAAATAAGTAAATAAATGTAATAGAAAAACAATATATGCACCCATGTGATACCAAGGCCGCCAGGGTCCCCTCTTGGGTTCTTAGTTTCATTAATAAAAGAATTTAAGAATGGACTCAAATGGAAGCTCAAGGATAATTTTATTAGAGTTACAAGAAAAACTTGAAAGGCAAATCGTAAATCTTGGCAACTGCTGGGAAGACGAGACAGAAGAAGGAGAAAAAAGCCCCCCTTTGAATTAAACCAGCATGGAGGCCAGCTACATGGTGAACAAGGAGCCACATGGCAAGGACAGGAGCCTTAGAGAAAGAGCTGAAAGGCCAAAGTGTGGGAGGAGGCACAAGTTAGGCTCAGCCAGTATCTGAAAGAAAAGACAGAGGGGAGAAAAGGGAGGAGTTAGTCTTTCTTAGGACTCAGACCCAACTGGATCTCATGGAAGCTTTACGAACTGTGATAGGGGACACTGGAATTCTGGGAAGGAAAAGTTCAAGACCTTATTAAAGGGCTAATTATTCCTCCCATCTCTTCCAGGGCTTAAGGTGAACATTCCTGAGGGGTGGTCCCTTGGCTAGGTGACTGACCTGCCCAACAGGATTAACTCTTAAGGGAGGACATAAGCACATGCCTCCACTCAAAAGTAGACTCCATTCTTTTGACTAGGAGGCAACAACTTTCCTTCAGTGCTACTCTAACACACTGGTGGGAACACTCCAACCATGGTCCTCCATCAGCTTTTATGTGCCTGTGATGTTCAGTTCAGGCAGCTCTTGGGCTCTATGGAGCTATGGGAGGGGAGGAGCCCCCATGGCCCAGACTTTGCTGGTCCCAGTTCCCAGGAATGAAATCAAGACCTTTGTTGAGCTGTCTTGCCAACTGCCTATGTAGCAATTTTGAATGTCAATAATCCCCTCACAGATTTCTTTCTTTTCTCCTAATAAAATACACCGTTTCTGTCCTTTGTGGGACTCCTTAGGCTACTGTGGGCAGAACACATAGTAGGCACTCAATAAATATTTGCCGGGTGCATGAATGGGTGGTAATGGAGCACTAATCCCCTCTCTTCAGGCCCCCACCCCCAGGAAGAAATAAAAGATGTCCATTCGTGGCTCACCCACATTCAGGCAAACTTCCATATTGCTGCCAAGTCCTGCCATCTGCCACCTCCGAGGTGCAGGTGCTGCGCAGCCTCGGCGCCCACAAAGCCCGGCCGTGGGCACAAAAGCCCGATGTACACTGATAATTGCTGAGCACACAGCCTGCCGGGCCAGCCAGGCTGATGCAATTTTGCTGGGTCGCTGAGATTTGCATACAGATGGCCAGTCTCTGCACAGGGCCCTCTGCTGCCACAGCCATTGCGGTGGTCTGTGATCTGGGGAGACGGGCCTGCAGCCTCTTTAGAACGGCTCGGCTGCAGCCTAGCCAAAGAAGCCTCATTCTTGCAGGACCCGCGTGGTTAGCCGTTCAAGGGGCTTTCTTTGAAGGTGGAGGTGCTTAAGAGGACAGACAGACAAGGAGATTTGCTGTTGTTATCTTACTCTGTAGCCCAGGCTGACCTGGAACTCACTATTTGCTCAGACTGGTCTTGAACTCACAGCAGTTCTCTTGCCTCAGCCTCTGGAGTACTGGAGTTACAGGTCTGAGCTACCACTCCTGGATGAGAGGGAAATAGAGAATTAGAGAAGGGGGAGCTTGGACGAAGGAAAAAAGAAAAGGAATTTTTTAAAAGAGAAGGAAGGAAGGAAGGAAGGAAGGAAGGAAGGAAGGAAGGAAAGAAGGAAGGAAGGAAGGAAAGAAGGAAGGAAGGAAGGAAAGAAGGAAGGAAGGAAGGAAAGAAGGAAGGAAGGAAGGAAAGAAGGAAGGAAGGAAGGAAAGAAGGAAGGAAGGAAGGAAAGAAGGAAGGAAGGAAGGAAAGAAGGAAGGAAGGAAGGAAAGAAGGAAGGAAGGAAGGAAAGAAGGAAGGAAGGAAGGAAAGAAGGAAGGAAGGAAGGAAAGAAGGAAGGAAGGAAGGAAAGAAGGAAGGAAGGAAGGAAAGAAGGAAGGAAGGAAGGAAAGAAGGAAGGAAGGAAGGAAAGAAGGAAGGAAGGAAGGAAAGAAGGAAGGAAGGAAGGAAGGAAGGAAGGAAGGAAGGGAAGGAAGGAAGGACATGTTTTTCCTTTCTGAAGCTAGAAGTGTTGGGAAGGAAGCCAGGGCTTCGAGCTGTAAGCCTGTGAGTCCGTGAGCTTAAGGACCAGCTCTGCCATTCCGGGATGCAGCCTGAGATAAGCTCTCTGCTTGGTCACCAGCACTGAGAATCTTTCAAAGTATGAGATGCGCAGGAAGGAGGAGAAAGGTGGGGCAAGAGACATCGCTATCACTTTGCAAAGTCAAAGGCAAGTTACAGCTGTTTTGAAATGAACGGAAAGAAAACTCAGGCACAAAAGACATTGTTTAAAAATTATAATAAAAAGGTACATCTTGAAGCCTGAGCTGGAACTACATTACATCCCAGAGCTCTGAACCTGTCCCCAGGGACACTGGCATTTGCGTCTCCATCTCTTTGGGTTTAGAAGCAGCTCCTCAGTGCCTGATGGGTGAATGAGAGAGTGACCAGGCCCAGGGCTCTGCCAGGGCTCTGGGCATCTGACACAGAGGACACAGGGCAGGTGCTGCCACTTCCCAATTCAGCCTGGTTCTCTGTTTAACAACCATCTGAGGCTTTCCTTCCATGTTTACTAATATCCCTGGCCCTCAGCCCTCCCGGCAGCTCCCCTGCCACCGACTTCAGTAAATGACCCACACGGCTAGGGAAAAGAAAGGCCTTATTGAAGGAGTGTGGCCTCTCTTGTCCAAACTAAATGAAAGGGAAATAGAATAGTAACAGGCTGGTGATTTGTCCTCTTCCTAACTGCACAGTGAAACCCGCTTCTCCATGGTACCTTGAGGGAGAAATCTGTGAGTGAGCCCTGGTTTCCTTCCTCTCTCACCTTAGTAGGTGAGCAGGCACTGATATCTCATATTCTCCTGCCTTTTAGCACAGCAGCTCCTCATCAGCATGTTCCCACTCTCTCGACTCCCTGGACCCCGAGGAACCCCTTCTCCGCACCCTTTACTCTCTCATCCATCTTCTCCCACTGCAGCCAGTGGAAGAATCCAATTCCAGTTTATCGCTCTGTTCCTTAAAAGCACTCATTGACGAATGGTCACCATCCAGAGACTGAAGACCAAGTTTATTAAGTTGGCATGGAAACCCTTGTGGTCCAGCTCCTGTGCCTTCCCTGACCCTCTCTCATCCCCTGCTGCACTTGTATCCTACAGCCAGGGAATGAGCTGCTTGTTGGTTGCAGCCCAGTCCGATGTGGTTCACCCGTCTCTTTGCTTACACAGCTCCACATCTATTCACCACCCTCTTCAGCCCCTGTGAACAAGGGGCTTTCCTTCCACCTGCCTTCTTTCATCCATTCACCCAGCAAATTCTTCAGTGCCAAACATGAAGCATGGTATCAGGTGCTGAGTAAAAAGGTGGAGAGAGGAACTCTTCTCCTCACTTCCTCTGTTCCTCTAGGGAGTTTAAGGAAAGGAGAGGGGTCACAGTGGAGTCCCCTGCCACAGTACCACAAGATCCCCTCCCAAAATGGGAGAGGAGTCTCTACCATCTACAAGGAGATACTGATTGCTATTCTGGTTTGTTTTAAAATCAGAGTCAGAAACAGAAGCCCTCGAGACCAGCATGCCCTGAAAGGACTCCTTCAGTATTTTCATCCTATGTACCAGACCTCAGGGAAGGTCATCCTTAGAAAATCCATCAGAGAGAATCAAACACGAAGAAAGGGAAGGGAAATTACCCATAAGTTATCCAGATAAGAACATAGCTTTCACAATCTCTTTCTCCTCTACACCACTGGAGGAATTGGAGCAAAACTCCTTTTAGATGCTGTACTTTCAGCCAATGGTTAGGTTGAGTAGATGCAGCAATGAGGTACTTATGTGGTGAGTTTTTGTGAAATAGTTCCAAAATATTCATGCTGACATGGTCACAGATAAATTCCTGTCTAGTGACTTTCTCCAAATAACTTATTCCTGCTCTTTTCACTCTCTCTAAGTCTTCATGGAATTTGGCCAAAAGCAATATGCTGGGGACTCAGCAAGAATAGAAGGATAGGTCAGGCAGGTGTGGTGTACCCTGTCTGTAATCTCGGTACTGGGGAGTTAGACACAGGAGGATTCATCCTCAGGTGAGTTTGAGTCCAGCTTGGGCCACATGAAACCCTGTCTTAAAAAAAAAAAAAAAAAAAAAAACCAGCAAGAAAGGAAAGAGAGAGGAAAGAAGAGAAAGAAGGAAAGGAAGGAAGGAAAAGGGAAGGGAAGGGAAGGATGTAGTTAGAAATGTGTGACAGGAAACAGAATCTCCAAGTCAAACCGTCTCTTTGGTGGCTTTCTGTTAACGAGAACCATTCTCTGGACTTCAGCTTATTCCTCCATAACATAGCAACAAGCACAGCTGTGTCAAAGGCTGAGCAGTTGAGAGCAGAGAGCAGTTGTGTCAAAGGATAGTGGTTGAGAGCAGAGAGAATGAAAGCTAATAAATCCTAATTTAGCTTTTTCATGGAGAAAGCTAATCTCCGTGTTGTAGATGATTTAGATTTGATACTATTTCCAAATTAACTTTGACTCATTATTGGGAAGATGTGGTAAAAACAGAAGGAAGAAACACTGTTGGAGGGATTATGGAAACCCTATATTGGTGAGGAACATGACTTGGAGCCAGGTACTTAAGCTTGTTGTGCTTTGGTTTCCTTAGCTTAAAGTTAATAGTTGTTACTCCCTGGATTTTTTGTAAGATTACATGAAATAATGTGTTTTTGGTAAAACATCTGGCAAGTAATGGGGGGGGAGTAGTTGTTATTTATATTTATTATTACTAAGAATGAAATAAAAAGATGAACTAGGGAGTGGAGAGAAGGCTCAGCAGTTAAGAACACTGGTTGTTCTTGCAGAAGACCTGGGTTCGAATTCCAGCACCCACACGGCAGCTAACAACTGTCCATAACTCCAGTCCCAGGGGATCCGACAGCCCCTTCTGACCTCCACGGGCATTGCATGACAGGGGTGCACTTACTTACATGCAGGCAATACACACATATACATAAAAATAATTTTTAAAAAAATTTAAAAAAGATGAAATAAACCTTTTTAAAAAAACTCTTTTACCCCCAAGAAAATGTGAAGCAAAAACAAGCAGTCACTGTGCCTGTGCTGCCCCAATTCTAAATGTACAGTGCTTCTATTTGTAGAATTTCCTCTATGCAGTCTCACAGGCATGGAGTTGGATTATCTTTATTTAGACTATGAAATGCTGTGCTCCAATATTTCCTAGTCACCTCAGGGAGTAATAACTCTTGAAATATAAAGCATCATTCAGTTCAACTCAATCTAATTCTACTCAATAGATGTTTGTAGGCATTTCGAGAAGAGCAAGGTGCGAAAAGTGGGAAACAGGTGAATATTATAACTAATGCATATAAGATATATAAACAGATCACTGGAGGGGTGCTTACTTGGGGGTCTAGGGACCCTGATTCTGAACCCTGCTGTAACTTGCTATGTGACCTTTAGCAGTTACTGAACTTCTTGAAGTTTTTATTTCCTTAACTATCTAAGGCAGATAGTGAATCTGCTCTTGGAGGGCTATTGTGAAGAGAAGAGACAGGTAGGATGTCCAGTGTTGAGGACATAAGATCACCGCAGACTATTTAAAAAAATATTTTATTATTTTTATTTTATGCATATAAGTGTATTGCCTGCATGTGTGTAAGTGCACCTGTGTCATACAATGCCTGTGGAGGTCAGAAGAAGGTGTCGGATATCCTGGAACTGGAGTTATGGATGGTTTTCAGTTGCTATGTGTGTGCTGGGAATTGAACCCAGGTCCTCTGCAAGAGCAGTCAGTGCTCTTAGCCACTGAGCCATCTCTCCAACCCCACTGCAGACTATTTTAAAGTGTGGACAAGTGTACTGAGTGCCTTAAAAAGATGGGATGATTTAAGGATACATGCTGGTGATGGTTTAAGGGTTTACTGTGATGGTTAGTTTTGATTATCAACCTAACTGTACTAATAAATACTTAGGATATTATCGAGGCACACTTTTAAATGTGACTGTAAAGGTCTTTCTAGAGAGAATTAACTGAGGCGGGAAGATTCCCCGCACCTGAATGTGAGCAGCACCATCCTATAAATTGAGGTCCTGGGCTGAATAAAAGACAAAAAACAAAAACAAACAAACAAAAAAAACCAGTCTGCCGAGCACCAGTATTCTTTCTCTCCCTCTCAATCTTCCCAGATGTGAGCAAGTAACCTCAGCGCCTGCTACCAATTTCCAGTGGCTCCTGTCATCAGGATGGACTTCATACCCAAACAGTGAGCTGAAATAAAGCTCTTCCCTTAAGCTGTTTCTTGTCAGGTATGTGGTCACAGCTATGAAAAAAGTAACTATTTCATTCATTATGAAGCTCTCTGCTACAACTCAAATGTATTCCCTGCAAATCCATGTATTTACAGCTTAATCTTCAGTCGTATTTCATGGCATGATGAAGTGGGGCCTTTGGGAGATGATAAGGACTTGATGAGCACTTGAAAATGGAGTCCTCTGATGATATTAGTAGCATTGTAAGAAAGGGCTAAGAGGGCTGGAGATACAGTTTAGTTAGCGGGCTTGTCCAGCACGCATGGAGTTCTGGGTTTGATTTCTCAGCCCTGCACAAACTGGGCATGGTAACATATGCCTGCAATTCTAGCTCTTGGGAGGCAGAGACAGGAGCACCGAAGTTCAGGATCTTTCTTGGCTGCTGTGTAATGCTTCTGCTCTGTCCTGATCCAGTCAAAAGGCTCTCACCAGGTGCCAATTCGATGCTGAGTTCTTATTCTTGGCCTTCCTGATTTCTAGAACTCCTTTCTTTATAAATTGCCTGATCTCAGGTATTTTGTTATAGCATCAGGAAATGGGCCAAGATACTCTTTATCACCTCTTTCCTTTGTTTTAAGCCAGAGGCTACCTGAACTACTTGGAAAATGGAGTGATCTCTAAGCTTCATTTTCCTCCTCTGACAAATGGGAAATTTTCTCCTTGAATTATTTCCAAAAATTGATGGAAGAGAAAAAAGACAAAGAGGAAAGGGTTCTGAAAGCAGTAAACTGCTGTATCAGTGTAAAAGATTGCTTTCACCTTTCAAAAAGGAGGTGTGGAGAAAATCCCCATCAATCAGTTTCCTGTGTCTTTGTTATTCCAGTAAGGAGATTTTGCTACAATGAGCAGGTGATAGGAAACTGTTATTCTGATCTACAGCTTTCCTACTGAGAGCATGGTCCTTGGACCAGCAACTTCAGCCTCAGTTGGGAGATTATAAGAAATGTGGAACCTGGGAGATGGCCCAGTGGGTAAAGTGCTTGCTGTGCAAGCATGAGGACCTCAGTTCAGATTCCCAGCACCCATGTAAAAATGTGGGTGTGGCAACAGATGCCTAAAATCTTGGCACCAGAGGAGACTGAGACAGGAGGATCCCTGGAGCTTACTGGCCAGCCAGTCTAGCTGAGTCAGTGAGTTCCAGGTTCAGTGAGAGACCTTGTCTCAAAAAATGAGGTGGAGAGCTATGGAGGACAGCACGTGATGTTGACCTCTGCCCTCCATGTGCTTGCACAATCATGTACATCCACACACATACAAAAAAAAGCAGAGGTTGTCCCCATCCACACCTAAAATATAACATTCACTTTTAAAGATTTATTTTCATTGTATGTGTATGAGTGTTTGATTGCATGTATGTATGTGTACCACAGGCTTGTCTGGTTCTCTGGGAGGCCAGAAGAGGGCATCAGATTCCCTAGAATTGGGATTATAGACAGCTGTGAGCTACCATGTGGGTGTTAGAAACCAAACCCTGGTTTACTGCAAGAGCAGAAAGTCTTAACCACTGGGCCATCTCTCCAGCCCCAACAACCACTGTTAACAAAACATCTCCAATGTTGCATGTACATTCATATTCAAGAAGTCCTGATTTGTAAGTCTTGGTGTTAAGAGAAAGAACAAGTGTTGGTAACAAGGTGTTTAAGAGACAACAGATGCTGAGGCTCAGGAGGAGAAGGAGGGACAGTCATGAGTCCCACCTTCAGTGTTTTGAGATTGCTTGAAATGTTGTCAGAACTAATTATAGACAACGAAAGACAAAGAGGAGCAAGAAGGTCTTCACTCAGATTGCCGTGAAACATAGAGGTCCCATGTCGCTGTTCTCTAGAGGACCTCTCCAGTTTGTGGGTGATGGGGTTCCCTGGGAGTCACATCATTCCTGGGATACAAGATGATCTGGTCAGAGCAGCTGTCCCAGTGGAAGCTAAATGCTTCCCAAGATCTACTTAGTTCAGTTGACATCACAAAGGTTCTAAGGAGGAGTCAGCATTTAGGAAGTCTTTCTTATCCATTAGTTCGTTAGGTCAATTTGTACTTCCTGATGGCTGAGCTGACTAGAGAATGACATGTTGACATTTTTATTGTTACAAGAGGAATCAGAGATGTATCTGCTGCCTATGCAAATGGAGTCTGATTTTCTTGACTTTCATCTTGGAGTTCTGTCTACCTGGAAACCTTTGTCCCCCATTTTCTTCCTCATTGAGTGCACAATGAGGGCTGAGCCTATAAGATGTCTGTTCAGTGCAACTCTGATCTCAGTGCCACAGGTTTTGGATATGAAGACTGGGGCTAGTGCTCAGTAGTAGAATGCTTTCCTTGCATGCAGAATGCCCTGGGTTTGATTCTTAGCCTGCAATAAAATGAAAATGAATAAAACCTGGAAGCTTGAGGGCCAAAAAGGAAATAAGGAAGCTAGCTTTCTGGCTGGGCAGATAACTCATTTGGTAAAGTACTTGCTGTATAAGACTGAGTATCTGAGTTCAACCCCCAGACCCACCTTTAAAAAGCTGGACACAGTAACACACACTTGCAATTCAGCACTGGGAAGTGGAGACAAAAGGATCCCTGGGGCTCACTGGCCAGCCAGCCTGGCCAAATCAGTGAGAAGACGCTGTCTCAGAAAAAGGCAGGTGACACATAGGATGACCTCTGACCTCCACAGGCATACACATTAGCAGTGCATCCTGTTCCCCTGGAAGTCTTTATGAGATGGGAAACAGCACTGAACATTCTAGCTGGGTCACCTCCTTAGTGATAGGTAGAGAATTGGCGGGAGCGAGCGGCGCGGGTGGAGAGCACGAGCGGTTGGATGAAGGCACCGAGACACAGATGAAACTCTCAGTGGGACACAGATCTATTTCGCACGGGGCACCTTTCCCTCGGGAAGGAAAAGATGTCCACGAAGGGAAAGAATGTAAGGGAAGAGAAGGGAAGGGAAGGGGGAAAGGGAAAGGGGAAAGGGGAAGGGGAAAGGGGGAAGGGGGAAGGGGGAAGGGAAGGGAGTCAGGGAAAGATGTCCAGGAAAGAAGAAGATGTCCACGGGTTGTGAGCTGGGGCTTTACATATGAGGGCTTTAGGGTGTGGAATCAGGGAGGGGGAAGCAGGTAGGATTAGGGTGTGGAATCAGGGAGGGGGAAGCAGGTAGGATTAGGGTGTGGAATCAGGGAGGGGGAAGCAGGTAGGATTAGGGTGTGGAATCAGGGAGGGGGAAGCAGGTAGGATTAGGGTGTGGAATCACGGAGGGGGAAGCAGGTAGGATTAGGGTGTGGAAGTGTCTTCTTTTCCTCTTAAGATAAGAGGAACTCTGCTTATCTTTGGAGGTCAGAGGAAAGGCAGGCTGCTTCTCAGCAGAGTTTGTAGGTCCCTGTTGGGGAGGGGGAGGGGGCTGCTATTGGAACCCTAACACTTAGCAGGTGGCATTAAAACATTTTTTATTTGTTTAATTTTATGTGTTTTGCCTGTATGTATGGAAGTACACCCATGTCATGCAATGCCCACAGAGGCCAGAGGGAGTCAGATCCTCTGGAACTGGAGTTAAGGATAGTTGTTAGCTGCCATGTAGGTGCTGGGAATTGAACCTGGGTCCTCTGGAGAAGCAGCCAGTGCTTTTAACCACTGAGCCATTTCCTCCAGCCCCAGCAGCTGGTGATTGATTTACTTCATCTTCACAAGGACCTTTGCAGAGCGGGGTGACTGTCCCTATTTTACATACACACAAAGCTGACTTGGTAAAGCTGGAATTTATGTCCAACTTCCTCTAGCTCCTAGGCTCTGCTCCTTCTGCATCATGCAGATTCACAGAGCGGGGGAGGTAGGGGTGAGGAGGAGAGGAAGAGGGAGTTTCCTATATGGAGGTGGAAACTCCCAGATACTCATGGAAGTCCAGTTTGGGAAGGAGCTCATACGGTGGCTTCTAATGTGGGCATTTAGGCCCTTATCCATCGCTATAGATTATTTCTCTAGGTTGGAAATTAGGAGTTGACAGCTCCAAACACCTGGATGAGCTAAAATGGGAGGTCTCTTTCAGCTGTAGGTAATGCTTCACAGTCTAAAATTACAGAAGAGAAAAAAAAAAAAAAAAAAAAAAAAAAAAAGAAAGAAAGAAACAAAAACCTCTTCTCTCTCTCTTTTCTTTCTCTCCTTTTCTTTAAGTGTGTGTATTTAGCCATTACAACTGGTTAGAAGCCAGAGATAGTTAGGCGTCTTCTGGTTGGAACAGAAATAGCCTGTTAGCTGTGGACTGCATCCAAGCCCCTCAACAGACTGTGAGGAGATCTCCATATAAAAGGCTTCTATAGGACCCCCCTTTGAATGCCTCCTTGGTCTTGGGGGTCTGACATGGAGCCAATTTGAGGGAGTTCCAGGCATTTCCCAGAGGGCCTCCTTCCCAGAAGCTTTTCAAAGCAAGCCCAAAACTCCAATGTCCCCTCTTTGGGGACTCTTGCTGTTGAGGGGAATTTAAAAAAAAAACTTGCTTTCTAGGTCCCTGGCACCTTTCCCCCCTCTTGCCTTGAAAGTGCACAGACCTGGTTGCTGCATCTTCTACTACAGTCAGCATCTAGGATCATCACGGGCACATGGTAGGCTTGTGAGCTTTAACTCTGAAATATATAGGAAAGGCACCATGTGCTTCTGAGCCCAGGACTCGGTTAAACTCTCAAGTATACAGATGGCCAAAGGATTTCCTGGACTACACACAGTTACTAATAACACCTTTGAATAACTGAAATAAATAATGTCATATATACTTTGGATTGTATAAGAATTTCTTTGGGGCTGGGGAGATGGCTCAGTCAGTAAAGTGCCTACTCCATCAGCATGAGGACTTGTGTTCACTCTCCAGCACCCATATAAAAAGCTGAGTGTAGTGGCACATGCTTATAATTCCAATGGGGAGGCAGAGACAGGTGGATCCTTGGGGCTCTCTGGCCATTCGGCCTGACTGAATCAGTGAGCCATAAGTTCCCATGAGAGACCTTGTCTTTAAAACACACACACACACACACAATCAGGAGCTAGAGATATAGCTCAGCAGTTAAGAGCACTGACTGCTCTTCCAGAAGACCCAGGTTCAGTTCCCAGCACCCATATGGCAGCTCACAACTGTCAGTAACTTCACTTTCAGGGGTTCATTGCCCTCTTTTGGCCTCTGTGGGCATTACACACGTGTGGCACACTTACATATGTGCAAGCACAATACTCAATAGAAATTAAAAATCAAAATAAAGCAAAGCAAACAAGCCAAATAAAAGGTTCCCAAAGAATGACAACCAAACTTGATCTCTGACTTTCAATTGCATGTGCACAAGAATTTCTCTTAACTTGCTGATGCTATTCCAAGTTTTCACAGCATGCATATAGACCTTGGGAGTAAGACGTGTTTGTTATAATGATAGCAAAAATGAAATGAAATAAAATAAAAAAGAAGGCACTTTGGCAGAGCAGGGAGTACCTTATAGGTGGTCTCAGTAGAGGTTGTTTGACTTGGAGCTGTCTGCCCAGCAGGATGACTTCAGATAAGTCTCTTTGAACCTGTTTCCTGTATCACTATTATCTAGGTAAACACTTTGCTCAAATGATATTAAGAAAATGCTTCAAAGAACACACGCTATATTTATTTGAATCCAAGTTTTGGAAGCTAGCAAACCTTTCTCGTTTTCTGTGTGTGTGTGTGTGCACATGTGCACACACTCTCACGTGTTCATATACACAAGTGCATGTGCACTGTATATGCCTGTATGTGAGGCTAGAGGATGACCTCAGGTGTCATGCTTTAAGTGTGGTCCACCCTTTTTGTGTGATAAGTCTCTCAGTGGCCTGATCCCTCAGAAGCTAAATAGACTAGCTGCTGGCCAGTGAGCCCCAGGGATCTGCCTATCTCTACCCCCCTAGTGCTGGGATTATAAGAACATGCCACCACATCTGACTTTTTTTTATGACTCTGGGGATCAAACTCATGCCCTCATGCTTGCAAGGCAAGCATATTACTAACTTAGCCATCACCCTAATTCTAAGTGAAATCCTGAATTAAGGGAAGTTTTTCAAGGTTCTGCTAGTTCTGTCTTTTTATATGTGTAGTGTTGGGGACAAACCCAGGGCCTTGCACATGCTAGGCAAGTACTCTTCCACTGAGCTCTATCACTAATTCCTTAGGAGTTCTAACTGCTTATGCTGGGGAGGTAACTGAGGCCAGAGAGGTACAATAACCATCCAGGTTCACAGAGCCCTGGTGTCCGGCCTGGAGGACACGTTTCCTGGTAGAAACCTCCATACTCCTGCTTTCTTCTCACTAGTCAGAGAGGAGACCTTTTTTTTTTCTCCCAAGGTCACCATGGTACCATGTGACCTTGGACAGCTGTCCTTTTTCTCTGAATCTGTCACTGTACAGTGGACATCAGGGACCAGAAGGTCACAGGGACCCTTATTCATCCCAATCTTTGAGTATTCCAATCACCAACAGACAGCCTTAGAAGGAACGTGCTTAGTTTGAAAATCCAAATCTCCCCTTGGATAGAATTGATTTCGTCTTCCCACAAGTGAGTGAAAATTTCCTTTCAGCTTGGTTATAATAGGCATCGTGCTGTGTTGTATTTTTTGGAGGGTAGGGAATCTCAGAAATATTTCTGTCTTCTGAAGACCCTGTGTGCGGGATAGCTTTAGTGTCAACTTGATACACCTGGGTTGAGGGAGCCTCAATTGGGGAATTTCCTCCACAGGACTAGCCTTTGGCCTTGTCTATGGGGCACCTTCTTGATTGTTGAGTGATGTGGGAGGTTCCAGACCATTGTGGGTGGTGCCACCCCTGGGCAGGTGGGCCTGTGCTGCATAAGAAAGCAGGCTGAGCAGGGCCCAGGGGGAGCAAGCTAGTAAGCAGCGTTCCTCCATGGGCTCTGCTTCAGTTCCTGCCTCCAGGTTCCTGCCCTGAGTTCCTACCTTGGGCTCCCTGATGAACTGTGACCTGGGAGATGTAAGCTGAATAAAGCCTTTCCTCCCCATGTTGGTATTGATCAGAGTATTTTGTCACAGCAATGGAGAAACAAACTAGGACAGAAATAAATGTGGTGGTTTGAATGAAAATGTCCCCCATAGGCTCCAAGTATTTGGGCATTTTGTCCTCATATGGTGGTGCTGTTTTGGGAGGTCTTAGAGGGTGTGGCTATCCTGGAAGAAGCACGTCACTGGGGGTGGGCTTAGAGAGTTCTTAAGCCTTGCCAGATCTCCAGTCACTCTCTTGCTTCCAGTGCCTACGTGATGATGTCAGACCTTAACTTCTCCTGCTCCTGCTCCAGCCACCTCTAGCCACCATGCCTCCCTGCCATGATGGACTGTAATTCCCCTGGAACCGTAAGCTCAAATAAACTCTTTTATAAGTTGTTTTGGTCAGTATTTCTATCACAGCAACAGAAAAGTGACTAATACACCCTGGGATAAGTGTTCAGGTGATGCTTATTGAATTGCAAACTCATCAGAGAATGGGTCAGCAGCTGGATAACCTTTTCTAGCATAATTAAAATGGTGACTCTTGTGTTCATGGATTGGAAGAATGAATATTATTAAAAATAACCATCCTACCAAAAGCAATATATAGATTCGATTCAATCCCAATCAAAATCCCCATGACATACTGCACAGAATTAGAAAAATGCATCCTTA
>NW_008343573.1:1196540-1219208 GCF_000622305.1 Nannospalax galili | reverse complement strand
ATGTTTGTTGCTGCTCTTTTCACAATAGCTAAGATGGAAGAAACTTAAGTGTCCCTCAACTGATGAGTGGTTAACAAAAATGTGGTATGTTTACACAATGGAGTTCTATTCAGCAGTAAAGAAAGATGAAATAATGAAATTTGCAGGTAAATGGATGGATCTAGAAACTTAATACTAAGTGAAGTAACAGACTCAGAAAAACAAATGGCGTATGTTCTCCCTCATATGTGGCTCCTGGCACCAAATCCTTTTTAAATTCCAGGTCCTTTTAATAAGATGATACTATACAGCAGTCCTGTCTGCGTGAAATAACTCCCGTCATCACGACTTCGGCTGAGCCTGATTGCTAAACATAGTCACAATTGGGTTTGTTGACAGTTGTGCTCATTCATTAAAGGAGGGCCAAGCAGGGTCACTGGACCCTCACTTGAGTATCTAGCCACTCTTCCTAGCCAACTAATCCAGCCTTGGAAGACAAAAGAAAAATGAGGAAGAACCCAATAGAGGGATGCTTTTGGAAGCCCTTATCAAGAAACTCCAATGGACTCATGTGAACATTTGAAAATTGCTCTGTTCTGACTTTTTTCCTAGTTCCCTGTCTAGAACTTGTAATGCTAATTACTCTTGCCTTTACTTCTCCTTCACATCTCCTATTCATGATTCAAGGACTTTCTTCTCCCCTTAGAGACAAGAGTTATGCAATTGGGGAGTCTTTTAGATAGACCCACTGAAAGGGTATTACAGTTTCTTGGCTAAAACTCACAATGTCCTTGGGCCTCTTAGCAACCTACTCCATTCCAAAGGCCAAAAACGTTGAAAATATTTGGGAGCTTGTATCTAATCCTTAAAAGATTTTAGGGTTACCTTTTCAGAAGGGGAAATGTTGGAGGGGAGGGAGTGGGCATGGATTTGATCAAAACACCTTATATGCATGTATGAAATTCTCATTAAAGTTTTTGTAAAAATTTTTAAAAAAAAGTTTAAAAAATTTTTTAAAAAGAAATAAAAAATATTTTCTTTATTATCAAAAAATCAAAATGGTGACTCTTTTCTCCTAATGCTTGTGCTTAAAATCTATTTTAAAATTATCTTCTAATAAATCCTGTTTGTTTTTGTTTTGTTTTGTTTTGTTTTGTTTTGTTTTGTTTTTTTGGTCTTTTTGAGACCAGGTCTCTCTGTAGCCCCAACTGTTCTGGAATTCACTACGTAGATCAAGCTGGCCTTGAACTCACAGATATCTGCCTGCCTCTGCCTCCCGAATGCTAGGGATCACAGATGCGTGCCAGCACGCCCTGCTCTTTCTTCTTCTTTTTAATTTTTAAAACATTATTATTTTTTATTATATGCGTACACAACATGTATTGCCTGCATGTAGGGAAGTGCACCCCTCTTGTGCAGTGCACGTGCAGTGCAGAAGAGGCTGTCGGATCCCCAGGGACTGGAGTTACAGACAGTTGTTAGCTGCCATGTGGGTGCTGGGATTCCAACCCGGGTCTTCTACAAGAACAGCCAGCATTCTTAACTGCTGTGAGCTATCTCTCCCGCCGCTCTTTATGGCATTTTCCCTCCTGAAGAAGGCCTTCTCTCTCTCTCTCTCTCTCTCTCTCTCTCTGTCTCCCTCTCACTTTCTCGGTCATACAGCTAGTGGATTTGGGCTTGGGACATACATCTGAGTGGCAGGTGATGAATTTAGTTCGTCTTTACAAACAACCTTCCTAGGGAGTTATTTCTGTTCCCACTTTATACTTGAAGAAACCCAAGATGCAGAGAGGAGTCTGTAGAGCTAGGGGTTGCTCTCTACCAAGCAGATTCCCAGCTGGGTCCGGTGGGCACACATCTATAACCCTAGCACTTATGAGACTGAGAGAGGAAGACCACTGTGAGTTCAAGGCCAGCCTGGGATGCTGTCTCAAAAAAGCAAGCAAGCAAATGAACAATTAAAGCAGAACTTTCCATGTAACTAGCAGTGGAAGCAGGATACACCTGGCCAGGGAGTATCCTCTTTAAGGCCATTCTACTGGGTTTCCATGTCTGCTTAATTATCCTGTGCCTCAGTTTCTTCATCTGTAAAATGAGGGTAATGCTTGATGATGACAAATGCCTTGAAGGAAATTCAGCAAAGCAGTGCATGATGAAGCTGTGCTGGGGGCTGTGATCATGGCTCAAAATTGGAGACAATGGCACGTGCCTGTAATCCCAGTGCTGGGGAGGATGCAGGAGGGTCCCTGGGGCGTGCTGCCTAGCCAGCCTAGCCTATCTAGCAAGCTCCAGATCAATGAGTGACCCTGTCTCCAAAAGTAAGGTGAATGGGACCTGAGGATGGACAACCAAAATTTTGTTCTCTGGCCCCTCTATACATGCACACTCAGGTGCATACATACCTGCATATATGTACATCTGCATGCATATGAACATGAACATATACATATACACACACACAAAGTCTTGCTAGGCATTGTGGACAAGAGCATCCTAGCTGAGGCTGTATTCAAGGGGCAGAAAAATCCCAGTGGCTGGTGTTATGGAGACAGAGGAGAGCAGGAAAGAGGACTCTGAACAGAGTTTATGTCCTCTCACAAACAACATAGCGATAGCCACAGAAATGAAAATAATGCAGATGCTGGTTTCTGAAACTGTTCCGTGTCACTAAGTAGGCAAGCATTTTAGAGGGAACTTAAACATGGAATGAAAGAAGAAAGGCAACCAGTTTCTGGACGTGAATTACTCTCTGGGGAATCTGACATCCATGCTTTTCCCGCTGGTCGGTGGAACTGCTCCCCCTTGATCATAATATCCTTATTATCATGACGATGCACTAATACAATTATTAAAATCATTATTATCATTGTTTACCAATTTACATGAGTGCTTTACCAACCGCAATGCCCTCATTGCTGTAAAAAGGAGCCTCCATTAATGAGCAGTGAGTCGGCACTGTCAGCTGGTGCTTTGATGTGTTAATTGCGAATCATTCTAATCTTATTAAAGAACAACTTCTGCCAGGCGGTGAGCCCAATTGTAAATACCATATGTACTGAAAATTGATCTGACTCCATGGGTTTTGAACACTCTTACAGTTTCCACTTCCTATGACTGTTTATCAAGCATCTACTGTGCTCTCTGCCTGTGGTTGGCTTGCAGATGGAGAAGAAGCTGCATATGAGATCTTGGCTATCAAATCTCAGCATCTAGTCGAGCCCATGAAGAGGAAGCCGGACTGCATGTTCTGTGGCACTTTGAACTATTTACTCTACGTTTGCGAAGTGCTGTGAAGATTAAATAAGTTAGTACTGTAAAGAGCTAAGAAAGGCCTGGTTAAAAACCACAGGTTTAGGGGCCAGGGAGATGGTTTAGGCAGTAAACACAAGCACAAGTAGCTGAGTGTGGGTCTCCAGCATCCAGCTAAAAGCTTGGTGTAGGGCAGGTGAGGTGGCTTAGCAGGTGAATGTGCCTGCTGCCAAGTCTGGCAACCGGAATTCTGGTGAGAGGAGAAAACTTTAGGGGCCAGGGAGATGGTTTAGGCAGTAAACACAAGCACAAGTAGCTGACTGTGGGTCTCCAGCATCCAGCTAAAAGCTTGGTGTAGGGCAGGTGAGGCGGCTTAGCAGGTGAATGTGCCTGCTCTGGCAACCGGAATTCTGGTGAGAGGAGAAAATAGGCTCCCACAAATTGTCCTCTGACCTCTATATTTGTGCCATAGCACATGTGCACTCCCTGTGTACACACAAAATAAATACACAAGAACAAATGTAATAGTAATAAAGTCGGGTGAGAAGGCACTTGCCTGTAATCCCAGTGCTGGGGAGGCGGAGACAGGCGGATCCCTGGGATTTGCTGGCCAGTCAGTCTAGCCAATCAGTGAGCTCCAGGCTCATTGAGAGGGCCCCCCATTGCCCGGGACTCGAACCCGCGACCCCCGGCGAGGTGAGGATTGGGGATGAGTAAGCATGCCGTTCGCCAGCCCACGCCGCCCCCATAACCCGGGGACACTCAGACGTATCGGGGAGTCTTAGGCAGGCAGAAACTCATTTATTGCAAGTGTTCCAAAGCTTATAAAGGCATCTGGAACTCGCCCCTCCCCCCAGGGTGTATCTTAAGGATGGTCACCCGCTTATCATGCACTCCTCAGCAGTAGTGCGGAAGTATTCTTCAGACTTTCAAAGCAAGCCAGGCCGCAACCCCAGTAACTTCCTTTCGGACCTATGCAAGGTGGGGCTTTTAGGTCCCCACACCCCATTTCAAAAAATAAGGTGGAGAGTAATTGAAGAAGACACTAGACATCAACCTCTGGCCTCCACATACACACATACGTATTGCACACACATGAACATATGCATACTCACATACACAAAAAGAAATCAAAAGGTTTGACAAACAAAATGAACAGCACCTATTTAGCATGATTGCTTTCAAAGTTAAATTAAATAGCATCGAAAGCTACCTAATACAGAGCTGTGCGTGCAATAGACATTCAATTAATATTGTTTCCCCATTCTTCCCTCTTGTCCTACCTTTCAAATGCTGTACCAGGAATATTCTCTGTCTACCACTGTGTAAGACACATCAGCCTTTGCTCTTCCAATTTTGGTGCAATTGGGGAGTTTAAAAAGAACCCACTTTCTAGGCTCACCCTAGATGAAATGAATCAGATCACCTGGGGTCAGAACTCAGATATCAACCTTTTTTTTTGTTGTTGTTGAGATGGGGTCCCCCTGCAGCCCCAGCAGGCCTGGAACTATGTAGACCAGGCTGGCCTCAGTCTCACAGAGATTCACCTTTCTCTGCCTCCCCAGTGCTGGGATTAAAGGTGTGCACCACCACATCTGGCTGCACCAATCTTCTTTTTAAAAAATATTTTTATTTATTTTTATTTTATGTTGATGACTGTATTGCCTGCATGGACATAGGTGTACCCACATTGTATAATGCCTGCAGAGGTCAGAAGAGGGATTTGGATCACCTGGAACTAGAGTTTCTGACAGTTGTTTGCTGCCATGTGGGTGCTGGGAATTGGTCCTCTGCAAGAACAGCCAGTGCTCTTGACCATTAAGCTGTCTCTCCAGCCCCCTACACCAACCTTCTTAAAACAAATAAACCTTGTGCTGTATGTGGTGGTACATGCCTGTAATCCCAATGTTCACAAGGTTGAGAAGATGTCCAGTTCAAGGCCAGCGTGGACTGTACATAGTATGACCCTTCTTAAAACCCAAAAGAAACAGCAACAAAAACACCTTATTTCACGATCCTAGTGTTTAAGCCGAGGTGAGAACCAGTTATCCATAGATTGCCAGGTTCCAGCAGGCCCAGATCCCTCAAACAGCTTTTATTGACCCATGGAAGTTGTCCTCTCAGCTCTCTCAACTCAGAGACTGAACTTTTTCCTTGGACAATTCTTTATTGGCCCCTCTGGTGTGTGTGGTACAGAGCAAGCCACTGAACAAGGCCAGAGAAGTCTGTTCTCATGGAGATGACAACCGACTACAGATGCAGACACCCATGGGGAAGAAAATTCCAGAGTTGGGAGCAGAGGGGAGTGCCATGGAGATGAGCCAATAGGAGTGGGATGGAACCAAGAGGGCTGTGCTCAGGAGGCCACATCCAGGGAGGGGTGGATACTCTGTGTAAATATCCCCCAGGTAGAGCAGTGGCTCACTTATCCAAAGGCCCTGAGGTAGTGGGGCCAGTAGACTGTGAGTAAGGAGGAAGGACCTGTACTGGAGAGTGGAGGGCCAGGCCTGGGTTCCCAGGGCCTTTGGGGATTGCTGAAGAATTACGTGAGCAGTCATGAGAAGAAGGGAGACTTTGATGCAGGGAGAGGATCAGGTCTGGTTTACATCCTGTGGGACCTGTGGGGGGCCAAGAAAGCACGGAGAAGGGCTAAGGCTGCAGGTGTGTCCAAGCTAGACAGGACCGTGGTGTGAACAGGGAAGTGAAGTGGTGAGGAAGTGAGACAGCCATCAGGCTCTGGAGGAAGAGTCATAGGGCTTGTAGGTGAGACTCGGGGGCTGCAGAAAGGCACAGGTCACAGATGTTTGGCCTGAACAACTCAATGGACAGTGCCATTTCTAGACAGGGAAAGACGAGGGAAGAGTGGTTAGAGAGGATGAACACAAGAGTAAGACGGGAGTGGGTGTAAGAGAAGAAATCAACAACGCTGAGTGAGGCATGCTGAGGGCCACGTGGACATGGCAGGAGGAGGTGTCCAGAGCTCAGGAAGGTGAATGAGATCTGGGTGGAGGTAGCATTATGCAGGGATGCTGTGGAAACTGTGGCACTAGTGGAGGCTCCCTATCCCCAGGCTCACGTAGTCTTCTCTTGGATCCCAGGTTGAGGTCACTTCATACCATTCTAGTTTCCTTTACCACAGGTCTGGGTCTTCTCTCTGCTTGGTGTGGGTGTCTTGAGCTGTTATTCTTGGCCAAGCTAGGGAGAAGTGGAGGGATTAATAGTTCCTGGGATCTTTGGGAATACTATACCTTTCTAAAGTCTGGGATGTGTCCTTCAGGTTCAGGAGCATTTGGGAGCCGTGGTCTCGCCTTGAAGTAGCCACAGGACTCCCACTAATGACATTGCACACAAAGCTGTGCAGATAGCATGTGGGAAGAAGCAGAGTCCACAGCCATGCAAGCTGTTTTTCTTCTCCCTTTCTCCAGAGGCAGAGCTGAGCTGGCTGCCTCAGTGAGCTGTCTCAAAGCTAAGCTTTGAATTTCTTTTCCAACAACTTATAGAAAGCTACATAGTAGAAAGCTGTCATCTGGGAGCCCAGCTGACTGGCTTTGTGATCTTGGGCAAGTCACTTAACCTTCAGTTCCTTCATCTGCAAAATGAGGAGGTCGATGGGATGTTGGCTACTCAGCCTTTTGGCTCTAATGATAGGATTCTTATACCAGAGTCCTTCCTCTTTTCCTATTGAGGAAGGGAGGCAGAGAGAGTTAGGGAGAAAGTGTCTGCCTGCATCATAGGGCTGCCTCTCAGAGAGCCCTCCCCTGCAGCCTGTGGGATAGTCTTCATCTTGCCTCTTAAGTGAAAGGAAGAGGCCAGGGAATGGGGGACTTCGTGTGTTCAAGGTAAGGAGTGATGGATGCTTATTGAGCATCTACTAAACCTACTAAGAGCCCAAGCTCAGCTGGCCCCAGTGAACGGGAGATAATCAAAAGAAGGAAGGAAGGAGTTAAAGAAATGATTCATTTCCTGCTCTCGTGTTCTCACTCCTAGTAGAGCAAAATGTATGTGAGATAAATGTGTTGTGTATTTAATTCTCTTTTTAAATGCTGGATTCTTCCTTTTATCAATTTTCAGAATGACCTTGAATCCCAAGCAACCTGTAAGATAAACACTGAGATTTAAAAAGTTATTATGAACTCATACAGTGTTCTATTTAACATTTCAAAGTTAGGTTATTTTTCTTTTTCTTATTTAAATTATGTTGTTTTATTTAGGGGTGATCTTTAGAGTAGCTCTTTTGTCCTTTTGAAATGGAGTCCCTGCTTCTCAGTATAACATACTTTACCCTTACAAAAATACAAAAAGAGCCAGGTGTGATCCTATGTCTATAATCCCAGCATTTGGGAGGTGGAGGCAAAAGAATCAGAAGTTCAAGGCCTTCTTCAGCTACACAGTGAGTTCAAGGTCAGCCTAAGATACAAAACAAAAGCAGGGCTAGAATGTAGCTCAGTTGGTGGAGTGCTTGTCTAACACGGCATATGCCCAGGATTTGATCCCCAGTACCACATAAAACTGGATGTGATGGTACATATCTATAATCTTAGAGGCAGAGGGTCATCCAAGGTCAGCCTTGGATACGTGGTGAGTCTGAGGCCAGCCCACACTACACAACGCCCTGTGAAATCAAGTCAGTCAACAAGCAAACAAACAAAAAAGTCACAAAAATTCAAAAGAGAAATGTTGTTACTATTTGTACTGATGAAATGGAGAATACTCAAGGCCACAAGGTCAAAGAAGGTTAACGAAGGTGGGGTTTGATCTTCATCACTCAACTCCAAATTTTTAAGTGTTACATCTAGTCTATTTGAAGAGGTAAGAATAGCATAACAGAAATAACCAGTAAGCAGCTGCTATGATTTGAATGTTCATCCCCTCTAACTCGCTGGAGTTTAATTGCTATTGTGATGGTGTTGGGGGGTGGGACCTTTAAGAGATGCTTAGTCATGAATGGACTCAAGAGTGGACTAATGCAAGCAGGAATAGGTTTGCGATTGTGGGTGTGGGTTTGTCTCCTCTTGCTCTCTTTCTTACCCTCTCTCTCTTGATGTTTTCTCTATTATGGTCAAGCAAGAAGGCCGATGCTGATGCCTTGACATTGGACTTCCCCCGACCTGTCAATCAGTTTCTGTCCCATAAAAGTTATTCACTCTGTTATAGTAGCACACAATGGTCTAAGATAGCAGCATAAGGTGGATATGGCTTTTGAGCAAGTCATTGAACAGGTACTGGGCTCTCATTATGTGTTCAGTTTTAAGTCTTGTGATCATGATAGTGGGAACAAAAGGAATTCAGTGTAGACTGGGGAAAACTACAGAGACTTCTGAAATGGACCCAAATATGGCCTTTGAAGCTTCATTAAAGATTTGCTTGGGAGAGGCTTTCCAGTCTTGGGATGGCACAAGGAAGGTCCAGAGGTAGGAAGCAGGCTGCTGGGTGAGGCGATGGATGCCCATGTTATCTCAAGCTACTGATCTTCCGTAGCCTTGACTCAGAGGAAGCTCAGGGATTAAGTGAGTGATGCAATTGATTCTTACATGGGCCAAAGAATGCTCATATAAGTAAGATATGCTACATGGTTGTGCTGGATAGCTTTAGTGTCAACTTGACACACCTGGGTTGAGGGAGCCTCAGTTGGGAAATTGCCTCTATTGGACTGGCCTGTGGCCATGTCTGAGGGGCATCTTCTTGATGAATGTTGTGGGAGGGCCCGGCCCACTGTGGGTGATGCCACCCCTGGGCTGGTGGGCCTGTGTTGCATAAGAAAGCAGGCTGAGCAGGGGCCAGGGGAGCAAGCCTGTAAGCAGCGTTCCTCTATGGCCCGTGCTCCAGCTCCTGCCTCCAGGTTCCTGCCCTGAGTTCCTACCTTGGGCTCCCTGATGAACTGCGTGCAACCTGGGAGATGTAAGACAAATAAACCCTTTCCTCCCCAAGTTGGTACTGGTCAGAGTGTTTTGTCACAGCAATGAAGAACAAACTAAGACAGTAATCTTCAACATTATATTGTAATTTTTATGACACAATGGTCTGTTTTCCCTGGAGTTAGAGGTGTGTGTGTGTGTGTGTGTGTGTGTGTGTGTGTGTGTGTACTATGTATGGCAGGTCCTCAAGATAGAGGCCAAATTACTGGTATCTGTGGCCTCATTGATCATCATACTTGATTGACTGATTCTTGATTGATTCTTCCTTTAAAAACATTAAAAAAAATTTTTAAAGCTATGTGTATGTGTGTGAGCCTGCATGAGTTTATGTGCACCACATGTGTGCTGGAGCCTGAGGAAGCCAGAAGAGGATGCCAGATCTTCTGCAGCCAGAGTTACAGGTGGTTGTGAGTGACCATACGGTTGGCTATTTTATTTTTCTTGTTTTTTTCTATTTTTAAAAATGGGTGTGTCTGATTTTATAATAGACAAAGGCTATGTAAAGTTCAAAGCCGGATGTTATTTTTGTCACCTGAAACAGAGCAGGAAAGTATCCAAGGATGGGGGTTGTGTGTGTGTGTGTGTGTGTGTGTGTGTGTGTGTGTGGTGGGGATTCCAGAGGGACAAGTCAGAGATGGTGATGAAATGGGGGAGGGACCCCTACCTCCGTGGCTTCTGCCCCTGTTGTAGGAAGGGTGGAAAGGTGGCTAGGCAAATGCTGTGGAAACTTCAGTTTTCCCAGCGGTTTAGTAGCAGTAGTGGGCTGAGCAGTCAGCGGTGGCTTTGATCTGGTTAACCTCTCTGGGGGTCAGGCTGCTCTGACCTAACTGTGTTCTCACTCCAGAGCTGCAGCTGGGTCAGCGATCCTATTGTTTTACAGCCTACATTAACTCCCGGGCCAAAGAACAGGCAGTCTTGCTCCCCACGGCCCGGTCCCCCTCCCACCCAAGTGGGCCAGCTTTGTTCCCTCCCCTTGGTTCCCTTTGTGCCTACTCAGGGGGAAAACACTTGCCTGTCTTTCCTCACAGTAATGGCTCCATCCTCTTCCAGTCTGTAAGCATTTTGTCGCTATGATCCCAGAGGTTATTTGGGCTTTGATCTTGCCTACCTAGAATCTGGATTCCAAGCTGGCATTGTGGTTCACTAACCACCCAGAAGGTGTGCATGATGGAATCAGGAGTTTGGGGGCACTTAGCTACCCCAGGCTTGAAGGCCAGGTAGGGTGGCTTTTATGGAAGGCTTTTCCATCCGATTATATTCAGAGCCTTTAGGCTTCCCCCAATCTCAAATCTCGAGGGCCTGAGAACTTCTGCCTTTAGGGATGGGGCAAGAGAGATTTTACCTGAAGACTTCCACTCTCTGGAGTCACCCAGAGACCTGACCTGCCTCACCCCCTGTTCTTAGCCCCGGCCATTTTCCTGGACTCTTATTTGTTCTCAGGATCATCTTGTTATCCTCCGGGATGCCCAGCATCCCCCCCCCCCCGCCATGCTGTCCCCAGTCCTGCATTAATGTAACCATTCCTTCCTGTAGTATAGGGTTTACAGGTCTGTGATAAGGCTTCTGTGACTGCCTGGGCTCTAGCCACCTCCCCTCACAGCTGAGCTCTGTGAAGACAAGGCATCATGCTTTCTTCATTGTCAGATCCCTCCACACTGCCCTACTGTGCTCCCAGTAGTGCCTGGGATAAGGAACATGTGATGTTTAGTCACTTCAAGTCAGGCATGGAATGACCTCTGATGTTTTAAAAGGAATTTTATAGCATAGACAGAAGAAATGTGGTGAATGGAACCTAACTCTTCTGACTCAAGACTTAGGGTGTCTCAAGGTGATAGAGTTGTTGGGGAATACTTTGTTGAGTTTTTAAAAACAACCAACAGATCAATTTATTTGTTAGCTAATTCTACTTTTCTATCTATACTAGCCTATTATTTTGAGACAAGGTCTTATATATCCCAGACTGACCTGGAACTTGCTGTGTGGGCTAGGATGGCTTTGAACTTCTAATCCCCTGGCCTCCGCCTCTTGAGTCCTAGGATTACAGGTGCATACCAGAACACCTGATTTATGTGATGCCAGGGATTGAACCAGGGCTTCATTCACGCTAGGCAAACCCTCAACCAACCAGCTCCATCCCCAGCAAGTTTCCCTAATTTATACAAACAGGAATGGAGTGCTTCTTCCACTGATTTTTACATTGCTGTTTATTCCAGGATTGCAAAATCCAAGGACTCCTAGATTCTGCCTGTGCCAGGATTCTAGTCTGGTAGGGCTTCAACCACAAAGATGGGCTACCATGACCTACCAGGAAGTGTAGAGGCAGGCAAACTTCTCTATGTTGAATTTTCCCTAGAGGGAGAAGAAGCCGCACCCTACAGGGGAGGCTAGACTGACTGAGACAGACGTGAAAAGGTCACAACAAATTTATTAGGCACTAGTGAAAAGCTTGGAAGAATCAATCCACTTCCTCCAATTCAAATTTCAATTAACGGCTTTGAGGAATCTACACCAAAGCATCAAACGCAAGCTAAATACAGCCTTTTCTGTCGCTCTAGACAGCCGGATGTACTTTATTGACATTTGTCTTTGGGCCTCTTCAGGAAATTTGGGCTCACCCATAGGCAACCTGCCAGATCTGTGGCGGCTCTGTGCCAACGCTCTAGGAATCTACCCAGAGTCCCCTCTGCAGTAGGTGGAGCAGAGCCTCCTTCTATTGGCTGCCCCATTTGCCCGGAATTACCAGCATCCAAAGGTTTTTTTTTTTTTTTTTTTTTCCATTAGTGTGCTCATTCAGTCAACTGTTTTGTCATTTGCAATCTATAATTAATTCTTTGTCAGCCAATGAATTGTTTTCATTTATTCATTCCACAAATGCTTTGCTAAGCACTTGGAACTGTTGGGTTTAGGAGATAAAAAGTCCATACAGGGTGGTCTCAGTCTTGAAGAAAATGATTTTAGTGAGGGTCACTGATGAGGCCACCTGTGAGTTCATTCCACAAATGCTTTGCTAAGCACTTGGAACTGTTGGGTTTAGGAGATGAAAAGTCCATACAGGGTGGTCTCAGTCTTGAAAAAATGATTTTAGTGAGGGTCACTGATGAGGCCACCTGTGAAGATGAAGACATCATTGGAGTTGAGGGAGGTTGCCCGGGCTGTGACCTCAAACGCCTTGGTGTTGTTGGCACTAGTTCCCCGGACCTGGAACAACCTCGTGGAGGGCACAGGCTCTGTGTTGTTAGCTCGGGAGGTGCCTCCCTGCAGGTGTAGGGGAAGGCAGGGAGACGGGCAGGAGTGACGAGAATGCAATCACATAATGAGCACCCAGAGAGGAGGAAGGTTGGGGAACTGATCCAGAAGCTTCTGCTTCGATCTTGGCTCTCTGCTCCTCAAAAGCTTTCAGTGGCACTACGCTGTTTTCAGATAAAACCCAACTCTTCTGATGAGCCTTGACAAAGGCCCGATGAGATTCAAGATGGAGACACAAATTAGCTTTGTGTTTCTCCCCCACCCCCCACTGTCCTGGGCCTTGCTGTGCCCCCTGCATCGCAAGCCCTCATTTTACCTCTACAAAGCTCTCTAGCTTTGCCCCAAATGTCTAGACCTTCTCAGAATTTCTTCCCACCATGAACTCTACGCCTACTCCCAGTTTACTATATTCATGCCTCCCTTTGAACTCAACTTTCATCTCTGGCATTTAACCACACTGTGCTTCAGGCCGGGAGTTCACTACTCAGATACAACTGCATGATTGTCCTTGGCCAGTAAGGCTGTAAGCAGTATTGGTCTGCCATGTCTCGCCTGGCTTGCTGAATTACAAAAAACTGTGTACTTAGAAGGTACACTGTAAACAGATTATTGCTTAAACAGCTGCAGCAGGAGATGTCTAGTTTATTTCATCAGCCAGGTGCAGCAACTATTATACCCACCCCAGGAAAAAAAAACCCTTTTTCACATAGCAGAGATCAAGGAGTTGGATGTGGAAGCTGGACAACAACATTTGCACACAATGAGGGCTCCTTCCCTACATTCACATTTTTTGTTTGTTTCTTGAGACAGGGTCTCCTTGTAGCAGGATCTGACCTGGAACTCACTATGTAGACCAGGCTGGGGCTGGTCCCAAACTGACAGAGATCTGCCTGCCTCTGCCTCCCAAGTGCTGGGATTAAAGGTGTATACCACCATGCCTGGCAGAAAGAGTCTTTTCATACTTACTGTGTGCACAAGGTTGGAGCAGGTGTCTCTCAGACAGGAGGGTGGGATCAAGGGAATGGTCCCCAGGAGAGGCAGTACTCCCAGGTGTGTTTTTGTAAGTGAGCTTCTAACTGGAAGTGCTTCCTAGCCTGGAGGGCCCATCCCTGTCCAGGCATAGACCATAACTACCTGTGACAGTTAGGGGAAGCTCTGCTGAGGAGCACCTGCTGGCCCTGATGTCCCACCAGGAGAAATGGGCCAAGAGAACCAGATAAAGGCTAAATGCAGCCACATTTCTAGAAGCGAGTGAATATGAACTGAAGGAGAGGGGCCAATGAGTCAAGTTGGTAGTGACTACTGACCACAATTACCTAGCACCCTGTGGGTCCTCATCTGGAAGAGTAAAGATTGAACTGGTGATTTGAAATGCTTTTTCTTCTTTTGATACTGTGTGCAATCTTTAAAATATATTTACTGATTTATTTGTTTTGTTTCCTCCGTGTGTACCTTTGTGTGTATATGTGTATATGCAGATGCCTACGTGTGTGCGTGCATATTCTTGTGGAGGCCAAAAGTCAACACTGGGTGTCTTCCTCAATTACTCTCCACTTTGTTTTTTAAATGACCTTTCTTTCTTTTTTTCTTTCTTTCTTTCTTTCTTTCTTTCTTTTGCTTCCCAGCTGCCAAGAGGTAAACAGTCCTCCTGTGCCAAGGCCAAAGCAATAGGGCTAAGTGATGATGGACTGAAACCTTTTAAACTGTGAGCCAAAGTCAATTTTAAGCTATTTTAAGTATTTTGGCAGTTATGTAAAACTAAGTGTGTGTGTGTGTGTGTGTGTGTGTGTGTGTGTGTGTAGGTGCACATGTGGAGGTCAGAGGTCAATTTGTGGGAGTTAGTTCTTTTCCACCATGTGGGTCCCTAGGATCAAACTCAGGTTTGGCAGCAAGTGCCTTTACCCACTGAGTCATCTAATCAACCTTCCTCTACCTTTAATTTTTGAGACAAGGTCTCTCACTGAACCTGAGGTTCACAGATTCAGTTAGATGGTTAGCCAGCAAGCCCAGGGATCCTCCTGCCTCCACCTCTTCAGTGTTGGGATTACAGGCATGTGCTTCTGAATGAGGGCTAGGGATCTGAATCTAGATCCCCGTGCTTGCATGGCGAGTGCTTTACCACCAACTGAACCATCTCTTTAGTCCCTTAGTTGTTTATTATTATTATTATTATTATTATTATTATTATTATTTTGTGGATATGACAGTCTCTTGTAGCCCAAGCTGGCATCAAACTTGCTCTACAGCAGTAGATGACCTTGAGCTTCTGATCCTCCTGCCTTCATCTCTGGAGTTCCAAGATTACAGTTTTATGTGGTGCTGGGGATCAAACCCAGGGCTTTGTGCATGCCAGGTAATCACTCTACCAACCAAGCTCTATCCCCCACCTGTAGTATGCTTAAATACTTAAAATGCTGTTTGCTCACATCAAGGATCTTAAACTCTCCATCCCCTTTGACTGAGTATTTTCACTTCAGAAAAATTTTCTGAAGGAAATAGGTACATAAACACAGATGTTCATTATAGTATTGTTTATATATTAGGGAAAAATCATATCGTTTATATCTTAGGAAAAATTGGGAATAACCTAAAGTTCCAACAATGGAGGACTCACTCTGATACACCCTCATAATAAGCATTTTTACAATAAATGAAAGGATGTTTATGAAGTCTTTATAAAAACACAGGGAAACAGTTGTGTTTATAGTAAAGGGGAAATGACAGGATATAAAATTGTACATTTAGTCACAACTGAGAAAACAGTGTCATAGAGCAAGAAACATACACTTACACATAGAAGAACTAAGTTTGAAGTGCCTTTGACCGATAGAAGGAAATTAAAAATAATTTTACTTTTCTAATAACACATTTAAATGCAAGTGTTAGCCAGACTCTTCATCTCGGAAAAATAGCCAAAGAAAGTAACTGAAGGAAGACTTATTTTGGCTCATGGTTTTTGAGGTTTCAACCCATCATTGTGAGGAGAGCGCAATGGGGCAGAGCAGCTCAGATCATGGCAGCCAGGGGGCAGAGAGGAGTGAGGAAGGGACTGGGGACAAGACAGAGCCTTCCTTGGTGCGCTCCCAGTAACCTACTTCGTCCCTGCTCTCCATCCTCCCAATAAACACCATCATATTATGAAGAGATGAATCCATTGATTAGGCCAGAGCCCTCAGGATCCAGTCACATCCCCCAAAGTTCTTATTTGGGGCTGCAGAGATGACTCTGTGGCTAAGTGATTGTACTGCTCTAGCAGAGGATTTGAGCTTGGTTCTCGGTACCCATATCATGCAATTGACAACTGCCTGCAACTCAATGCTTCTGGCTTCTGTGACCACCTGCACTCATGTGCACCCCCCCCCAAGGCACACACACACAGACACACACACACAGACACATACACAGACACACACACAGACACACATACACAGACACACACAGACACACACACAGACACATAGACACATACACAGACACAGATACACACAGACACATAAACACACACACACAGACACACACAGATACAGATACACACATACACAGACACACACACACAGACACACACACACAGACACAGACACACACACAGACACACACACAGATACACACATACACATACACACACAGACACACACACAGACACAGATACACACATACACAGACACACACAGACACATAGACACATACACAGACACACACACACAGACAGACACACAGACAGACACACAGACACACAACTAAAAATAAAATAATTCTTTAAAACAAAATCCTTCAGTTGGTAATCAAACTCCTAAATTCCTAATACCACAATCCTGTGGGAGACATTAATGTTTTATTGATGTATGTTCTGCTTTGCTTTCAATTGCTGTGACAAAACACTCTGACCAATACCAACTTGGGGAGGAAAGGGTCTGTTTGACTCGCATCTCCCAGGTCACAGCTCATCACTGAGGGAGCCCAAGGTAGGAACTCAGGGCAGGAACTTGGAGGCAGGAGCTAAAGCATAGGCCATGGAGAAACACTGCTTACTGGCTTGGTCCCTGGCCTGTGCTCAACCTGCTATGTTATACAACACAGGACAATTTGCCCAGGGGTGGCACCACCCACAGTGGACTGGGTCCTCCCACATCACTCAACAATCAAAAAATACCCCACAGCCAAGGCCACAGGCTAGTACAAAGGAGGAAATTCCCCAACTGAGGCTCCCTCTACCCAGGTGTGTCAAGATGACAACTAAAGCCATCCAACACAATATATTTAATTAAATTTTACAATCTATTTGTATTTTATGTGTATGAGTGTTTTACCTATATGTATGTAAGTGCACCATGTATGTGCAGTGTCCACAGAGGCCAGAAGAGGCATAGGATCCCCTGGAACTGCCTTTATGGTGGTTTTTAGCTGCTATGTGGGTGCTGGAAACTGAACACTGGTCCCCTGAAAGAGCAGCCAGTGTTCTCAACTGCTGAGCCAGCTCTCCAAGCTCTGTCGATGAATTTTTAAAGACTGAAATGCAAAACAGCAGTAACAAAAACAACAAAACTCTACTGAGAGGACCATTTCTTCCTTCTTTACTGGCAACTGGGGACCATGGTTAGTTTATGATGTAAACACATGGAAAGGGATAGTCCTGTAAGGAAACTCATGAGGTGATGGGGTTGGAGGTAGATCCTCAACCAAGACAGGTTTCCTAGTGATTTCAGCCTCCTAGAGCCTCTGAGCACTGCCTCATATTGAGTTTTAGGATTCCAGGACCCACAGGACCTTGTACTGAAGAAAGCTATCAGTCTATCAGTTCTAGGTTTTACAAAATGATAAAATAGCCTAATTTCTAACTTTAAAGTTCTTGGGAAATGGGGACACAGTGATTTCGTGGCCAAGTCTAGACTTCAGGGTCAGGCTCAAATCCTTAAATCCTGCTTCATTTTATATTCCGTCTGGAATTTGGGGTTTTATTAATCGAAGATAAAGTTCTAACACTAGCCTCAGAGTATTAGTCACAGAGATTCCAACCTGGTCTCATGTATAGAGAGATTGATCTTGAGGAGAAGCTCAGCATCTGTTGACTCCTGCTTGAAGGTTCTTGGCCGCTGTATTAGGTACTTTTCTATTGCTGTGATAAGACACTGACCAAAGCAACTTATAATAGGAAGAGTTTATTTTGCTTACAGTTCCAGAAGGAAAAGAGTCCATGATGACGGGGAGGCATGGGGGCAGAAAGCTGAGTGGCACAGGAAGCAGAGAGAGAGACTGGAGATCTGGCAAGGCTTAAGAGCTCTCAAAGCCTGTCCCCGGTGATGTGCTTCCTCCAGCATGGCCATACCTCCTAAGGTTCCATGACCCTCCCCAAATAGCACCACAAACTAGGGACAAAATGTCCAAATACTTGGAGGCTGTGGGAGACATTTTCATTCCAAACACCACAGCCACCAAAAAAAACTGGTTTTATCATCTCCCTTGTTGATAAGAGATTTTCCCTGGTTATAAGCTCTGGCTGTGATGCTTCTAGTTTTAAATTGGACAGTTTGGTTAAGGACATAGCCCAGCAGGCAGTCCTCATTGTATGAGGAAGCACTCAAAAGGAGACAGCTTTACTGCTGACCTGTGCTGGCACTAATGCAAATGCTCCCCTCTCCAGGACCCAGCAGGTGGCCAACCATCACAGCACTCTGCTCAGGGGGGTCACGGGAGCTGAGAGGTGGAGACAAATAAAGCCAGCTTTCTGGATGGGGCTGTCTTGCTGCATGGCTCCTGACTAGGTTTCCAGGAAGGTGAGCTTATGGGTCTTGCTCCGGTCTTCCATCTACTTGGCACCACTTATACCAACACTTTGAAGTTCCTTGAGTCTGAGCAAAGCTTTTCCATTGTCCTAAGTGGTATTTCACAGAAGTGGGTAACACCTATCTTCTGGCCAGGTGGCTCAAAGAAACCTTGGGAGCCTCAATAGAACCAGATAAACTTGAAGATCTGGATGATCAAGATTGGGGGGTTATGAGGGAGACTGCCTTGTCTAGAAGGAATGACCCCTTGGAGCTTGCAAATCCACCACAACACTTCTAGTACTGCAGTCTATAAGAGTCTTGGTCTTTATGGTCCCTTTACAGAGCTAGACTAGGTCAGGTTCATAGAGATAAGTAAGTCTGGGATGCTGGCTTTTCAAGAACTAGAGAGCCACATAAAGGTTAAACCAAACGTGAGGCTGGAGAGATGGCTCAGCAGCTAAGAATTCTGGCTGCTCTTACAGGAGACCCGAGTATGAATCCCAGTGCCCACATGGCAACTAACAACTGTCTGTAACTCCAGTTCCAGGGAATCCGATACCCTCTTCTGTCTACCCTCTTCTGTCCTCCGAGGGCATTGCACAACGTGGGTGCACTTACATGCAGGCAATGCACTCACACATAAAATAAAAATAAATAAATTTTTAAAAAGTAAACTCAGACAGCATGAGATAGCAGAAACACTAGAGACTAGCCTCTACTCTCCTGAATTTTATACTTCATGTGTCTTTTATTTTGGTGCTGGGGTGGAACCCAAGGCCTCATGTTCATGAAGCCCACACTCCATCACTGAGCATGCAGCCTCTTACTCACTTTGAAGTACAGTTTTAAGCCCAAGTATGATTATGATTGAAGCAGAGAGAATCTAAGGAGCCACTTAGGATAGAAGCAGGGTAAGAATGAGATGGGATTGTTGGGACAGTGACACCCAGATGTGTGATATATGGGAACACAGAGGCTGAGCTCTTCATCCAGAAAATGAGGGGGTGGCTTAGATGACCTCCAGAGCCAGTGCTCACCCCCAGTATTTGCCCTCTTTCTCACGGTCCACCTCTACATCGCTATTCTTCATGAAGATGTTGCAGCCTTCTGCCTGGTGTCATGGAGAGGCATCTGATGCCAAAGCATTTGGTTGTCATGGTGCCTGGATTCAATGAGAAAACAGATTGAGTTGCTACAAAACCTAACTGAGAACCAGGTGATCATCCACACATCCACCCATGGTTCTGTCCTGTGATGATCCTTCATCTCTCTGTCTGACACAGACACTGAACTACACTACAGAAAGCATCCTTGCATGTCTGAGCCATGGTTTTATAGATGGGGAAACTGCCAGCTACAGAAAGATTTAGAAAGGCTGGATATATGGCTGAATAGTAGAATGTTTCTCTAGCGTGGGAGAGACCGTGGGAGATTCAGTCCCTAGCATGGGAGCTGAACAGTTCCTGTGTGTTTGTTTCTTGACCTCTTAGACCCAGGTTTTTCTCCTGTGCAACCCAGACTCCGATCATACCTCAGGCAGGGCTTGCTGGTGTTTCCTGATTCATGTGTACAGTTTTGAGGATTTATCGTAGCTGGGATTTTGTTTCAAGTGTTTAATATGATTAGCAAACATCAAATATCAAAAGCTTATCTAGTAAACACTTTCCATCCATGCCATGGATGTTATGGTCAGCTTTGGATTGAAGTCCGGTCACATTTCAAAACAGATGCAATTTCAAGAGGCCAGAGTGAGGCAGCCCACATCTGTCCCTGTGATCTTTCGTGTGCAATAAATGGCATTGTTGGGGAGCTCCGCTGTAAAACCCAGCCTGGTCAGCAGGACCTGTTCACAGTGCAGGAGGTTTCCGGGGATTTTAAAAAACGCAGTCTCGCACTCCGAGGCCAGTGGGCAGCCTGTTGGGGCAGGACAGAACTGGCTCTTTAAGACTGGGATGTTCAAACCAAACATTATCTTCGACCCAAATGCAAGTGATCCTCTGGAGCAGTGGGGCTTTTAGGAACAATTCTGGAGAAGAAGGCAGACATGGAGGGGTTGTAAGGAAGATGATGGCGCCATCCGACTCTGTTTAATCCATAGGAAGCACACTTTAAAAATGTCTTTGTTCCCTTTGGAATAGAAGTGAAGGATGAACCCAGTCTACACTGATGGGGTGGGGGGATTTGTGACTATCATGTTAAACAGTGCATCTTCTTATGTGTGTCATGATGGGAGACTGGGCTGTCTGGTGCCTCTGAGCACTCCAGCTTTTCCTCAGGAACAGGACGTGTGTCCTTTCAGGTGTGTGTGCATGTGGGAGCAGGGGCCTGTGTCTGTGTGGAGGTGTATGTCTGTGGAACAGGGGCCTGTGTCTGCATGAGTGTGCATGTATATAGAACAATGTGGCCTGTGTGTCTGTGTGAGTGTGCATGTGTGTGGAACAGGGGCTTGTGTGTCTGTGTGAGCGTGCGTGTATGTGGGAGCAGAAGCCCATGTTTGCACGGATGTGTACGGATGTGCACAGATGTGGGAGTGTATGTGGGAGTGTATGTGGGACTCAGACTTCTGATTCCCTCACAGCAGCTCTCCCATCTCTCCCTGCTGCTTCCCTCTTCTCTTCACTCAGTGCAGGGGACACTTTATCTGGGGGCTAATATTTCCGAAGGCGCCACAGTCTTGTGGATTTGAGTGACCTGTTCCAGCTGTTTCTGGCTGCAGCTCTGAAGCTGGCGGGTGGCAGGGTGGGTTACACCGTGGAAAATGCGTTCCTAATGGGGCAACAGCTGCCACTGTCCAGAGCTCTAGGAGTCAGTGTAATGAGAGAAATTGTTCTCTGCTGTTGGCGCTGGCAGATTTCACCCATAAACGAAGATTTGCTGCTTCCAACAGGGGAGGTATTTGTTTGCTTAGATTCCTAGAAGCTGATGAGGTGGGGCTGCCAGTGGTGAGAAAGCCGAGTATTTGGGAATGCCCACTCCTGTTCCCTCTGTACTCCAGTTGGGCCTGACTGGCCAGAGCCTGACCCCACCTGCAGTCTACAATGATGCTGAAAATGAAAGGCAACTGGGCTCTCAGGGTGGAGCCTGTCTAGGTGCCGTAGAGACAGATAGGACGGAGCATGAGGCCAGCTAGCTACAGGGGTCCTCAAACTGTGCCTGACATGGGGAAAGGGGAGGGGAGAAGAGAAGGAGGGGGCTTCTCCAAACAGCTGTTTCCTCTGGAAGTCAATAAGAAACGATCCCGGCTGTAGACATCACCTCACTAGCTATTATTCAAGCCCACTGAGGATTTATTTTCCTTTCATTTAGCACTCTTCAAAGTCACAAAAACATTGCATTTGAAACATTCTGCAAGGTTTCTAATGAAAAGTGGAGTTTCTCCTCAGCCTTTCCCTATCTCCTTCTCCTCAGAGGCAACAGCTTTTAACCCTTAGTTGATTCCTGTCATTTTCCTTTATCTCCTTTAGTAACATACTATGTCTTGATATGACAGTTTTAGGAAAAATCTGTTGATTTCTCAGACTGTGCTCTAGTTTCACTTCATTGTTGTGATAAAATACCTGATTAAAAGCAACTTAACCTGGGTGTGGTGGTACATGCCTTTGTTCCCAACTTTAGGGAGGAAGAGGTAGGTGAATCCCTATGAGATCTAGACCGGCCTGGAATGGTCTACATAGCAAGTTCCAGGTCAGGTGGTGCTATATATGAGACCCTGCCTTAACAAACAAACCAAAACCAAAAAAGCAACGTAAGGGAGAAAGGGCTTATTTAAACTCACAATTCCAGGTTACAGTTCATCACAGCAGGAAAGTCAAGGAAATAGATACTTGAAAGTACTCATCAAAGCACATCCACAGTCAGGAGCAGAGAAAAATGCATGCTTGCATGCTTGTTAGCATTCAGCTCGAGTTCTCCATTTTTGTACAGTTCAGGACCCCCCACCCCATGCCTAGGGAATGGTGCTGCCCACAGTGGGCTGGATCCCCCCTCACATCAATTAGCTTAAGACAGTCCCCCACAGACATGCCATCAGGCCAGCTCAATGTAGAAAATCCCTCACTGAGAAGCTCTTCCCAGGTGATTCTAAGTTGACAAAGCTAACCATCACAATGGAGGATTAGAATTCTCTCAAAACTTACTGTCCTGAAGGCTGGTGTTAGGGTTACATTGGTGTCTAGCTTCCTAGCTCCTGTGCAGCTTCCCAACCATAATCTGAAATCATCTTCTGCAGCTGAATGGTTTGGAGGTGTCCAGGAACTTGGAAATGAAAGCAGGGCTTGAATGGTTAGGGCTCCCCATCCTCTCGTTTGCTCTGTGCATTTACATTTTCTTGCCAACTTTCAAGCAAAGAAAGGGCTTTCATTATTTCAACTCTGCTCTCCAGGTTTTAGAGCATGACTCTTTAAAAATAACATGCTCATAGCTGGGTGAGGTGGCACACGCCTTTAATGGCAGCACTTGGGTAGGCAGAAGCAGGCGGATCTGCATGAGTTCAAGGCCAGCCTGGTCTATATAGTGAG
>NW_008343573.1:1171749-1195560 GCF_000622305.1 Nannospalax galili | reverse complement strand
ACAGCTAGGAGAAAGGGGAGGGGCTCTTGTGCTTGTGCAGTGGGAGAAGAGGTAGGCTTGAGAAATCAGGACAGGAACTGGGGAGATGCTCAGTGGTTATGGAAGGCTCTTGCAGAGGATCCAGATTTGGTTCTCAGTGCCCATACTGGGCAGCTCGCAACTACCTGTATCTTCAGCTCCAGGGAATCCAATATACTTCTCTGGCCTTTTCAAGCAACTTCCACTTACATCACACACCTGTTGAGTCATACTGGGCAGCTCGCAACTACCTGTATCTTCAGCTCCAGGGAATCCAATACACTTCTCTGGCCTTTTCAAGCAACTTCCACTTACATCACACACCTGTTGAGGAACACAAATTCAAATCTGTATTCAACCTTTCCTCTTCTCTCATCCTCTCCTTTGTTTTCTCTCTCATTGAATAGCATCACTCAGATAAGTAGCTAAATCAGGAAGTTGGGAATCAGCCTAGACCTCATGTGGTCATAACCCAGACAGACAGACAGATACACACACACACACACACACACACACACACACACAACTAAAAAAAAGGAAAAAAAAGAGACAGTGGCAGGGGAGAGATGAGAAGGAAAATTTAAGCAACACTTTAGAATAACAACTGGTGTAACAAGGCAGTGACTGGATGGGGAGGGAAAGGGCAGGTCTAGGTTGGTTCCCAACTTGCTGATTCAGCTACTTATCTGAGTGATGCTATTCAGTGAGAGAGAAAACAAAAGAGAGGATGAGAGAAGAGAAAAAGTTGAGTCCAGATTTGAACTTATGTTACTCAACAGTATGTGATCTAAGTGGAAATGTACAGAGGGCAGTTGAAGTTAACAGGAGAGAACTGGGGAGGACTCATGAGAGGTGCCGGTGGAAGTTGAAAATGAATGAAATCAGACAGGGGCCTGTGTAGTGGGAGGAGAAGGTTAAGGGAACCCTGCGGACTGTCCAAGATACAAGATAGCATATGAAGGAGTCAACTGGATATGCAGAAATGTGGAAGGAACTCCTTTCCAAGAGAAGAAACAGATCTTAGGAAGGAGGTGGTGGTCAGCATGGCTGATGCAACAGGAGAATGTAGAAAGGAAAACATTGATCAAACCCATTAGGTTTGGCAGCACAATCTTAGGTGGATGGAAAACCCAGAACCCAGTAGAGAAGTGAGACTGGGGAGCATGCTTCCACATCACATAGGCGCTCTCTCTGGCCTGGGTGTGGACAGAGGATACAAATCCCAACATCTGAACTGGAGGAGGCGGCTCCCTGGAAGGCCATAAAATGGGCTCCAGTCTAGGCTGGAGACAAGCCAGTTTCACTGGAGAGAGATTAGGAACAGTGCCTGCTTCCTGGGGACTGTATCCTGTTGAAGGTTTGTTCTTGCTTGGAGCACAGCATTGGCTGCAGCTTCTAAGTGGACATCAGCCAGAAGGGGATACTGAAGAATCAGAATCCAAGGATGTCTCATTCACTTTTCCTGCTGCTTTGACTCATACCTGAGAGCAGCAACTTAAGGAAGAATTCATTATTTTGGTTTCAGAGGTTTGAGTCCACATTCTTGGCTCTCTTGCTCCTGGGCACAAGGCAGAACATCCTGTTGGTAGTAGCATGAAACAGAGGCTGCCTCACCACTTCATGGTGGACAGGAAGGAGAAGGGAAGTGGGAACTGAGGACAATATCCAATTCTAAGGATATGTGGGATCCCAAGGATGCACTTACTTCAGCTAGGCCTCACATCCTAAACTTTCCAGAACTTCCAAAAGAGTGTCACCAGGGGCTGGAGAGGTGGCTCAGAGGTTATGACTGCTTGCTGCTCTTGCAGAGAACTGGACTCTGTTCTCAGCACCCATGTCAGGCAGCCTACAACCACCTGTAACTCCAGTTCCAGGGGGACCCTCTTCTGGTCTCCAAAGGTACCCCCATACATATGGCATACATTCACATACACATAACATGACATAAATAAAAATAGAAATAAATCTTAAAAAAAAAAAAAAAAAAAAGAGTGTCACCAGCTGGGGTCCAAGCCTTCAACGAAACCACGGATGGTCAAACCTCGAAGGCTCAGCTAAGTCTCCAGTAAGGCCTCCTAGTATGAAAACTGAACTAGGTAGTTTTTCTTTTTGCTATTAAAGCATTTTTCAAATCCCCTTAGATATCTGGCCTGGAAATCTTGGCTTGAATGAGGTACTCACATTTATTTTTTGGGTGGGAAGATAAATGGCATTTATAAAGGGGGCTATTTATGAGGGATTCTGCTTGTTCATGCAATTAAGCAGGGAGATAAAGAATACATGTATTTTCCATAGGTCATCTTCAGCTTTATACTCACTCAAGTTTCCTGTGAGTTTCTGTGGTGTGGAGGGGTGTGTGGTGCTTGGAGAGCCTTACTTTGATTCAAATACCACTTAAAATTTATCATGAAAACTCTATCCTCTTTAAAAATGATTGGAGACTGTGTGTGGTATTCCTGCCAATAAAACAGAGCCATTACAGAATAAAATGCAAGAGGTAAGGATGTAGATGAGTGGGTACAATGCTTGCTTAGCATGCATAAAGCCCTGTGCTTAGGATCCAGAAATGCATACACTAGGTATGGTAGCATAGAACTCGAATCCAAGTATTCAGGGGAGTGGAGGCAGGAGGATCAGAAGTCCAGGGTCATCCTCTGCTTCATAGGAAGTCCAAGGCCAAACTGGGCTATGTGAGACCCTGTCTCAAAAAATAAAAAGTAAAGCAAGTCAGTTGTGGTGACACACATCTGTAATCCCAGCACTAGGGGGACTGAGGCAGGAGGATTGATTATAAATTCAAGGGCAGCCTGAGTCACATAGTAAAATATTCCTTCAAAATGAAAAAAACAAAAAACAAACCAACAACAAAAAAACAAAACCAAAACCAAAAAAAACGTACAGGGGAGGCAGATAAAAACCAAAAGAAAGATGTGATTTTACTGTGTAGTGGACAAAGAATACGCAGAACAGGTTAGTGGACTAGAGCAACGACTCGGGTCAGGACTGCCTTTGGCCTTGAGCTTCTTAATCCCAAAGCAAGGAGGAAATAGGGTAAATCATACAACCTCTGAGAGGTTAGCTAGACTCCCTGTAGTAAAACAGGGTTAATCACACAACCTCAGAAAAACTGTGTGGTTCTGAGAGGTTGGCTAGACTCCCTATGTGGAGACCTGTGGTTTCTGAATTCCATAGAGTGCCTTCCCCAGCTTGATCCTCTCTGTCCCTGAGAACTGTGAGGACCAAGATTCCCCTCAGCCTCCTTTCCCTAGGCAGCAGGAAACTCCCCGAAGCGGCCAGAGCCCTTGTGCTTCTCTGACGACTGAAGGCGAAACCATGGACTTTTCTAGAAGTGGTAGCAGAGCTCCACAAAATGATTTTGATTTGACCAATGAGAAAGCAATCTTTGGGGTTTTAGAGTGACCACCACAGTCAGTTCTTACAAGACTAACACATTGGGAAAGAATAAGGAAGGATGCTGAGAAACATGACCTTGGGCCAAGGCCAAGGCCTCCAAGAGCCTTCTGAATCATCAAAGAAAGATTGCATTACCACCAGGTTGGTTGAAACGTCAGGCCTAGTTTATGATGTCTGGAGGCCTTAGCGATGAATCATTTAAGGATACGTATTTCATTATTTATTTATGCTTACATTTTGCTGACTTCAAAAAGCAAGTCAGAGATGGCATGCCACATCTATGTGGATATATAAATGGGATTGTATTTGTATTTCTTGTTCACTGCTTTAATATCATCACCAACAACAAATCCTCTGCTCTTTCCCTTACTCCTCACTTTTACTCCCTAAAATTAGTGCTTTAAGTTACTTATACAATTGATTTCCATTTTATGTGATACTATGATTTTTTTTTGAGGCACAGTCTTACTATGTACCCCAGGCTATTCTATAAGTCACAGTCTTCCGAGGCTTGGGCTCACGGATGTACACTACCACACCAGACCATTTTCATGTGTTTATAGTGCTGGGTTTTTGTTGTTTTGGATTTTGTTGTTGTTGGAGTTTTTGGTAGTACTGGAGATATAATCTAGGGGCTCCTGCATGCTAGGTAAAGTCCTCTAGCAGCGAGCTACACCCTCAGTTGTCCCTGCACCTTTTAAACTTTTAAAATTTGAGACAGGGTCTTACTAAGTTGCCCAAGCTGCCCTAGAAGTCATTCTGTAACACAGTTAAACCTTGGGTTTATGAGTTTCTCCTGCCTTGAATTTCTCCTGCCTCAGACTCCTGAGTAGATTACAGGCCTGGCATGAAGCCTGGCCTTTATTTATTTTGTTCTTAGTTTTTATATTTGTGTATGTGTGTGCGGAGTAAGCACACCTGTATGTGCACATGTGTGGGTCTAGGCAGGCACTCTTGAATGTGCACCCGGAAGCTAGCCGAGGATATCGGGTGTTGTGTCCTATCAGTATCCACTTTATTCCTTGAGATAGAATCTCTCACTGAACCTGGAGCTAGACTGACAGCCAATAAGCCCCAGTGATCTTCTTGTTTCAGTCCCTCAAGGCACCGGAGTTACAGTGGCCATGCCTGGCTTTTTGTGAGGGTACTGTGGATCTGAACAAGGTCCTTATATTTGTGCAGCAAGTTCTCATACCCAGTGAGGCATCCTTCCAGGCCCAGGGTTGGCTTTTTATATTGCAATTTTAAAATTGACTAAGGTTGGACATGATTTCTATTGATTGCTGGTGCACCTTAGATTGATTGACATGTTCCTGAACAACACTCTAGAAGACAATGTCTAAACTTCTAGTTACTTTGTACACCTGTGGATCTAACTCTCTTATAACTAAGAGCCAGTGAAATGGTTCTTATGAGATGCTGCGTGAGATGGTAAAGGCTCCTACTGCCAAGCTGATGACCTGAATTTGATCCCTGAGACTCACACAGTGGAAGAACAGAACCAACACCTGAAAGTTGTCCTCTGACCTCCTTACACTTGCCACGGCACACACACACACACACACACACACACACACACACACACCAGGGGAGGAGCTGACAGTGCACACACACACAGACACTACACTTTCCACGGCACACACACACACACACACACACACACACACACACGCACACACACACACACACACACACACAATTTTAAAAAGTCTCATAGCTAAGTCTGTCATTTCCTTGCTTTCAATCTTTCCAGTATAATTACTCTAAAATCTGAAGTTAAATTGATAGTATTTTCATTTTCATTCTGAACATATTGTTCACTGAAAAGCCAAATTCTGTATTAAAAATCCTCAGGATGAGCTTCCTGACAGAACAGTTACCTACTGTTCTTGAGGCCCTGGGTTCAGCTTTAGCACTGCAAAACAAACAAAACAAAGCAACCTCTCCAAACCCCTTTTCATGTGGAATTAATCATTTAATTTCCTTCCTTTTATTCACTAGTTTATTGTCTTAATTTTTCTCTTTCTTTTTCTTCTCTTTTCTTTTCTTGCCAGCATTTCTACAAAACAGACTGTCCTAGTTTGTTTCTCCATTGCTATGACAAAATACTCTGACCACTACCAACTTAGGGAGGAAAGGGCTTATTTTATCTTACATCTCCCAGGTCACAGTTCATCAGGGAGCCCAAGGCAGGAACTTGAGGGCAGGAACCTGGAGCACAGTCACTATGTAGACCAGGCTAGCCTTGAATTCACAGAGATCTGCCTGCCTCTACCTCCAGAGTGGAATTAAACGCGTGGGCCACCACTCCCGCCTAGCTTCAGCTTGCTTTCTTATGCAACACAGGCCCACCTGCACAGGGGTGGCACCACTCACAATGGGCTGGGCCCTCCCACATCACTCAACAATCAAGAAGATGCCCCACAGACATGGCCACATGCCAGTTCAATAGTGGCAATTCCCCAGTTGAGGGTCCCTCAACCCAGGTGTGTCAAGTTGACACTAAAGCTATCTAGCACAAGAACTAAGAGTCGGGTCTTCAGGTGGTGATTAAGTCTTGGGGGCAGAGCCTTAGGGATGGGATGAGTGCCTTTCTAAAAGAAGCCTGAAGGAGTGCATATGTGCATACAAGGAAGAGCACTCTCTGAGGAACAGAGTCTCACCAGACTCTAAACCTACTGTTACTTTGATCTTGGACTTCCCAGCCCCTGGAAAGTTGAGCAAGAAACTTCTGTTGCTTATAAATTATCCCTTCTAAAGTATTTTATTATGGCAGCTCCAACATAGTAGAATGGCTATTCTGTGTTCAGTTTGCTTGATATTATTATTTAGGTTGTGATGGAGCATAATCCATTCCATGCTAACATCCTAGGAAAAGGTGTACAGAAGGCAAAACTTCTCAGTTCTTGTAGAATAAAAATACTCTTCATTCTGCCTTTGCAGTGTTTAGCTAATGCAGCCGGACATGGAGATCTGTGTTGAAATGTACTCTCGGGATCTCGAAGGCACTGTCTCTTTTTCTGTTACCTTGTGTTACCACTAAGTCTGATGCCATTCTAATCCCTGATCCTTTAGAGAAGATTTTCGTTTTCTTTTTCAGAAGATTTAAGACATATCTTCACCCCAGAATGCTGGAATCTTGCTGTGACATAATGTACTATGCACTATGTCCTTCCCTTCTAAATATTTCAAAAAATTACCTTATTTATTATTATTGTATGTGTATGGTGTGTGAGTGCAGGTGTGCATGTGCCATGCCATCTATGAGGAGGTTAGAGGACAGCTCTGCCAAATTGGTTCTCTCTTTAAGTGCAGTCTGGGTATTGAATTCAGGTTTGTACAACAAAAGCCATCATGTTGTCCCTTTCCCTCCTCATTTTTTTAATGACAGGATCTCATGTAGCCCAGTCTAGCTTCTAACTTGCTCTGTAGCTGAGGCTGACCTTGAACTCCTGATCCTCCTGCCTCCACTTACTCCTAGCAGTCGGAAGGCAGAGGCAAGCGGATTTCTGTGAGATTGAGGCCAGCCTGATCTACATAGGGAATTCCAGACCAGCTGTGACTGCAGGGAGATTCTGTCTCAAAAAGACAAAAATAAGTAAGTAAATAAATAAATAAACAAATAATATATCATTGAACTTTCCTTAACCTTATTTTTTGAACTTTCTACTGCATTTTCTATTTTCACTGTGTTGTTTCTTCAAAGGAGTAGTCTGCAGAATACAGAGATGTCTTTGGTGACCTATGAACCTTAATTACTGATGTCAGCATCCCCACCCTCCAGTTCTATCCTCATTGTGACAGATGAGGGGGACACTTTCCAGAGAGGAACCAGGGCTTTCTGGAAAAGGACTTATCTAAAGTACTGTAGCTCTTCTTCCTAATCCCAGGGCTCTTCTTCCCATCACAGAGCCCCGCCTTTCCATCTTATCATAGCTGAAACTCACTTCAATTCTAGTAAAGGACACTTAGCTTGAAAGTGGAAACAATGCTGATTGCTTGCAGCATCCTTAAAAAGCAAACACCTAAAATAAAGACCATTACTCAGAGCTAAGTCCTAGAAACTGGGCCAAACATGGCTCTCACTGCAAGAGGAATAAAGACACAGATTATTCTGAGCCAAATGTGAGCGACACGGTCCATCGGCGTAGATTCCGGTTGCCCCCAATGACACGTTCCTATATGGAAACAGTTACATGAAGTTTTTTTTAAAAATATTTTATTTGTTATTTTTATTTTATGCATACTCATGTATTGCCTGTGTGTAGGTAAGTGAACCCATGTTGTGCAATGCCCGCGGAGGACAAAAGACTGTCAGATCCCCTGGAATTGGAGTTATGGACAGTTGTTAGCTGCCATGTAGGTGCTGGGATTTGAACTCAGGTCTTCTGCAAGAACAGCCAGTGTTCTTAACCACTGAGCCACCTCTCCCACCCACATGAACTTTTTATAGTCACAAAGAAAGCCATAAATCAAGACATTCATCAAATACATCGGTGGGGACATTAGGTAGGTGAGCTATAGTGAAAGGCAATCTCTGCTCTAGGCTTTAGGTATTATCTGATGATGTGCTTAGCTTTTGGGTTAGTGAAAGCTAGTGGTCTGCTAAGAACACGTTATAACTATTTTACCTAGGAGTGAAAAGGTGATGTTAGGGCAGATACAGAGGAGTTGATAAATGGCTATTAAAGGTACTAGTGATGGTCCAAGATATTTTGGATCTTCAGCATAGGTGTGGCCTTTTCAGGACACTTTAGTTCATCACTCAGTTCAGTGCCATTTCTGTCTGGCACTTGATAAGTCATTTCACCTCTTACACACTCAGGAGGGGAAGCAGGTCATTGTCTTGAAAATTCAGAGCCCTGCAGTTTTTCTGGGATATCTTGAACCTTGATGGCCTCGGGGAGAGAGTTGAATAAGGGAAAGGAAGGCAGGGCTTCTGATCTTCACTCTAATCTCCTTCACTAGCATCACTGATCTGTTTTATCCATTTGGTTTTTATGTAGACTTTCTCTCTCTCTCTCTCTCTCTCTCTCTCTCTCTCTCTCTCTTTTTTAAAAAAGCTTTTTAAATGTTTTATTTATTAATTTTATTTTCTGTATGAGTGTATTGCCTGCATGTGTATAAATGCACCTGTGTTGTGCAATGTCCACAGAGGTCAGAAATGGGTGTCAGATCTGGAGTTACTGATAGTTGTTAGCTGGGAATCCAAACCCGGTCCTCTGCAAGAGCAGTCAGTGCTCTAACTGCTGAACCATCTCTCCAGTTCCCCTAGACTTTCTTTTTTAAATTAAAAATTTTTTTGTAGCCAAGTGTAGTGTGGCTTTAATCCCAGGGTTTAAGAGGCAGAGGTGGAAAGATCTTTGTGAGTTCCAGGCCAGCCTGGTCTACAAAGCAAGTTCCAGATCAACCAGGGCTACATAGTGAGAGTCTGTCTCAAAACATGTTGTTTTACACATCCATTTATTAAACGAGAAGTTCTTCATGGCAGTTTACTATAAAACATTTATTAGCAATTTAAGTTGAGAAAATTATTTCCCTCTATATACAAAATCACACAAACTTTTGTGAACCAAAGAAGGATCCATGACTGGAGAGAGGGCTCAGTGGGTAATGTGTTCTCTACACAAGCATGAAGGCCTGAGTTCAGATCCCCAGCATCCATGTAAACATGGGGGGAGGGTTAGGGGAGTGGCTACACATGTAGCTGTAACGCCAAGTGTGAGGAGGGGTACAGATCTCACTGGCCAGTTTGACCAAAATGAGAGCTCCAGGTTCTGTGAGACCCTGTGTCAAAAACAAAAATTAATGTAGAAAGTGATAAAGGAAAACACTCAGTATCAGCCTCTGGCCTCTGTACCTGTGTGCATGAGCATCTGCACCTGTACACATGTATACATGCATACACATATACCATATACACATTCCACACACAAAATGAAAGGATCTATAACTAATTTTGAGAATTACTGAACAAAATTTTCATAGGTTTTTGTTTGCTATGTGCTGCTCTGATCCTCTGGTCAGCCTACTTTAAAAAAAATTTTATTTGTTGTTTTTATTTTATGTGTATGTGTATATTACCTGCACGTATGTAAGTGTACCTGTGTGGTGCAATGCCCATGGAGGTCAGAAGACAGCACTGGAGTCCCTGGAACTGAAGTTATAGATGGTTGTTAGCTGCCATGTGAGTGCTGGGAACCGAACCTGGGTCACTGCAAGAGCAGCCAGTACTCTTAACTGTTGAGCCATCTCTCCAGGCCCATGATCAACATACCCTTATACACTCACTTAGACTTTATTTGTTCTTGAGTTCTTTGGAGTTCTAAGAAATTAGGAGACATATCCAGACTAGTACCATTCTGGAATTCTAAGTCTCTAACCTGCTCTTACGCCTTCTCTCTTGGTGCACGCATGGCTGCTCACTGCAGAAGGTTGAAAGTCAGTGAGACAGAAACTCTGTTTCCACTTTTCTGATTGAATGGTAGAGGCAGACTTAAATCAGAATCTCAGCTATTGTCCTTATGCTGGTGGTGGCCCCTGCTTCCTTCTGTGGAGTAAGAGTCCAGATGTCAGGTGCAGTACCAACCCAGATTCATGCCTCTTATTTCCTTGACTCTGGAGAAGACTACAACCAGCCAGCCTGTAGTCCCTTACCCTTGGAGAAGTTGGTTTTCTGTTCTTTTCAGCCTTATTTACTAACCTTTAAAGGAAACCATAGGTGTAGGTTAAACACTGCATCTCATGATGGGCTTGTAAGTGAGCTGATCAGGTAGAAGCAGGATTAAGAGGGCCAAGGTCAGCAGAGGATGCTTCAGAGGCCCAAGGAGAGTCTATTCAGGGCCCACCTACTCTGAAGAAACCAAGAACAAGAAATAGTCTTAGGACCCCTTAAAATCAGAACTGCTTTCCTAGAAAGCCCTTAGAAAGCATTCAATGGAAATGCCTCACTGTAAATAAGGAAAAAGAACATCTTAGAGAAGTGTTGTGGGTTGAATAGTGTTTGAGTCCCCAAGACTTTATGTATTAGGGTTTAATCTCTATCATGAGGTATTGGGGTCTACACTTAAGCTGTTTAGAGCTGAGGCCTTGGGAAATTATGGTTAGATAAAGTCATCGGGATTGAGTCGCCATGACTGAATCCTGATGTTTTTATAAGAGACCAGATACACACATACATATTTCCATACATGCACACATGTATACATACATACTGCCTGTCACTTGCCATGTGGTACCCTATACAGAGAGACTGTCAGCAAGAATGCCAGGTGCAGACTTTACCTTTCTCCTCTTGAACTCTGAGCCCAAATAAACCTCTTTGTGACTTACCCAGTCGGTGGTCCTGTGATATGAACAACTGAAAATAGACTAAGCCATGTGTGGTGGCTCATATGTATAATCTTAGCACTCGGGAGGCTGAGGTATGAGGACTGCTGTGAGTTCAAGACTAGACTGGACTACATAGGGAAGAAAGGGCACCCCTAGCTTACATCATCCACAGTTAGTATTGTCTTTTCCCTTATCTACTTGTATATAGTCCTCAGTCACATCTGCTCTGGAACTCCAGAGCAGGCAAGGAATGAGTCTCTCTTGAGGATGGGCTTGAGAGAAAGACAAGAAAATTTTTCTACACAAGCCACTGTACCCCTATGTCTGGTTCTTCCAGGTACAGTGGCTCAGGACAATATTCTCAGCACCTAGAGGCTGAGGCAGGATGATAGCTAGGAATTCAAGACCAGCTTGGGCTACATAACAAGTTCCAGGCTAGTGAGGGATGCAGTGAGACCCTTCCTGTCTCAACAAAACGAAACAAAACAAAAAATCCACCCCAACCAGAAATGAAAGGGAGGGAGGGAGGGAAAGAAGGAGGAAGGGAAGGAGGGAAGGAGGAAAGGAGGGAGGGAGGTGAGAGAAGGAGAACCCCACCACCACCAGCCCGCTTGCCAACAACACAGACTTTGGGCCATCTCCCTACAGAGCGCTTCTGTTGTATTCATTCCTGACAGAGCAACCTGTGCTTTCTGAGGATGACAGTTTGTGGCTCTTCTGATAGGAGCTGGGCACTCACACATATCATCTTCTTCTGTAACTATTAATTCACTGGAGAGCAGGATCATTTCCAGCCCCTCCAGGCCACAGGCTTTGGCTTCCAGACAATGAGCATTGGGCACTGGGTCAAATAAAGCCATCACCAGCCCAAGGACAGTCTCAAGAGAGATAACTGTTCCTGTCCTCTGCAATTGTTGCTGGAGAGCAATTTGCCCTTGAATCCTCTGCCATCCCTAAACTGACAATTTCATTTCCCTCCAACCCCGCCTCCTGCCTCCAAGATCTGCTGAAACAGCGAGTTCCGTCTGAGAAGGCGGCAGATAATAGGTGGACTCCATCCATCCATCAGCCACTATGGTACAGACACCAGAGTTGCCTTTTGTCCGCGGTATCCCTGAGGATGCAAACTGGGGACCTGGGGTGTTTGCCCAGCCTTTGTGTGCGTGTGCTTTGGAAACTAGTCCTCTGTTTACCTTCCTGCCTTTGGCCCTGGTTGTTTACTACCTTGGTGGGGGCCAGGCCACTAAGTCAGCCCACATTAAGACCTAACATCCAAATGTCACAACTCGAATGAGCAGGATTCAGAAAGTCCAGGGACATTGGCTGCTCTGTTGGGTCCTGTTTAGTCTGAGGGTAATGAAGAGCTCACAGATGACCTGATTTCATTAAAGTAGGTCAGACTCAGCTGAAAAGAGGCTGACTCTCACCCAGTTACACAGCCAGCCCTCCCTGCCTCCCTCTGCCACCTGCCCCCACCCTGGGGCATGAATGCTTTCTGGGAATTAATGCTGAGTTTTGTCAATACAGTAGCTAAATCTCCGTGGAATAATTGGACCGTCCCTTTCGGCTTCTGTTTGTGCAGTGTGAGGCAGGGCCTGGGAGAGAAGGGGGTGGACTTTCATGGGGGAAGCATGATTCAGTTTTAGCCCTTTGCTCCTGAGCCAAACATTGTAAGCTATGGCATCTTATCTGAGAGCTGCATTGGTGGAAGCAAGGGAATGGATTCAAAGGGAGTTACCATGCAGAAAGACTTTCTATGTGCCCAGCCTCCCCAATAGCACATAGCTTCCTGCATCCTCTTTAAGCTGTGGAGGACTAGAGGGAGGGCATCAGAGGAGGTGGGATGGATGTATATTTGAGGCAGCTGGGGGAGGTGGGACTGTCGTCCTTCTGTCCCTTCCTAGGAAAGACATATGTGCTATCTACTCCAGCAGGCAGTCTAGCTTGCCTAACACAGAGTGATGTGTTTCTAACCTGTAGACTCATCTAAAGGTTGCATGAGTTGTCAGTGATCACTCACAACTTTTACTGGACTAAGCATCTGCTATATTTCATTTCTTGTGCTTGACACTATTCTCTGAACTCATAGCATCTCAAAGGCAGATGGGAAAACTGAGGTTTGTTTCATTTAAGCTAACAATGTAAACACATGGCTGATATAGGACCTGAACTTGGATTATTCCTGCCCATCCTCTTTTCTCTGTCCCCACTGTTGTCCATCTCTGGTTCTCAACACTCAGGCCTGTCCTCTCCATGATACCTGGAACTTTGTCGCAGGAGCCAAAGGAATGGAGAACCATCTCAGGGCTTGCTTGGTCACAGGTCTGGTGGTTGATGCTGACTGTTGGTTAGGAATGGGACAGGGCTCAGTTCCTCCCAATGGACCAGATGGGTTCCACATGAGTAGCAGGGCTCCATCACAGCCTGGTAACTGAGTTTCTAGCATGAGTGTCCCAGAGAGAAGAGAATAGCCCTTTCCAGGCCAGGTGTAGTGGCACATGCCTTTGATCCCAGTACTCAGGAGGCAGAGGCAGGCAGATCTCTGTGAGTTCAAAGCCAGCTTGGTCTACACAGTAAGTTCCAGGGCAGGTGGAGCTACAGGGAGACACATCTCAAAAAGACCAGAGAGAGAGAGAGAGAGAGAGAGAGAGAGAGAGAGACAGAGAGAGACAGAGACAGAGACACAGAGACAGACAGAGAGAATAGCCTTTTCTACCTAGTCTTGAAAGCCAGGCAACATTGCTCCTACAAACTGAGTTAGACAGCTTTCATTAGGAACAAATCATATGCTTGGCTCCTGTTCAAAGGGATGGGAAATTACACTCAAACTCTTTCCCTCTTTCCTTTGTTCATGGTGCTGTCAAAGTCAGGGCCTTGCACATGTGAGGTAAGTGCTCTTCCACGGATCTATGATTCCATCCTAAATTCAACCTTCTGATAGAGGAGGAGCAAGACTCCTGAAAAGCCCTTGGGGGCCAGAATTTTTGCTGCTGTATCCCCCTTCCCCATGACTTGCCACAATATTAGCAGCTGTCATTATTGTATCCCCAAATAGTAGGAGGTTGAACAGTCACCCAGTAGGGCTGGTGTATAATATGCCTCCACCAAAAGTAGCAGTTACTGTTTTTTATTGGTTTTATACTTGCTTTTCGCCAAAAGGCAGAGAAGCAGTAACAATTTTATTACGTAGTTATAGCCAAAAACGTACTGAGGATTACTTCCTAAGAAAAGAATTAGCAGCTATTTGAAATGATAAAAATTCATGAATTCAGAGAAAGAGTACTCTTGCTATTTCATTCTTTTTCATTTTTAATTTTTAAAAAATTTTTTGCAGTCTTAAACTAGCCCAAGCTGGCCTGGAACTCATTTGCAGAGATCCTCTTTCCTCAGTCTTCTAAGTACTGAGATACCAGGCATGAGTCACCATTATTTATTTACTCTCGCTCGCATCATGCTGACCAGCAGGATCTGAGACTGCTGGGTACTTACTGCACACCTTCTTAGGTCTTGGACTCTAACTGGACAGCTCTACCTGTAATCCTGTTCCACACTGATTTCTACTCTGGGTACATTCACTGAAAAGAATGTTGCACAAAGGGATGTTGAAGCCATGGAAGACCTCAGACTCCTAGGATCCCCCTGGGTGTCCGGCATTGTTCCAAAGTGTGAACTACTCCTCAGTGCTCCCATCACATTGCTACAAGCCTCAGTCAGGATCCACTGGTACCGGGTTGGGGAAGCACAGGCTTAAGCGTACAGGTCCAGAGTAAGGACACATGTGCCACACAGGTATCCACACAGGTTTCCACACAGGTATCACATTTCCTAGCTATGTCATTCACGTTTCACATTTTAGGACAACTTGGCCAATTCTGACTCTTAGGTGGTAAAGTAAATTTGGCAAACCGATCAACTTATTTTAAATTATTTTTAATTATGTGTGTTGTGTGTGTGTGTGTGTGTGTGTGTGCGTGTGTGTGTGATGTGTGAGTGGAGGTGTATTTGTGACCATGGAGGCCAGAGATGGGATTCCCCTGGAGGTGGATTATAGGCAGTTGTGAGCCTGGGTGTTGGGAACTGAACTCAAGTCCTCTGTAAGAGCAGTATATGCTCTGAACCACTGAGTCATCACTCCAGACGCCAAATTTTGATTTTAAAAAATTAGCATGCCAGGCCAGGCATGGTGGCACATGCCTGTAGTCCCAGCACTTGGGAGGCAGAGGCAGGTGGATCTCTGTGAGTTCGAGGCCAGCCTGGTCTACATAGTGAGCTCCAATTCAGCTGAGGCTACAGGGAGACCCAGTTCCAAAATGACCAAAAAATCAAAAAAAAATTAGCATGCCAAACAACAGGTTTCATTAGGCATTTGCATACTTTCTGTTTTGCTGATCCTCCTTCCTGGTTCCTCCCTCCCTCTCTTCCTTTTTCATTGTCATGTCCTGTGTATTCAGTTGCCCTTCCCATCCCCTTCCTTAAAGCCTCTTTTTTCCCTCTCAAGGTTCCCTTCCTAGTGTCAGGATTTATACCCACACCTAATCCCATATAAACACACAGGTAGAAAAGGTAGAAGTTAGAATTTGCATATGAGGATGAACAAGAGCTATTTATCTTTCTGAATCTGGGTTATCTCACTGTGGTGGTTTGGATTGAATGAGGTGTCCCTCACAGGCTCAAGTATTTGAATGATTGGTCAGTTGGTGGTGCTGTATTGGGAAGGCCATAGGCTGTGGCCCTGCTGGAGGAAGCACATCGTGGGGGTGGGCTTCAAGAGTTCTTAAACCTTGCAGGATTTGTCTCTGTTTCCTGTGCCTGCTTGAAGATGTGAGCTCTCAGATTTCTGTTCCAGCCCTCTCTGTGGCCATGCGTCCCACCATGGTGGACTTTTTTCACTCTGGAATCATATGCCAAATAAACTCTTCATTAAAAAATTTTTTTTGTTTGTTGTTTTTATTTTATATATATGAGTAAGGTATATTGTGTTGTGCAATGGCCACGGAGGTCAGAAGAGGGTGGTGGATCTCCTGGAACTGGAGTTACAGATGGCTGTTAACTAACAATGGTGCTGGGAATTGAACCCAGGTCCTCTGCAAGAGTAGCCAGTGCTCTTAACCGCTGAGCCATCTCTCCAGCCCCAGCTCTTCCTTCTATAAGTTGCCTTGGTCATGGTGATTTATCACAGTAACAGAGACACAGCTAAGACACTCAATAAAGTAGTTTCCAGATTTATCTATTTTTCTTCAAATTTCATTTTTCTTTACAGCTGAATAAAATTCCGTTGTGTATACCTACCACACTTTCAGTACCCATTTATCTGCTGATGGATGTCTAGGATGATTCCATTGCCTGTATGAATGGAGCAGCAGTAGACTTGGATATGCATATCTGTGGTAGGTTTGCTTTTCCAACCACTGAACGTTAAAGTATTACTTTGGCATCCTTTCTCACAGGGACAGTGAACTATAAGTTATACATTGCCTCGAAGACACTGACAATCACCCTGAAAGTTTTCATACACAGAAAATGGGGAAATGTGTCATGTAATGGGAAATTTGAACTATCAACATATTGAGAGACCTGCCCAGGCCAGGCCCATATGTACAGAAGAACAAAGAACAGCTTCATCCCAAGCTTAAGTCAATAACCTTTTACCTTTCCATACTGCTATCCGATATAAGATAAAATTATGTATGAACTATAAAAAGGTCAGATGATCCAAACCCACCTCCAAACCAAACAGTTTCTAAAGTTGTCTGTGCCCCAGGAGCATAAAACATTAAAACACTAACATATTTTTCAAAGCAACTTCTTATTTATCTCGGAACACTGTGTATGACCTCTGTAAAGTCACTTTGTAGCTTTTAGTTTCTTTAAATAGAGTCGTAAGGTAGCAAAAAGGTGCTATTTTCCTCTAAGGTTACTCAACAAGTTTCAAATGAAAGAGGAAATATACATTTGGTGGGTAGTTCATCACCTTACTGAACTAGAAAGTATGGCCCAGTTTCTCTCTCTCTCTCTCTCTCTCTCTCTCTCTCTCTCTCTCTCTCCCCTCAGCCAAGACAATAGGAGTCATGTGACGTGAGGGAGAAATTGGGCCAGTTAAAAATAGAAAGATACCAAGTTCATTAGAAAGTTGAAGTTTCATTGTTGATTGCTATTAATCCATCTCTGCCTGCCCCCTGCAAGGGAAGGAAGCAACAGACCATGGCCGTTCTCGGGACTGCAGTTCCCCTCCTCTCCCTCCATCCCCTGGTCCTATTTATTTCCTGCCTTAGCTGCAGGTCATCACATCACTGCATCACTGAAGGGAGCTCACTTGAGAACCCACCCCTCTGGGCCCCGGCAACCGGTCAACAGCCTTAAAAGAAAGCTCTGCTTGGCTGTTCCTCCCTCTCAGTATGGGGCTCCATGCTAGTAAAGGGGAAGAAAGGTCTCTTCTAAATGCAATTTCAATTCATGTGATAGAGGTTTTTTTCTTTTTGAAACAGTCTCATGTTGCTACCACTGGCCTGGAACTCATTATGTAGAACAGGCTGGCCTCAGTCTCAGAGATCTGCCTGCCTCAGCCTTGTTCTCTGCTGGGATTTAAGGCATGCACCACTATGCTCAGCTTGGAATTTCATTTTGCCAGGACTTCTGCATACAATGGATCCTGAAGCAGTCTTAGCTGCCTGCCTGCAGAGGGGGGTCCAGTGGGAGCCTCACATTTGTCTGTGGAGGTGAGTCATCCCTTCTTTCTTGCTTCCATCCAGGTGACCAGCGTGAGCCGCCCCCAAGGGGCACACATTGTGGACGGCCTAGGTCTGGTAGTTCCTGGGTAACACTCTTCTCATCACACTTGTGAATTGATTACTTTAATTTAGTATTTTACAAAAGAGTGGCTGAGGCATTGAAACAAGAATGGTTGGGCAGGGGACCCTTTCCTTTCAGACCATCTTTGTCCTAGGTACCCTTTCCCGAGTTTGTGGGAAGAGGATTGTAGTCTGAATTTGGGCCCACCTGAGAAGAGAGTGTAATGTTGGGACAGGTGGGTTTGGGATCTACCATTTCTCTTGATATTAACATAGAGCTGTAACCATGCTCATAGCCCTGCTCCAGAGCTGGGCCAGCGGTAGCCAACAAGGAGTCAGTGGATGGAAGGTCAGGTCTGAGTTCTATTGTTGATGAGGTTAACAATGAGCAGAGTCTGGTTCTACGATTATGGTCTGGCTGCCTAAACTGGACCCTCAAGTTTATACCTCAAGACAGCTCACTTGAAAAAGAGTCATGGGGGGCACTGAGTCTAGATGTCTGGCTTCCCATGTTTGCTTCCCCATCCTGTCAAGCTCATGTGCATGACAGAGATAAAGCTCCAGTTGTAGGTACAGCAAGCAGGTAGCCAAGAGTGACCTTGAACTTCTGATCCTTCTGCCTCTCCCTCCCAAGTACAGGAATCATAGGTAAACACCAGCATGCCTGGCAATTAAAAGATTACTACTGATGCCTTTTAAAAAAACTAGCTTTTGGGCTGGAGAGATAGCTCAGTGGTTAAGAGCATTAGCTGCTCTTGCAGAGGACCTGGGTTTGAATCCCAGCACCTACATGATGGCTAACAGCTATCTGTAACTCCAGTTCTAGGGAATGAATATAAGGCTTGTTTCTGGCCTCCTCGGGTACTGCATGGCATGGATGTACTTACATACACGCAGGTAAAACACTCATACACAAATTAAATAAATAAATTTTAAAAATTAGTATTTGTAAGTTAACACACAAAGAATAAGCTACATCGCTGCCTTTTCATATGTGTTACTTGATTCCCATCGGACCCCTCCCTTCACTGCCCTCCTCCTGCCCCGATCTTTTTTTTTCTGGTACTGGGAATTGAACCCGGGGCCTTGTGCATACTAGGCAATCATTCTCCCACTGAGCCACATCCCTAACCCTTAATGTTGCTTTTCTGTTTTAAAACTTTTATTAATGGTGATGTTTTCTTTCTTCTTCTTCATTTAATAGTAATACTCTTCCGGGGAACAAATGAACAAAACTATACATATAGCTCTTAAACCCTCTTCCCTAACCATCTTGTCCTGGCAGTTTGGGTGCTAGGCTTGGCACAGCAATGTGGGTTCAGCAGGTCCTAGCCCGGCTCCTCCGTACCAGGCTACTTAAAGGATAGGAACAGGCACAGTGAACAGTTGGCAATGTCACTTCAGTGTCGTTGATCCGCTGCCTCTGCTCTGCCTTACATACCCATCCACTGGGCTCTTGCTAGCAATCATGTCCTCTTTGCGCAGGAGCTCCCAAACCTCAGCCCTATCAGGCACTGTTATGCCCAGCTTCTTGAATTAAGATGACGAAAAACTGGAGAAATAAATTAATTAAAACAGAGCAGTTCTAATAGACAAAGTCTTTCCGAAACTTGGGTTCTTTGGAGGAAAAGAATTAATAAAGGAAGGAAGAAAGAAAGAAAAGGAAGGAAGGAAGGAAGGAAGAGAAAGAGAAAGAAAGAAAAAGAAAAAAGAAAGAAAATAAAAGAAAGGTTGCAATAGTATTAACAGTTGTAGAGCCAGGTACGGTGGCTCACATCTGTATTCCCAGCATTGGAGAGGCTGAGACAGGAGGAATGCCCTGAACTTGAGGACAGCCTGGGCTACAGAGTGAGATCCAGTCCATTTTGGGTTACAAAGTGGATTTCTGTCCCAAATAGCCATGAAAAACAGAACAATTTCTCCAAATTGTGTTGAAGACCCCCGTTTGGTTCCTTTTCAAGGGTAACTGGCAAACCCCACTCACTTGTGCATGGGATCCTATGCCTCATTGAATTATTCTACTGGGATAACTAAGAAGATCAGAAACTTGTCCATCACCCTTGTCCGGAACAGGAAATTCCAGGCCACAAAGGTTGCTCACATTTTTACCTGATTTGCCTCCAGATCTGAAGTTTATTTGAATGACTTGTTTGTCTAGCTCAGCTCTGCTCAAATCAATCTTTCACAGGTTCTCCCAGTAAAGAGCACCTTGGGGCAAAGGTCATAGGTCATTATGGTTCTCAAATACCTACCTACTTGGTAAGAGTTCCAAAGTGGACAATTACCCAGCAATAAGTGAGGGACAAAGGAAGTGTTCCTGAAGGCTAATTGGGCTTGGATGAGAATGGCAGTGCAGCCATGTCCCTGGTGCCATCTTCATGGCTGTCCCAAGCTGTCTCTGGTTTTTCTCCAACTGGACTTTTAAGAATACAGATAGGACACCAAGCATCCACGGGCAATGCATTTTTGGAGGATTGAGGGTCACTGGGCACAGGACTCATAGATTTTTGTATCCCGGAGAGCCGGCTAGCTGCTTTACACTGAAAGGTGTTTCCCTGGGGATGGGAATCCCTAAGACACAGCTTCTTTCATCTGTGGCCTCCAAATGATTCCATGGCAAGATACCTTGTGTTACTACTGTCATGCTTCAAAACCAGTTTTTGACAATTTAACATTTGTGAACTTTGGAAGCAAGCATGAACAGAGATACATCTGAGAATACTAGTTTTGCTGGTTTTCTGTTAACCAAAGATTCACAGCAATGTTCTGCTTTATAAGAATTTGTCTCAGGGAAGGTGGGGATAGGGGAGGAGATCTAAATACCATCAAATTATACTGTATGAAAATTGCAAAAAATCAATTAAATGAAAAAAAGAATTTGTGTTCAGTCTGAGTCAAGGTAGCTTCTGCATCCTGTATCTGCTTCTTGGAGGGAAGGACATGTCAGAAAAAGACTAAGCTACTCCTTTCCAGTCAGGGGAGTGGGATTCCAAATAGCACAGGCCTGACTCTATAAAGCTGAAGGCTTTCACTCCAAATAGTGACTTACTCCCTTGGGTTAGGAGGTGAAAAACAGATTGGGTTTGGAGGATCTATTATGCACTAGACACTGAGCTGGATGCCCAGCACATCTGTAATCCATAACAATATTTGCAAAGTGAGCAATAGAAAAATCCCCATTTAAAAGCATAGAGTGCTTCAGTAACTTATTCAAAGTCACCCAGCCAAGTGGTTGAGCTGAAATTCAAGGCAGGGATGTATGTTTCTTGGCTTCTACTGGCTCAGAATTCTCAGAAGCCCTGAAGTCACTACTGAAGAGGCATGGTATCCTCAAAAGCCCACAGAGTTGGGGAGGGGAGGACAGCTTATTTCTGAGGATGGGGGAGGTGTAGGGAGCATCCAGATGCTCCAGCCATCTCAGGTCGGATGAAGCCTGATCCTTTCTCAGCTTGATTTGACCTAGAACTGGGAAACAGATGGGACAACGCTGCCCCAGGGTCTGCGGGAGTCTGCACACACATGGGTTCTGCCTATCACTGCTGTTGTTCTGAGGGCCTGGGTCTGGCCGCCCTGGGAACCGCACTCCAGTGGGTGTCTTTGACCAAGCCTTCACTAGGAATTTAGTGTTGAGGTTACAGGGCTCATCATTTCTGAGAGCAGCAGATCCAAGGAGACCCAGAGCAAATTTGGGGAGATAAAGCAGATGTCTGTGGATGCATTATAAACCAGGTGGCATTGTCCCAAGAAGACACATGAGGGCCCAGGCAAAGATAAGCAAGGGTCCATGCAGGACTCCTGGATTAATGCCTATCCAATAATATAGAATCATCTGGGAGACAGGGTTGTTCAGAAATTCCCTCTGATTAATAAATGGAGGACCTAGTGCTAAACACAGGTGAGGCTATATAGCAAATGAATAGGGAGCTACTCATTTATTCAGTTACTACTCACTGTTGAGGACCAATGGTCCTCTCTGTTGAAGACAGGGATTTCTTGAAGTGGGGCTTCAGTGATAAAGTAAGAACTGTCTTGGCTCTGCTAGTCCTCTTACTCTGTGTTGATAAACAGTGGAGCAGGCCCTACTGGGCACATGGAGGAAAACCAGGCTCAGTCCCTGCTTCCAGCAATGTGTGAATAGAATGTACCATGGCAGGTGGGCTGATGCAGCCATGTACAGGAGTCGGCTGTGGCACCTGAAACTTGGCTAATGACTTTTCAGAGTGCTGAGGGAAAAAGACTGCAAGTGAGTCACTTGGGGAGGAACTCACCAGATCTCTACAAAAAGCTTGGATGGGGTCTTGGGACTGGGTGACAACTAGGACAAAAGCCTAATGCTTGTACAACAGTGCCTGGTTCAAGATATCATAGGCAGTGGGGATGGGCGTGAAGAACACTGGGGACATATTTGGCTTTGGAAGGGAGCTTGAGGATCCAGCTGATAAGCATACTCCCTGCTAAGAGATGAAGTTTACAACATAGGCAACATTTAGCTATGAAGCTCTTCCTCTTCTTTTTTTGTGAGCAGGGAGAGAATCAGAGATCAAATGTTTCCTTCATTCAGCAGATGTTTACTCGGCATCTATTATGCACCGTGCGTTGTGCTAGAGGAATGAACAAAGTGATGCATGCCAATCATTTAATTTTCTAATCATGGCAAGGTCCTTGAGATGCAGGGACCAACTCAACTGACAATAGGGCTGTGGCCTCCAGCAGGCAGAACAGTCATTCAGCACTGAGCAAATCTTACTCAAAGACCTCAGAGCTGGCTCTAGCCTCCGCCCCCTTATCTGTTTTTCTTTTCTTTCTTTTTTTTTCCCCTCCCAAAGACCTTGAGGATTGTAGTCGATTCCACTACAAAACAGTTACACAGTTTCCCTGGGAGAAGGCAAGTCTCTACCTTGGCGATGAATAAGCCCTTTCTTTTCTCAAGCACTGGCCAGTGGAGGCCCAGGCTGGAGGGGCAGGTCTGGTCTGCTTTTGGGGGGTGGGTAGCTGTTTGCTTTTTTATTAAACAAAGTCTGCATGGCAGGGCTTGTAGTCACAGGTGCTCCTGGAGCCGGACAAGGCAGGTACAGCCATTCTCCTGTGGCAGACCAGTGAGCTGGCAAGCAACTGGCCTAGATTCCACTGCAGGCCAAATGCCTCCATTTTTCTGGGGCTGCGGGTCCCATAAATGGAGGCTTTGACTGTGGGACCCTCCCTGTAGCGCCCACTTGGCCACTGGTTCTGAAAGCAGGGTTGTCCCTCCCGAAGCCCTGCCCTCCTTCGACATTCCAAATGCTGACCATTGTCTGTAGAAAGAGGTCATTGTCTGCAGCTGACATATCTGCTGACTGAGCCACATGAAACAAGGAGAGCTTTGGGGAGAAAGCAATCCACTAGAAATAACAAAACCCCAAGCCACGCCCCAGGGAAGGCTCACACTGGCTTGGTCAATTTTCTGATGGCTGGTGTTCCTCCTGGGAGGAAGTGCCCACCACCACGGGTGGGAGGGGCTCTTTTATCTCAGGACTGGAATGACACCATTCGTGCCTTTGTGTCAACAGCACTGAGAGGCCTTGTGGAGGGTTATGTGGCCAGTGCTAAGGAGGGCTTGTTTGAAGAGAAAAAGAAAAAAAAATAGAACAATGTTTACCCAGCAGGCAGCTCCTGCCAACGCAGGCTTCAGTGTCCCCTGCATTCAGATGTACCAGCTCACCAGGCTGTTTTGGCTTGTCCTTGGCCTTGGGCACTGGCAGGCCAGGAGGGCAGGCAGCTGGCAGACACTGGAGGTGGTGCCAGCTCTTAAACATGGAAATGCTTCTCTGCCCTGGGTAAACAGTCAGGCTCCCTTCCAGCCTGCCCTGCCCCACCTCCAGCTTCCTGCCTGCTCTGATCCAGAGCTAGAGGTCCACTAAAGCCTGGGACCACTGAGTTTCCTAAGCGGCAGCCTGGTCATCAGCGTATGTCTGTCAAATTTCTGAAAATCCTCCCCTTTGGTGCTGGGGTGAGTGGGAGGATTAAGCTAAAGAGGCCCTTCTTATTCAAAGGGTCATCCCTGGACGAAGGGTATGATCAAGAGTGCTTTAGATACGGAATTTCAGTCTGGTGTGGTGGCACAAGCCTATAATTCCAGCACTGGGAAGCAGGATGACAGGAAGTATTCAGGGCTATAGAGGGAGCTTCCTGTCAGAAGGAATGACAAGAAGGTAGGTAGAGGGGAGGGAAGGAAGGAAGGAAGGAAGGAAGGAAGGAAGGAAGGAAGGAAGGAATGAAGGAA
>NW_008343573.1:1135297-1171265 GCF_000622305.1 Nannospalax galili | reverse complement strand
GAGGGAGGGAGGGAGGAAGGGAGGGAGGGAGGGACGGAAGGAAGGAAGGAAGGAAGGAAGGAAGGGAAAAAAAGAAGAAAAGAGAACGAATCTCAGGCCTCATCCTCTGTTTCAGAATTCACATTTTAACAAGATATCTTGGATCTGCATCTGCCCATTTAAGTCTAAGAACCAGTGTTCTGAAGCAGTAGTTCTCAAACATGGCTGCCCTTCAGGATCCCTTGGTCCAGGGAGGTCTCAGATCTAGAGAATGGACAAAGCTCAATGTTCATACTTGCTATAGACTCTGACCTGAGTCTGAGTGGGAGCCAAGGCTACATCAGGGGTGGGGAGCCTGAGGAACAGCCCACGTGATCCCTGAGGAAACCCATGGTATCCTTTCCTTGGCCACTTGGTGAGAGAGACCTGTGGGAGCTTCTGATGCAGTTAAGGACCCTGACAGGTGCCTTTTCTTTGGAAAGTCTCCCTGATGTACCACCACCTTGCTTTGCACCTTTGCTGATTATAGACTTGTGGGTCTCCATCCTACCACCTTCTTAAGGGCTCGTCCCATTTTGCAGCCTTCTGGGTGCCCTACCCCAGATCTGGCTTGTCTCAGTGCACAGGAAACACTTGCTATATTGATTGAAGATCATTGTCTTGCCAAATTCCAACAGAGCTGACTTTGAGAGGTTAGTGACAGAGGCCAGAGTGGAACTGAAAACACTGCTAAGAAAAGCAGGCTGCTTAGATTTCCCACCTGCAAGGCATGCATAGCAACAGTCTCCCTGTGTGCTGCCCTTACAACCTGTGAGAATCTGACTATCTAATGCAAAAAGTCCAGCACAAGTGTCAGATGAGAAGCCCAGGGAGTAGTGGTTGGGACTTCAGTTTGGTCACCAGGAAGCCAGAGAGTGATGGCTCTGTTTTGGATTGTTCTCTCACCTGGGGCCAGTGACTTAATGTCCTGGAGTTGCAGAGTCCTCATCTCCCCACCAGTGTTGTGAGGATCAATGTATGAACTTACAAACACCCTGAAGCAGGGAAGGGGAGTGTGCACTAAAGCCACTCATCCTGACTCTGGATTTCTGACAATAACAGCCTAAAACCTAACATTGACTTTTAAGGGTGACCCTGCCCCATCCTACCCACAGTGTTCCTTGTGGGGCACAGTAACATACTGTGGTCCTCTGGACAGACTGTTTATTAGTGAGCCTGATTAGTGATGACATGTTCATCATCAGAGTGATGTCATCAAGAATTCAAGACCAAACAAAACAAGTAAATGAACTGAAAACAAGACACAAGACACTACTAAGCTCCAGTTTAATTTCTGCGGACATTTTTTTTTAGGTCAGAAAAATGCATTTCAGAACAATAGCACTTTCCCCTCAACATCTTTGCAGGGCTCAGAAAATGGCCCAGGCCTCAGGTGTCTGATTTGTTGCAGAGTTGGCATCATGTCATTCTATTATCTATTTGATGCCTCCAACCTCCCCCGTGCTCAGCATTGCACAAAATATGTACAGGATTGGGGCTAAAGCATACCCCATCCTCCAGGGGGCAAGTGAAGCTCATACCACTAAACTGTTTGGTGGTCATATATGGCACTATTGGACGTTTGGCCAAACAAGAACTAGAGGTCCAGAGTCTACTAGAGACCAACCGCTATGGTCGGCAAAGTTGCTTAGATGAGAGGGGCAGAAGGCCTTTGTAAAAGATCACAAAGCAGGAGGATCTCCAGGATGGAATCCATACAGGATGTGGTGCTTGCTCTGGGCTTGGGATCATTCAGTGTAAGGACTTTTCATATCTGAGTTCAGCTACATGTTGTTTCATGACTCAAGGAGAGAACTACTTTATGATTCCCATTTTATAGAGGTAGACATCTAGACACAGGGTATTAATGTAATTTGCTGAAGTTTGCATGGCACTTAAATGGTGGAGGGAGGCAGGATCTTGTTAACACACACTTCTTCACTACCCAGCTAACCTCCCTGGGCACATGGCCCTCAGGCAATGTCCACAGACAGTAAACTGATATAATTTAAGTAGGAAAATGTCCAAAACCTTGGGAATTGAGAGTTTAAAGCTATTTGGTAGAATTGAAAAGAAAGATGTGACATACACTGTCTCTGGGCACATAGCTGTAACATGTTTAGACAGAGGCAAAGGAGGAAGATGGAGCTATGATTTTTGAGGGCCACAGTTCTCCTATTACAATAAGAATGACATTAATGTCATCCAGGCTGGTGACTTTAGGCGTATGCACGTGTCTTCTCTCAATCTATATAGTGCCATTAGAGAAATGTTAAGAAATGGTCTCCCTCACTTCACTGAGGGGGAAACTGAGGCTCAGTGAGCTAAGCAGGGAGGAGGGTGCCTAGAGTTTGAACACCTTTTGACTGAGCTCCCCAACCCAGACTCTTGACAGTTATTATGACTGAGATGTCATAAGCCCTCTCCTTCCATCTCCACATAACTGCAGACCTATCTCTTAGAATCTCAGAAAGCAACCGAATTTGGAGATAAGGTTTTAAAGCAGCTAAGAGAGTTCAAATATGATCACTAATGCAAACCCTAATCCAAGGACTTGTGTTCTTTTAAGAAGAGGAGTATAGGACTGGGAGATAGCTTGGTTGATAGACTGTTTGCTGCACAACTGTGAGGGTCTGAGATCCATCCTCCAGAACCCATCACCCTGCTTTGCCTTGGGAATAATTTTGGGATGAGAAAGCCACGTGAAAATCATTTGTCATTGGGCACGAGACCAAAGGTACTGGCAGTGATATGTGTGATTTGGTCTGGAGAAAGGGCTCTGTGGGAGTTTTCGAGACTCTACTCCATCATCTACTTTATATCACACAAACAAGAGGAGGGTGTTTAACTGATCACAGATATAGCAGGTGAGCAGCGTATGGGCTCAGAGGTCTGCAGAGAACAGACTCTTTAGGTTCTATTTGGCACTCCTGTCTTCCTAGGTCTAGGAGAAGCTGGGCATGCTCTGTTCAGAATAGGTCCCCAAAGGGCTCCTGTCTGGACCCTCACTGTGAATGGGATTTGGGCATGCTTGAGTTTGTCCAGGGGAAGCTCAGGGCAGGTGACTGGAGGGACAAAGATGGAGGCAAAGATTGCATATCCGGGCTGGGCGTGGTAGTGCATGCCTTTAATGCCAGCACCTGGAAGGCAGAGGCTGGTGGATCTCTGTGAGTTCAAGGCCAGCCTGGTCTAAATAGTGTGCTCCAGGCAGTCTGGGGCTACAAGAAGACCCAGTTTCAAAAAAAAGAAAGAAAAAGAAAAAGAAAAAAGGATTGCATAGCCAGAAGGGATTGGCTTGGCCTGGATTTGGCTCTTTCTAGCTCCAAGTCAGTAAGTCATGCAATGTGTAGCCTTTATGCACTAAGTCAGGCCTGAGTTACACCCTGGTGGAGAACGCAAACCCTCTCCTTGGCATTCCAGGCTTTTGGTCATTCTCCTCCAATCTCTTCTTCCCTCTCCTTCTCTCCTCTATCTTTTTGAGACAGGGTCTCACTGTGTATCCCAGGCTGACCTGAAGCTCACAATTCTCCCAAATGTTGGTATTACAAGCATGCAGCATCACACCCTACCTTCTCCCAGTCTTCTTATTCTTTCTCCTTCCTCTGCAAGTCCCCTGTTCTCACCACACTGTCCTGTTTGTAATTCCTAAGCAAAGCTTTCATTTGTGCGTTTATAGTTCAGTGATTTATTTGAAACATGTATTGAGCACCTACCATGTGACAGAGGTTGTGCTTTTAGGAGCTGGAAATCTAGAGTAAAGTAGAACTCAGTCTATGGCCTTGTGAAGGTTTTGCTGTAGTGAAGAAAGCAGACCAATGACTGCCCAGAGCATGTATGCATTATCACACAGTGCTGAGTGGTGTGAATGGACATATAAAGACTCCCCAGTCTAGGGCAGCCAACCAGAAAAGGCCTCGTTGGGGAGATACAGGACAACTTGTTGGAAAAGGGGCTGAGGAGGAGAGTGTTCCTCATAGAAGAGGCACATGCACCCAGGCTTGGGCATAAAGGGTCCCTGGTGCATGTGAAGAATGAAGGGGTACTATTCACAGCCTAAATCACTCAGCAGAGCGCTGGGATGCCCCTGGCTTGTCCTGGGCTTCATCCATGTTTGTATTACATTTGTATCATTCTCACTCATCTCTTCCCGCACCCCCCATGGTCCTTGCCAGTATGAAACAGGCATGACTGACATTTTCTGTGAAGAGGCGAGTCATAAAGATCTTAAGTGTTGCAGCCATTTAGTCGCTGTTACAGCTCCTTAACTCTGCCACAAGCAGAGCAAAAGCAGCTACAGGAATAGCTAAACAAGAGTGCAGCTGTGTGCCAACAGAACTTTATTTAGCAAGACAGAATTTGGCTCTCTTGGATTTGGCTCATGGGTCAGAGTTTGCTAATCTTTGATCTAGAAAGAAAGATAACCATGGCATAAGTCATGATAGTTGGCTGTAGTATCTGGCAACTGTCAAGTGTGAGTCTTCTTCCACTCTGGGGCCTCAGCGCAGAGAGCTAAGTATACTCTGCAGCCCATGAAACACTGCTTGTTGGTCTGTACCAGGTCTCTCTTCTCATTTATCTACTTTGTTTAAGTCCCCTTTGCCATTCCTATGCCCCTCTCTTCACAGGCAACTGTCCCAAGGCATCCTCTCTGAACCTTCAAGGCGATACACATCTCTCTAAGCGCTTTGTGTAGTGCCTTTGAAGTGATATAAATGATACTGTCTCATCAACTCCTCTGCTCCTAATGTTTCCCATCCTGCCATTCCATATGTTCTCTTTTTTTTTGGAGACAGGGTCTCCCTGTAGCTCCAGCTAGCCTGGAACTTGCTATGTAGACCAGCTGGCCTCGAACTCACAGAGATCCGCCTGCCTCTGCTTCCCCAGTGCTGTGATTAAAAGTGTGCGCCACCATGTCTGGCTTCCATATTGTTCTTAAAAACATACGCTGTGCCGGGCGTGGTGGCACGTGCCTTTAATCCCAGCACTCCGGAGGCAGAAGCAGAGGCAGGCGGATCTCTGTGAGTTCAAGGCCAGCCTGCCAGCTGGGGCTACAGGGAAACTCTGTCTCAAAAAGACCAAAAAAAGAAAAAAAAAAAAAAAAAGCAAAAAGCAAAAACAAAACGTAAGCTGTGTGTGTGTATCTGATTCATTATGTTAGATGCTGCAGAAAAGCCCCCACTGTGCATCTTTATTTTCCTCTTCATGGCCTGTGGTTTGCTGCTAGCTCCTCACCACCAGGGTGCCCTCATGTGTTTCCCATATGGTTGCTGTATACACCTGCCTTTCCTGCTTGGAATGCCTGGTTGTTGTAGCATTTGTCCATGGGACAGATGTCTGAATGGATACCTGCTTCCACTCTGGGTTACGATCACCCTGAAACTACTCATCTGATTCATTTCTTCACTCTCCTTTAAAGCTGTAGCCAGTTAGTCTCTCTGACAAGGACTGCCAGCTCCTTTTTTGTCTTCCATCCGCTGGAGCATGGTGGTTGTCCCTAACTGTAGATGGTATCAGCTCCCACCCCAGCAGCACCTGTTTCATGTGCGCCTTTTTCCTGGTGAAGCACTTTCATGTTATTGCCTCTCACGACGCCTCACGTTGTAACTTGCTGATCCTCAATAGGCTGATTCCTTTTCATACTGCAAACCTGGGGAGTGTGATCATTAATTTTGTATGTCACCTTGACTAGGTTATAGTATTCAGTTGCTTAGTCAAAGACCAAGGTAATGATGCTTGCTGTGAAGGTTTTTTTTTCTTTCTTTTTAAAGATGAGATTAGTATTAAAGTCAGTAGATATTGAATAAAGCACATTATCCCTTCAGGCTTCAAGAGAATAAACTTCCTTGAGAAGGAAGGAAATCTGCCTCAAGACTGCAGCTTCAACTCTGTTCTGGGTCTTCAGCTTGCCCTGCAAAACTCAGATTCAGCACAGCCATTATGCCAGACAATCCTTTTGTGTGTGTGTGTGTGCTCATGTGTGTGCTCATGTGCGTGTACTCATGTATGCATGTATGTAGTAGTGTATGTAAAGCTGCATGCACTTGTGTGCACATGGGTAGAGGCCAGAGGAGGGCATGTGTGTCTTGCTTTATCACTCTGTCTTACTCCTTTAAGACAGGGTCTGTCACCGAACTGGTGGCCAGCAAGCTGCAGCAATCTTCCTTTCCTGTGTGTGGTCACGTCTGGCTTTTTACTTGGGTTACGGGATTTGAACTCAGACCCTCATTCTTGTCAGCAAGTGCTCTTACCCACTGAGCTGTCTTTCCAGCCCTAGAAGTCAACTCTTCAAATCAAATCTGTTTCTGTTTCTCTCTGTCTTTCTCTGACTCTCTCTCTCTCTCTCTCCCTCCCCATCTTTCCCTCTCTCTCTCCCCCATTTCTTTTTATCTATAATCCATATATTTTCTTATTACTGTTACTTCTCTGGAGAGTCCTGATTGATAGAATGGGGATCATGGTAAATAGATTCCAGGGTAAGACCTTTCTCATAATATTTAAGGCCTAAAAGGGACTTCAAGACAATCATCTGTGATGGTACCTATGGGATAGCTCCTAGCAGTGTCCCTACACTTAGGTATGGGAAAGTAATAGGCCTGGAATTTGGGTTGAATCAGTGGGCTTTACATTAAACAAAGATCCACGTCTTTTCTTTACTCCACCTTACCTGAGAATGTGCAATACTTTCACTCAGGTGATTTGGGGCTGGTCTTCGCCTTCACCATCATTCATCACTTGGGCTACGTTGAGCCACAATGCAGGCTTTGTGCAGGGGGCATAGTGTACGAATCAGTGAGGAGAGGACAGAACTTATTCTCAGCCTGCTGTGCCCTGGCTAAGTTTCCTGCTTTCACCCATTCACTTAGTCTTCAGTTCTAGGAATGGAAGCATCTAGAATAATAGAGACAGTGGGCAGTCAGGCTCACCACAGTCCCCAAGGAGGACTTCCTTTTCTGGGGCCTCTTCTCAGGCAGGCCCTATGGAATCCTAGACGTGACTTTCCCGTTCCTTCTATCAGAGACTCCCAAGTCAGTGATGTCCTTCTGGCCCAGATGAGAACCCCTGCCCCAGGCAGCCCTACTTCGATGTCAAGCCATCCCTGAAGTCGGGTTTTTACTCTTTCTCTATGTTTGTGTTTTTCTTTTTCTTTTCTTTCTTTCTTTTTTTTTTTTGATCTTTTTGAGACAGGATCTCCCTGTAGTCTCAGCTAGCCTGGACTCACTATGTAGACCTTGAACTCACAGAGATCCGCCTGCCTCTGCCTCCTGAGTGCTGGGATTAAAGGCGTGTGCCACCACCAGAGTGTTTTTCTTCTTTATCGCATCCTAGAAGCCTCTCCATCATCCTGAATTCCAGAAATGTTGCTGAGGAAGCCAGATGCTCCAGAAAGTTCCTGGTTCCAGACAGAGCCTGAAAACTTGGTGCCAACTACTTGGGTCACCTTGGACAAGTTCTCTGCCCTTTGGTTTCTTGGGACAGAATATAGTTATGTCAGCAGGGGTGTGCAGATCAGAGATCATCATGCAAATAAAGTCATTATTATTCGTCGCACAGCACAGAGCCCTCCTAAGGGCAAGGAGAGCACCCCTAGGACCCTACATTCCTTGTCTTATGGGCAGCAGATCCCCTGGGCTCCCCTGATGGACTGGTCATGAACTTGCCTACCACACCAGACCTGTGCTTCTTTACCAGTGGTCAGTGTAGTGACCTTAGCCATCCATCTTCTCCTTCACTGGGGGGTGGGGGGCGTAGAGGGGAGGGATGTCCAAAGGGCTTATTTGTCACTTTATTTTAAAATAAGACAGAATTGAAAGGGAAGTGAAGAGAAATTGTTTTAAATTCTCCTTAATTTAATTTTTAGTTTTTAAAATGTCTGGAAACATGCCTTTAAGGAAAGGCACGTGTGGGTTATGTGTATGTACATGTGTGTAATGTGTGTGACATGGTGCACATGTGTATGTGGTATGGTGTGTGTGATGTGTACACGTGATGTGTGTTGTATGTACATGTGTGTATATGTGTGTGATGAGTTTTGTGGTATGTGGTATGTGTGGTATGCATATGAAGTGTATGTGCACATGTGCATGACATATGTGTGATGTATGGTGTTCTTGTGTATGATGTTTGTGCACGTGCGCCTGTGTGTGTGTGTGTGTGTGTGTGTGTGTGTGTGTACGAATCAGTACATGCCCTATACCCCATACCCTGTGTGGGTAAGTAGTGTAGGTGTGAATGTGGGGGTAATGTGGCGTTCGTGTGTATGGTGTATTTGTGTGTGTGTGTGTTTCTGAACTGTTTTGTAATGAGAACATCTTTCAAAGAGACTCTGCCCTCTTTCTAAAGGCTGCAATTGGAGGGACAAATGCTGTTGGGTCAAACAGCCTGTGTTGGGGGCGTGGGAGGTGCTGGAAGGACCAGGTTGGAATGGAGGGGCCAGGGTCCCCAGATCTGACCCTTCTGTGTGTGTTCCCTACCGGATGCTGGTGTTAGCTGAGCAGATTCGGCTCGTGGTTTCATCTCAGGAAAGAAGGAGCAAGGAGGGGCCGGTTTCTTTGTGTGGCAAGCCTGCTGGTGAGCACGGATGGAGAGCTCCATTATCAGTGGGGTTAGGGGCAGGGGGGAGAGGTCAGGGCCGAATGCCTGCTCTTCCTCTGGGCGCTGAGAGAGCTGCTCTGGCCTCTGTGGCTGGGGAGGAGGATGCATTGATCAGGGTCAAAGGTTGTGTGTCATCAAAGGCAGTCCAGGAATAAAGGGAGCCCTTCCCAAGAACTCTAGAATGGCCTATGAAAACCCAGGGCAATTCACTCCCTCAGGAAGTGGGAATGGACAGACGTGCCTTACACTGAGGTCTAGAATTCTTATTACGACATTTACCAGAAAGTCTTTCTTTATCCTAGTTTAGCTTTCAAAGACTTAGGATTCAAAGGAGGAGGGTTTGGAAGTATTCTCTTTCTATCTTCCTCAGTTAAGAATTGAGAACCCTCTGGGGGGAGATTACACATGTCTTCCTTTGGGGAGGAAAAACAATTCATTAAAAAGTTCTTTGTGTAAGGCGGGACACCTCAAAGATAGGACCCCAGCCACCGTTGACTTACACTTATCTTTTCCCATGGGACTGTTTCCTTTCTAGACATAGAAAAAACACACACAGTCAGCTGAAAGCTGGAAGTTAAATGTGAAAGATAACTTGACAATGGATTGTACAGAGAAATGGTCAAGATGGAAAGAAAGAGGGCCTATTAAGAGATGGACAGAGAAGAAAAAAGGCATTCTGAGGCTCAAAGTTCATGTCTGAAACCAGAGGGAGAGGACTCGGTGTGGGCAGCTGCATCCTGGCTGTTAGTTACCCCCGCTGGCTTAAAGTTGGACCATATCACCCAGAGTGGGATTCTGGGCTGGAAGGGAGACGGGTCTCCCAGCAGATGGACCTGTATATTTCCAGTAATCATTTCTTGCTTTTCACAGTGACGTCTAAGAAAAGAACAAAGGGCCCCGTTGTGTATCTGCAAACTGAGCAAAGGACAGAATGGTTCGTACACTGGAACTGTTTGTGAAAGCGAGTCTGAGTCCCGGCTGAAGATCAGCCGACTGAGGCAGAAGGCATTGTTTGAACAGACAACCGGAAGGCCAAAGGGTGAGAGGAACTTTCTGCATGGATGCTATTTGTGACTTGGATGTTGTCAGCCTCATGCAGTGTATCAAGGTGTGAAGAAAAATCTAGCTCCATGTAAGAAGCCTTGATTATCTGCCTGAGAGAAGTGGTCAGAAAGGCACCCATGAGCCTCTGAACTCGGACTTGAAGGGAAAGGTGTAAACATATTTTCTCTTTGTCCTCCCCAGGTTCCTGAAAATGAGCTCAGGACAATGTGCAGAAGGTCTTGTGCTCCTGGACTCTCCACATTCCTCTTAATATAGTAAGTTAACTTTATTAACAGCAATGCAAATGTTACCTCTTTCAGGAAGCCTTTCTTACTTCCTTTGTCTCGGTGACATATTCCTGCATGAGCTGTGCCACAGATCTGCCTTGCACAGGACTCCCTGGTGCCATACTTCACCTGAGATTCTGGCTAGTTCATTTTGGAGCAATTTGGTTTGAAGACTCCTGGGTAAGACCCCAGGGTTGGGCTACAGTAAGTAGGTCCTTTGTAAAACCTGTTGACTACTTAGAAGAGAGCTGGCCTCATCTGAATTTCAATAATCCTGAATCTAACGCATCTCTGAGGCTCTTATTTAATTCAAAAGTAGGGTAGGGAATGTCATGGCAAACATGCCATTTGGTTACAGAAGGTTCACATAGTGATGCTGTAGGTAGAACACACAGTGTAGTTGAGCTTACATTTTGATGCACTGAATGGGAATAACACCATCCAAGTCACAAATAGCATCTACGCAGAGGGACTTCCCACCCCTTTGGCTTTCCAATTGCTTATTAAAGTGATATCTTCTGGTAGTGAAGCCCATAACGTTCCCACACCTCAGTATAGGGCGTCTACAGAGTAATGTTGAGAACATCATGCTCAGTATGATAGGTAATGCTGTCTGCTCAGGGAAACTGAGGCTCAGTGGGGACAAAACCTTGTCCAAAGACATAGAATTGGCAAATGGTACAAATGATGCTAGCACATCCCAGGCCCCCTGTTTCAGCACTTTCGCTATACACTGCACGTCAGAGAACCTAATGGTTCCCAGTACTCTAGTAAGGAGACAAAAGTCAAACCTACAGACTGAATATCCAGCCTGTTTCTCCTAGCACTCAATTAGTACTCAATTGTGTATGAGTACACAGTTGGCCCTGCAGATCTGTGGCTGGACTGACTGATCAAAACTATTGTACTCAGGCTGGGGATGTAGCTCACTTGATAGGCTGACTGCCTCTCATGCTTGATGTCTTCAGTTTCATTCCCACCAGTGTGGTGGCACACATCTTTAAACTCAGCACTAGGGAGGCAAGGGCAGGAGGCTCAGGAGTTTAAGGTCACCTTCAGCTACATAGCAAGTTGGAAGCCAGCCTGTGCTACATGAGACCCTACCTCAATATATATTTGTGTCTCTATATCATTCAGAAAAATATTGCATCTCTTCTGAACAGGTACAGACATGTTTTCCTCTGTTCAGATGGGAGACCCCCATTGTTCTCATTAGCTTTCTGTTGCTGTGATAAAACACTGACCAAAACCATCTTGGGGAAGAAAGGGTTTATTTCTTCTTACAGTTCACAATGCATCATCAGGAAAGCCAAGGCAGGAATCTGGAGGCAAGAATTGAAGTAGAGATCATGGTGGAACACTGCTTACTGGCTTGCTTCCCCTGGCTTGCTCAGCTACATTTCTTTCTTTTTTTTTTTTTTTTTTTTTTTTTTTTGAGGCAGGGTCTCCCTGTAGCCCCAGCTGTCCTGAAACTCACTATGTAGGCCAGGCTGGCCTTGAACTCACAGACATCTGCCTGCCTCTGCCTCTCAAGTGCTGGGATTAAAGGTGTGCACCACCACACCTGGCACAGGTACATTTATTTCTTTCATAGCCCAGGCCCATCTATTTAAGCATGACACCACCCACAGTGGGGTGGGCCCTCCTTCATCAATTAACAATCAAGAAAGCACTTCACAGACATGGCCATAGGCCAATCCATTGGAGGAAATTCCTCAGTTGAGGTTCCTTTTTCTCCAAGTGACCCTACTTTGTGTCAAGCTGATGAAAACTAACCAGAACATTCACGAATGCAGGTTCTCTCAAAAAAACACACATTGCCGGCCAGGGTAGTGGCACACACCTTTAATCCCAGCACTTGGGAGGCAGAGGCAGGCAGATCTCTGTGAGTTCAAGGCCAGCCTTGTCTACATAGTGAGTTCCAGGACAGCTGGGGCTACAGGGAGACCCTGCCTCAAAAAAAAAAAAAAAAAAAAAAAAAAAAAAAAAAAAAAATCCACACACACATGCCAGGCATAGTGGCACACACCTTTAGTCTCAGCACTCAGGAAGCAGAGGCAGGCAGATCTGTGTGAGCTCTAGGCTAGTCTGGTCTCCATAGTGAGTTCCAGGCCAGCTGGGGCTGCAGGGAGACCCTGTCTCAAAATGATAAAAGGTTAAAAAAAAAAACAAAACAAAACACACACACATACACACACACACCATTTTGCATAAGGGATTTGAACTGATCCCCCACAGGTGCTCAGGGATGACTGTATATGTACCTTACTCTGGAATAGGAAAACACTCCAAGTTCTTGGCAGTTGTCTTTTTAATAACTCTGTTTTTATGAGGTCCTACACACTTATTTTCTGATAAATATCTACAGACTGTTAAAATCACTTTTGGGAAAAGGTCAGTGAAGATAAACAGACATTAACATGAACACTAGGGGTTGTAGAAGAGCAGAATGGTTCAGTGGATAACAGGGCTTACTGTGAAAGCATAAAGGACTTGAGTTTAAATACCTGGTTCTCATGTAAAAAGCTAGTCAGGGCCACACATGCCTGTAACCACAGTATCAGGTTTAGTGAGAGACCCTGCTTCAAAAGAATAAGGTACAGAGTGACAGAGGAAGATGCCCAACATCTTCCTCTGGTCTCTACATGTGCACATGAATACACATGCCCACACATATATGTGCAAATACCACACACACACACACACACACACACACGCATACTTACAAAAATGAGAAAAAGAAAAAAAACCCTGATTTTGGAGTGTGGTCAGGGGCAAGCATGCCAATGGTGGACATTATTCTATTTTTATTTAAGTCAGAGACAACCAGGTGTTTATCATTGCCCAGTTAAAAATATGAGGTTGGTATATCATTAAAAGTGTAAAATCAGCCATAAAATATTTTTTCATTCATTCATTCATTCTTTTTTTTTTTTTTTTTTGGTTTTTTTGAAATGGGGTTTCCCTGTAGCTCTACCGGGCCTGGAACTCACTATGTAGATCAGGCTGGCCTCGAACTCACAGAGATTCGCCTGCCTCTGCCTCCCTAGCACTGGGATTAAAGGCATGCATCACCTCACCCAGCTGTTTTTCATTCTTGAAGAACACAAATTAGGCCAATTGAATAATTTATGGCATTTATTTATTTGTTTTAAAAATGACTTTTAAGTCAAGCTAGCCAAACACAGGAACCAGAGGTTCCTTACTGAGGTACTCCTTTATCCCTAGAACAGACACCCATTGGGGGACAGCCCCAAATAAATGTCTTGGCAGTTTTTATTTCCAGGAATTTGCCAAACTTTCATAGGCCTCCCCAAAACTGTTCATTGTACTTACTGCCAAACCCAAACCATGCTCCTGCTCCCAGCTTCCTGTTTGGATTTTGGTGCTCATGGGCCTGTGTGGTTTTGTGGCTGGAGTGAAGGGTGTCTCCCTGATGCTTGGTAGCCTCACTTAATTATAATTAAGTGAGCTGACATGGTTGACAAGCGTTTTTTTTTTTTTTTTTTTTTTTTCCTGCTTTCCCCAAGAGACTGGAGAACTCTGAGGGATCTCTGCTTTAGAGACCTGTGAACTTTCTGATTCAGGCGCCCAGCACAGGATCCCTTTAAGAGCAAGTCTGTGTATGTGCATGCCTCTGTGTGTGTGTGTGTGTGTGTGTGTGTGTGTGTGGAGAGCAGCCTGACTCTGCATCCCCAGCACTGGGTTTACAAGCATGTGCCACCATGCCTGGTTTTGTTCATGTGGGTTCTAGGGATTGAACTCAGGTCTTCATGCTTCTGTGGCAATCTGTTTACTGACTGAGCTATTTCTTCAACCCCAAGAACGGGTCTTTATACTGTCTCTGACTGCAACTAAGAGCCTAGCAGTCCATGGTAGAGAACACCCTGTTCTAATTTGAATGCTGCTTTGCCAACTCAGCTCACATGGGTTCAGAAATATTTAAAGGTTAGTTGCCTCTGGGATGAAGCTGGAACTCTGGGGCTGGCCAAGGGTTGAAGCAGAGTAGCGTAGTCTCAGGAGGTGGGGCTGTGAGAATGGCTAGAATTCGGTCCAAACTGTGATGTTTCACGCTTGCAGTGAGCCGGGAAGGCAAGGCTAACTTTCAGAGTCCCTGTGTCCCCATATCCAAGCTGGGGGCAATGATAATGTCTAAGCTTTAAGGATGACAGTGAAGATTCAAGGAGACAATAAATAAAATGTCTTGGCACCCAGCACTGACAGCCTCACCCCTTTCTTTCCTTCTCCTTCTCTTCCAGGCTCTTTTGAAACCTTTTCTTCTTCTTCTTCCTAGTCTTTTTTGAGTCAGAATCTCACTCTGTAGCCCAGACTGGCCTCAAACTCATGATCCTCCTGCTGCAGCTTCCCAAGTTCTAGGACATCGGGCACACAATATCGCTGTTCTTAGTGCGCTGAGGTATACTCAGAGGCTGGCCTTAGACACCGGGAAACAGTGCTGAGTTCTGTCAGGTTCCTGGGCTTCAGGAGAGAACCTCCTGGTGCAAGCAGTGACAGGTGAACGGAATGATGGGCTACACAGTGTGTTCCTGACTGGGACAAGGGATAGCTAACTCAGACAGCTTATCCTGTCTTTCTGGGTGGTGACACCTTCCCTTGCTTCATGGCTCCAGCTTTATTTCCATTATTTCTTTCACAAAGAATACCCTTTGAATATTTGGGTAAATATTGTCATATCCTCAAACTTCTCTTGTGCCTCTAGAAATCCATTCTTTCTGTTCATTTCCAGGAGAAAAAAAAACCCAGCTTTTAACTATTAAATTATATACCTCTTGTTCTCTGAAAAAAAAAAAAAGAAGAAAGAGCTGCTTTCTGTCCCCTGGCTACCCAGGGGTCACAGCTCTAAGGAAACAGGAAGCAGCCACTGTCCTCTGAACCTGGAAGCAGCTGTAGATGGTCCAGAGAGAAGGAACAGAACCATCCACATTCGCATGTATCAACATGTAACCCCAGCCCAGGGAGAAAGGCAGGTGGAGGGCATGACCAGTGGCTCAAGTCATTAAAAGGCAGAGGAGTGGAGTTGTACAGGCAATGGCTTCTGATCACTCAGCTGTTCCATGGAGTCTCCAGGGGGCTGGAAATGAGTGTTGAGCAGGAGACAACTCAGTTAGTCCTGGACATGCCAGGGTGATCAGTAGGGCTGAGGTTGGAATTCGAGGCTGGCCTTCTTCCACTCCATGAGATCTTTCGGGACTGGACCATCAGCCTGAAGCCCATTGGATGCAACTTACCAAGTGCTCCTGTCTCCCTTCTCCTGAACACAAAGGCCTCTTGTCTGGCTGGGCTGTAGGAGTGGACAGAGGCCATCTTCTCTTTTCTTTGTCATGAGCCTAATCTCTGCAATCTGGAGGGGGATTTTATTTCAGTCTCTTGGGAGCAAAGAGGCAGAATGTGGGATAACTTCTGACTTTGAAGAGGAGAGAAAGGGTTAAGCATAAACCTTCAACCCAGGAAGGAGACCCATCTCATTTTTCCCTGTCAGAAGAGCTGGCTGGCTCATCCCTTGGGGGCACTATGCTATTCTTCAGTAGGAACACATTTGTGATCATTTTTGCCAGTAATAAGATCATCGTACTTGGCTGTGTTGTTTATGTCTATCTTGACTCTTTTGCAAAAGGATTTGACATTACTAACAGAATAGCTTTACAATGAATGAAGGAATCATAGACAAGAGAACACAAATGAGCCCGGCATGGTGAACTTAATGAGCTGGGTGTGGTGGTGCACACCTTTAAACCCAGCACTCAGGCAGGCAGAGGCTGACAGATTGTGAGATGGAGGCCAGCCTAGTCTATAGTGAGTTCCAGGTCAGTTAGAGCAAAAAAAAAAAAAAAAAAAAAAAAAAAAAAAAACCCAAAATATAGAACACAACTGAGAAGAATTGGGGTGTGAGAGTGAGAGGATACCAATTCCCTGAGATAGAGTGTAGATGGCTAATTAGTTGTAAGGGGAACAGCTCAGTTGGTAGAGTGCTTGCCTGACATGCCAGAGGCCCTGGCTTCAACTCCCAACACTGGTCAGCAGTCCTAGAATTTGGGAGGTGGAGGCAGGCGATTCAGGAATTCAAGATCATCCTTGGCTATATAGTTTGTTCAAGTCCAACCTGCGATTGATGAGACCTTGTTACCCTGTCTCAAAAAAAAAAAAAAAAAAAAAAAAAGGAAAAAAGGATGAATGCTTTTACTATTCTGTAGCAACATAGGATAATTGGTTGACAACCCTGAGTTGATTTTTTTTTTTTTTTTTTTTGTCTTTTTTTGAGACAGGGAGACCATGTCTCCCCAGCTGGCCTGGAACTCACTATGTAGACCAGGCTGGCCTTGAACTCAGATCCACCTGCCTCTTCCACCTGAGTGCTGGGATTAAAGGCGTGGGCTACCACACCCAGCTGAATATTTTCAAATAGTTACTACAGAGGCTTTTGAAGGTTTCCAAAACAAGATATATTTCTGAGGTAAGAGACATACTAATGACCCCAATCTAGTCATCACAGATGGTATACATGTACTGAAATACCACACCGTACTCCATAAGTATGTGTATTTGTTCTATGTGAACTGAAAATAAAAGTAGGATGAAAAGGTTTCCCTTTAGGCAGTGGCTAGAACTCAGTTCTGAGCTTCCTGGTACCCACAGTAATGAAGGAAAACAACTCACAGCACTGGCAAGAAACAAAATTTCCTCAGTTGTGGAAAGCCATATGTGATGTATCAAAGAAGACGAGCAATACGGTCTCCCCACTAATTGAGACTTTAGGAGACATGACCTTAGCAAACTCCCAAATTCACAAATACCACCTGATCAGCATTTCCCATCATGTTACATGAGACAGACTGACACATGGAAAGGGGTTCATCAGACACAGGCCATGTGGCAGACACGTGGTCTACATGAACGCCATCATCTTCCTTTGGGAGATCCTCAATGCCTTCCACTGAGGATGCCGTGAAAACTATTCAGAGTGGAACCCTGCTTTATTTTGCCCAGTCATTTCTCCAACTTTTAACCCAGACCCAGGATTTGGAGTGATGGGGGATTCCCAAGTCTGTGTTTCAGAATGGATTTTGTCCAGGACACTGTGTAGGATATGCTCACACACTCTCAACAGCTATTTTCCATAGTTACCTGGGTTCTCTCTTCTGATCTGAGTCCCTGTCTGTACCCTAGAGAGACAGTGCACACCTCCTACTCTGTACAGCCTGTGTGGAATGCCATGAGATGAACTGAGCACTGACTGCAGATACCTATCCCCAGTCCTGCATAGAAAGGCTCTCCCTGCTCCAGTGCACAGGAAAGAAGAGGGCATCCTGCCACACAGGTAACAGGCAGTCACAGTACAGCGTGATGGATGCATATCAGGAAGGACAAAAGGCTCCAAGGAGGTTTCTTGGAGGAAGTGACACATCAACAGTAATTGAAAAGATTAACAAGAATTTTATGAATGAGGAGGTGCGGGTCCCATTGGGGCTTAGGAGGACCAAACGGTCAGAGTGTCCTGTGGGTGGGACAAATGGCTGGGGTCCAAGCAGCTGCTGGGAGCAGGGGCCTAGCTGCCTGGCTAGCCAATTTGGGTTTCTTTGTCCCCAAGGGCCCTCAGACCGTGGCAGGAATTTCCCTGGGGGTGACAGACTGAGGCGTGGAAGGAGGTAAGAGGCCAGTGTGGTGGAGCCATGAGTCTGAGTGACAAAAACCATGAGGGACAAGGGGAAGAGCTCTGGCCCTGAGCATAAGGGGATCGTGGGTGACATGACAAGCTCTTTATGCTCCCTGGAGGATCAGTGTCATCCTTGGCTGGATGTCAGGATAAATTAAGGGCACTTGTCTTACCAGCTGCACCTGGCCACAGGGCCATCAGCAACATCCTAGACCTTGGCCTTGGGCCTTGGAGCAGAATAGCACTCCCTGCCACATTTGCTGGTGGACAGTAAAGAGAAGGATAAGACCGCCCCAGGCAAAGCCCTGAGTGGGAGCCCATCCACTCAAAAGCATTCTCAGCTTTCCATGGTGAGAAACCAAAGTCCCCAGCCTGGACGGAGGTGTGGCAGGATTGCTGCTTCACCAGAGCAGCTTCCAGGGGAGGGAGAGAGGCGATCGCAGCTCGCCTTTCCCACAGGCACACCTCACAGCACCATCTAACATTGGGTGGCTTATTGTCCTCAAGTGACACATGGGGACGATGCAGAGTTTTAGAGAGGTGGCAATGTTTGACGCTTGATTCCACCTGGTGCTCTCTCCACTTGCTCAGCTGAGCAGGTCTCAGAGTTCCATGTGGCAGCAGAGAAAGATGGAAACCCCTTCCCTGTGACATCTCCAAGTCCTGGTTCAGGAAGTCTGGGTCCTAGGGGTAGGGGACATGTAGAATGTGCCTCAGGCATAACTGGGGCTGGTCCTCTGGTCTTAGGACCAAATGGCTGGCTTGGAAATGGCAGACAAATCCTATTTCTTCATCTAGCCCCAGGAAGCTCTCTTGAAAGCATCAAGAGAACAGTTTCCCAGGCAGTTTGTGGGACTAGTACTTTCTGGGAAGTAGAAAGACACCGATGCTATGCTGTCCCTCTTTCCTGCTCCATGATGCCTTGGCCCTTTTCATGCCTGAGCTCAGATGTCCTAGCATCCAGAAATTCTGCCTGAATCCCTCCACCTGGGCCAACTGGGCTTCCTACAGTACACTGGACATGCTCAGGTCCCTGCTTCATTTGTTCAAGTCTTAGCCTTAGCCCTTAGATGTGTTCCCAGCACCTGGCTCTGAGCCTGGCATACATAGAGATCAAGCAATATTTAATGGAGGAGAAGGGAGAGAGGGAGGGAGGGAAGTTGGAAGGAAAGAAAGGGTAAAGGAATCCTGTCTCAATGATGCAAAAGCCACCTTACATAATACAGGTTTAGTGTCCCTGTAAAGTTTAGTGTTCTGGAAGGAAGGAAGGAAGGAAGGAAGGAAGGAAGGAAGGAAGGAAGGAAGGAAGGAAGGAGGGAGGGAGGGAGGGAGCGAGGGAGGGAGGGAGGAAGGAAAAGCAGTCTGGTACTCGGAGGGAGGGAGGGAGGGAAAGCAAGCTTCATTTTTCTGTGGTTAAAAAAAAAATAAACAAGGGCTGGAGAGATGGCTCAGCGGTTAAGAGCACTGACTGCTCTTGCAGAGGACCCAGGTTCAATTCCCAGCACCCACAGCATGGCTAACAAGCTTTTGAAACTCCATTTCCAGGGAATCTGATGCTCTCTTTTGACCTATGCTGGCATTGTATGACATGGGTGCACTTTCATGCAGGCATAACACTCATACACATAAAATAAAAGTAATAAAACAAACAAACACAAAACAAACATTCAAGTGGGGGAATGCTTGCTCACCCTGGGGTAGCTAGGCAGTGGATCTAACTAGAGGTAAGCTCAACTTCAGACCCACAGTAACTGAGACTCGAGGTGTTTCTAACCCCAGTTTGCCTGCATAAGCTTGTCAGGATCCTGGGAAAGTCATACTTATCTAAGTTATGCAGAATCAGGTTGTTGATCATAGCCCAGGTCTGGTGATACTGTAAAATACAGGAGAAAAGAAAAGCCACAACTAATTTTTGGGGAAAAAAAAAGTAATATTTTCTATAGAAATTTTAGAATTGCAGGGAAGGGAAAAAGCATAAATAAATAAGCAAACCTATTATCTGACCACCCAGAGTACTGGTTGATATGTCTGGGTCTGCTCTTCTATTTTTTTGTTTGGTTGGTTTTGAGACAGTGTTTCATGTCCTTTAGGCCCCTTAAACTATCTACACAGCTGTGACTGGACTGAACTCCTGATTTTCCTGCCTCCCCCTTCCAGGTGCTGGGATTACAGGTGTGCACACCTCTGTGCCTTGCCATTTTTGTTTTATTTTATTTCTCAGTTTTTGAGACAAGCTCTTGCTATATATTCCAGACTGGCTTTGAACTCGTAATATCCTGCCTCGACTTCTTGAACGCTGGGCTTACAGGAGCGCATCACCACACTTGGCTTTTTGCATCTTTCTTTGTCTCCATATGGCCTTTCTATATGAGTTCTAGACTCTGGATTTGGGTAGCCAAACTCTCTCCTTTTGAAGGAGCTCAGAAGACCAATGGTCCATGTCCAAATAGACAGAGCTGGGTGGAAACTGGTCAGGGGGCCTCAGTATTCCATAATTCATGGCCAGAGGCAATTACAGAGTTTCATTCAGGTTCAAGGAAGGGTAGGAGAACATCCCTTCCCCCCATGGGGGAAGGTGATCAAGCCATAGGGATGCACTGATGTGGCCATCCTTGGGAGGCAGTACTCATGGCAGTTTACATAGTATTTACCACTATAGTGCTGAAGCCCTGCTATTTGTTTTGCATTGTTATATCAACGTTAAAAAATCTTGCCTCAATGATACAAACACCACCTTATATAACACAGGTTTAGCATCTCTCTTTTTTTTTGTCTTTTTGAGACAAGGTCTCCCTGTAGTCTCAGCTGGCTTTGAACTCCCTATGTAGACTAAGCTGACCTTGAACTCGCAGAGATCCCCCTGACTCTACCTCCTAAGTGCTGGGACTAAAGGCATGGGCCACTACACCTGGCTAGTATCTCTTATATGAGGAATTTGAAAAGCTTTGAATCCTTCCCCCGACCCAATTTTGGAATAACTGCATATCCATATTAAGATGTTTTGTGAAAGATACCCAAATCTAAACATGAAATCTATTTGTTTCACATGCACCTTATGCATATAGCCTTCAAGTAACAGTCAGTATTTTAAAAATAATTTTATGCACGAAACAAAAATCTCATAGTGTGGAATTTTCCACTTGTAGTGTCACCTCAGTGCTCAAAAACCTTGGATTTTAGAGTACTTTGGCAGCTGGAGTTTTGAATGAGGAAAATTCAAGTTGTATAGCATTTCTCAGGGTTTAGAAGTCTTAGCAGAACTCATTTCATTTGCCAACAATTTCATGGTAAGGACCATCAATCAACTCTATCTTATAGTTATGGAAGTGGAAGTTCATAAAGGAATAAAAAAGGGTGTTTCCAGCATCAGCAACAGACAGAGCAGGAAGTAGATCTGTTTCCTGTTTCAATCCCAGAATCCTTCCTCTTTCAGGTAGCTGTTCATTGTGGGCAAAATCCACCTGGGAGTCACATAACTTTCCTTGAACACTGTGAGAGACTACAGAGTAAGGCTTCTTTTTGATGCTGTTACCTTAGTACGGCCTTCATTCTTAAATTGTAGAATGGTCTGCACTGAGAGAGTATTCACCCAGGGCTACATGACCAGTGTTTTATTAGCTGGAGAAAGGATAGCAGGACTTGGGAAAGGAATGGCTAGGCTGGCCCAGCAAAATTTGGACATGGATCTTGATACTTGGCTTGGCTACTGTCTGAAAGTTCTTGTATCTTGTTGGGCACCTGCTTCTTGGTGACAGCATCATAAATGAATGTCCCCAGGTCTCTAGGATATATCAGAATGTAGCCTGACTGTAGATCTTTATAGTCTTCCAGCACTGTTATTTTTGGAAGTACTAACCAATGGCATATCAAATGTTATAAAATACTTACATTCTGTTACAGTCTACATTATGAACAATTGACTTTGGGGGTGTTTAAAGAAGTTTAAGAGAGGGCCTAGCAAGATGGCTCAACTGTTAAGAGTATTGATTGCTCTTGCAGAGGACCTGGGTTCAGTTCCTAGCACCCACATGGTGGCTTATAACCACCTACAACTCCAGTTTTAAGGGATCTGATGCCCTCTCTTGCTTCTATAGACATTGCATGAATGTGATACATTTATATACATGTAAGCAAAACACTTTTATACATACAATTTTCAAATTTTTTAATTTAATTTTTATGTGTATGAGTGTTTTATGCCTGCTTGTATATAAGTGCATCTATGTCATGCAATACCCTCAGAGGTCAGAAGAGGGCATTGGATCCCCTGGACCTGGAGTTACAGATGATTTTTAGCAGCCATGTAGGTGCTGGGATTTGAACCAGTGTCCTTGGAAAAGCAGCCAGTGCTCTTAACTGCTGAGCTACCTCTCCAGCCCCCAAAATAAGTAAATTTAAAAAAATGTTCAGGGGTTGGAGATATGGCTCAGCAGTTAAGAACACTGACTATTCTTGCAGAAGACCTGGATTTGAATCCCAGTACCATATGGCAGCTAACAACTGTAAATAACTCCAATTCCAAGGGATCTGGCAGCCTCTCTGTCCTCCACCGGCATTGCACGACATGGGTGCACTTACCTACATGCAGGCAATACACACATACACATAAAATAAAAATAACAAATAAAATATTTTTTTTTAAATTCAAGAGACTGTATCATTTTGTCTTTCAAATTATTTGGCTATGGGTCATTTAATTATTAGTCTTTCTTTTTCTTAGCTTGGGAACTCACACAGAATAAGAAAGTATAACCTACAGACTGATTTCTAGTGCAATGAACTGTTCACAGATAATAAGTGTAACAACTAGGGAACTGGAGTGTGACATAACATGATTATCGGTCACTGAATTAAACACCTGTCCACTTTTGAGTCTGTAGTTTTCATCTAGTATTGTGCAGTTATCTTTATGTTGTCAGATCTCAGATATTTTTGTAGGACTCTATGAAGCTCTTCAGCTAAGCCTGTAGTTAAAGGCCCTTACAGATGTCATGATCCCTGGGATGAGGCCTGTGCTTGCTTCATAAAAAAACAGCTCCTGAGGGTTAGAGAGATGGCTCAGGGAGTAAAGATGCTTGCAGGAAGCATGGTGACCTGAGTTCCATCCTTGGAACCCATATAAAAGCAGAAGGGGAGAACTAACTGCACAAATTTGTCTTGTGATCACACACACACTGTGGCATATATGCCCTGCACCCTTCCCCCCCCCCAATTATATAAAAAAAAGAGTCCTTGAAGTCCCTATGGCTATGTTTCCTGTGCACAAGCTGCAGCGGGAAGTCTTTTGAGTGGACACTCTGCAGCTCAGCCAATGGAACACACTGGTCAAGGATCATCACCCGGAGATGAATGGTTCTGAATGCCAATAAAGCCAAGTATCTGATGGTGGGAAATTGTTCAGGGAGAAGAATATAAGCCACAAAAGGGACTTGTCTGTGTAAAGTCACACTGTCACAAGCCACACCCAAACCATGGTGCGCCAGGCTCTTTGAGTCCATTGCACCATTCCAATATCTATTCAAAGTGAATATTTAAAGAAGCAGTCACTGGGGCTCAGAAAACCAATATTTATCCCTGTAACCCAAGTACAGAGACTCAAGTCTGCTTCACTCCCAGGCTCTGCTTGGTCCTCTGCCCTTGTGAGCAGACAGAAGCTCCTGACATCTTTGGTAGAAACAGCCACATGCTGTGGAGTGTGTGCTTGGACTATCAGCAGGATGAAGGGAACTGCAGGGAAGGTACCTTCTAGAATTTTCCATTTGCAAAAGCCATGTTCCTATAATAAACACTCAAGATGAAAGAATTGGAAAGAAGTAACTCAGGGTTTTAGAAATGGCAACCAAGCCTTTGTCTCAAGCCCTAGAGCCAAGAACCTAGTTGCTTCTGTCCACAGATATGCATAGAGCATCTCTTTAGTGCAGGGAGCCTCTGGACATGATAACCTCTTGTTCTTGGGGTTCTCTGCTACATAGATACAGAGGTGTGGATCAGACAGCAGTCAGAAGATCGGGATTCAAAGACTTCACCACTCCCTGGCTCTGTGGTCCCAAGACAAATGAATGTGCCTCTCTAACCCTCAGTTAATTATTTGGTAAAGATGGGGTAATCATTTTTGTTCAAGCTACCTCCTGATTAACATTCCTGTGCTAAAGCCCCAGGGGTGAACCTACTACTATTATTTTGCTAAATGGACACAGTATCAAACTGCCCTCTAAATTTGTATCTTTCTACCATTAGATTAATGCAGCTCTTAGGCCTCATCAGAGAAGTTTCTTTCTGCAGTGGGTAGTGGTTAATGCAGAAACTCACAACTGGTCAAAGTGCAGAGAATAGGTGTCTGTGGAGTGCTCAGCCACAAATGGGACATCTTTATCACCTCCACCCCATGACTCAGGAACCACAGAGGAAGAAGGGGTGGAAAGATCGCAAGAACCAGTGGGTGGGGAAGTCTGGAGCAAAACAATAATTTCTGGACAGGACAACTACTATACTCAGCAGCTGTGGTTACCTGCACAAAACCTGCCAAGATCAAGCCAGTCAGCATTTCAGCATGAAAAGGGAAGGGGTCCATGAATTCCCTACCCCTGAGAAGCTATTGGCAATTAATGGCTTCTAGGGGAGGAAGAATCAGTTTCTTTAAGGTTATGGCCCCTGGTAGATCAACCATGCTCCAGTGGATGGCCCATTACCCAGGAGTGTATGGATACCACAAATTGGACTTGATGGATTATTTTTTTAAAAGGCATGGGGTTGGGTTTACAAGGTGGGGGCTAGAGATGGGAGTAGATCTGGGAGGAGTTAGGGGGGAGAGGTGGGGTGAATATGATCGAAATATATGGCACGAAATTGTTAAAGAATTAATACAAATATCAAATTAAGACATTTCTGTGGTATTCCCAAAGATCCTTGATAAGTGATGAATGAGAATCCCCTTAATGATTTTCTCTAGGCAAGCCATATGTGTGACCGAGAGGTCTTATCTCACAGCAGGTAAGCACTGTAAGAGTGTAAGACAGGTGAGGCCTGCAACCCCTTGGGTCTCAGCTAGAACATAGCAGTAGCCAGGATCTTCCTGACATCCTCATACTTGAAGCAAAATTCCAAACTCTCATTGAACTACCTGATTCTCTTTTGTTTACCAGTGTTGGGAACTGAACCTAGGGCCCCACTCATGCATGTGAGGCAAGTGCTCTCCCTCTGAGCTGATCTCCTTTCAGCCCTGGAGATCATATGCTTGGGTGTGAGTGTGAGCGTGTGTGGGTTCACTTGTATACCTTTGTGGATATTATGTATGGGCACACACAGAGGCCAATGTCAGATGTCTTCTTTAATTGCTATCTACTTTATATTTTGAAGTCTCACCAATTCAGCTAGACCAGCAAGCCCAGACATCCTCCTGACTCTGACGCCTCAGCACTGAGATTAAAGGTATACAGCCATGCCTGGCTTTTTACATGGATGCTGAGGATTTGAACTCAGGTCTTCATGCTTGTATGGTAAGTACCTTACCCACTAAGCTGTCTTCTCAGTCCCCTGGACTCTCTTCTTGGACCATGCTGAAGATGCGTCATCAGGATCAACTTTGTAAAAACAATTTTCCGACTCTTTGTCATAGCTTCCTGTGAGCAGCAGAGCTCCTGTGGCCCATCCCCTGAATAGGAAACTTCTCCCACAAGCAGCTGTATATTCCCAGATAGATATTTTCTTTTAATTTTTGCTGAAGGTTACAAAACAGAGTTGGTGCTGGTCTTGTGACTTTGTTCCTCCATTCAATAGAAACTTCTCTGAGAGCTTCCCTGGACCAAGCCAGTGGTCCTACCTGGATGTCTTGTGCCCATATACTGGGCTCTGAAACCGGTGCAGGAGTTAAGGTCCCTTCTGATGGGCTCCTGGCTCTTCTAAGACTGTTTGCAATTGCTCTCCTGGTATGGCACTCTGTGGCCCTCCAGAGAGATGAGTACAATGGTTGTTTTCATGGATGCAGTCGTGGGCAGGGCAGGCATCAGCTAGAGTGGCCTGATAGTCTTCTTTCGCAGCGTGTGGGTGGATAGACTTCCTTTCCTCCTCCAGCTGTGAACTTTGGGGCAACCAGAGAAGATAGGTGTCCTGCATTTGGGGTCTGAGGACAGTGTCTGATGGATGACAACAGGGGTGACCCTGAATGGTCTCTGTAGTACCTTGTTCTGGAGTGCTGGGGATTAGTGTCTTAGGCGCTTAGGCGGATTTCTAGCTGGTGTCTCTGAGAGAAGGGTTTTCTGTGAAAAGGCCTGGACTTCCTTCCTCCTCCACTAAACCCAGCTTGGAGAATGGGGCCCTGGCACTGTAATTAGACTCTGGCAGGAAACAAATAACTGAGACATTTCTCTAAGTGAGGAAGGAAGGAAAACATCCAGGCTCTGGAGAGCCTCCAGCTTCTGTTCTTGAGGCGCTGGAATAATAAGCAGAGCTATCTGCTCTTCAGTCTTTAACAAGCCCCTGAAGTAGGCATGTCAGCCTTGGTCTGCAGATGCAGGGATGGGGCTAGCCAGGGCTGCAAGGCTTGTAGTGGTATCCAGCACCCAACCCGAATCACATTTGCGCTTGACTCCTAAGTCCCGCTGCCTGCCTCTCTCTACTTCACACAGTGCTACCTTGGAAAGGGCACTTGCTCTTGTTAGCTTACAACCATCCTGAAAAGACTGAAGATATTCTAAAGAGACTCTTTTGCCCTTCCCTTTGGCTATCAGACTATTGAAACAATGGTCCCCAGGAAATTGAAATTTCCCCAGGGATTTCATGCTGGGGAGAAGAAAAAGGCTTCAGCTTAAGGCCAACTCCATGGAAGAGATTTCACACAATTCTGACAACTTGTCAGAGTGCCTTGCAGGAGAGACTGGAGCTTAGGCAATGATGGGTCAGTGATGGGTGGGAACACACCTTGACCTGGACTGCTCAGTTGTGCAAATCTCTGATCAATTTAATCCTAAACCTCTCATCAGAACACCAAAGATGGACTTTGATGGTGGCTGTGGGCATAGATGTGGACCACTGGTCTTCTTAATTTGTTCCTATTCACTATATGATCACAACAAATGACTCTCCTTCCTGTTTTTCTGATATTGCTTGTCTGTTTAATTGGCCTATTGAGGTTGGGCGGCTGAGCCTAGCTTGTTAGGGTTTCCAGGGCCTACACTGACCCTAATGACTTTGGCAACAAGTTCAGCCCACCGAGGGGGCTGGCATCAGCCCTGGCTTTCCTTGCAGACTTGTGCACCTCATGTGTCTCGTATGGCTTTCCAGGGCCTACACTGACCCTAATGACTTTGGCAACAAGTTCAGCCCACTGAGGGGGCTGGCATCAGCCCTGGCTTTCCTTGCAGACTTGTGTACCTCATGTGTCTCGTATGGTACCCTCCCTTTGCACAGGGTACCTTTCTAGTTCACACAAACATAGTGTGCTAGTGAATAGTGACTGTCACCTTGACAGAATCGAGAATTACCTAGGAGGCGAATCTCTAGGCATGTCTGTGAGAAAGTTTCTAGACTGTATTAACTGAGGTAGGAAGACCCACCTTAACTGGGGTCAGCACTATTCCCTGGATTGGGGTCCTGGACTGAGTAGGAGAAGTGAGCTAACACCAGCTGTCCAGATCAGGCTATGCCCTACTCTCTTACTTCATATGGTATAAATCGTCACACCACAATCTTGGCTTCCTGACTGCAGATGCAGTGTGATCAGCTGCCTCACACCCCTGGTGCTATGCCTTCCACCCCTATGATGGACTGAACCCTGGAAATATGAGACAATATACTTTCTTAAGTTAGGTATTTTTTTCACAGCAACAAGAAGATAGCAAATACAGATACCAACAGGCTGATGGTGGCTTCTAATTAGCTTTTGTTGCTTTAACTTTCCTGTGCCTGTTTCCTCTCCTGAATGATGATTTTACTGTAACCATGGGACTGTGGTACCAGATATTTGTAGAGGTTTGTATCCTAGCATGTTTACAGCAACAGTCTCTGGTTTGCCTTTTGTCTCCCTGGGTTTTTCCTCTTCTCTGCACACTGTAGGGCTTTGAATTGGGTGTTGGCTAATGCAGGTTACCCCTGCCTGGCCTGTTTAGGTGAGGAAGTGGTGACTTCCTCACCATCGGGCTTTCCAGAACCACCAGAGGGGAGGAATCTGTGTATCTAAGGTTTAGATACAAACCAGGAAAGGGAGTCAACAGCCAGGGGTAAGAGATCCATGAATGTGCCTGTGAGGAGAGATGTCTGTCAGCCTACCCTGACTTGGGTACTTACTGAGGGCACGCTGCCAGGCCTTCCTTCTCACGAGTGCTCCACTTCTCTGTCCAGGGAATTCCCACTGGCTGGGCACCAGGAGAGCTCCTAGGACAGGGCCAGTTCACCATGGGTGCTCGGGAATGTTTCAGGAACAGATGGTTGACTGGATGGGTCCTGACCTTGCAGTATCACTGCTGTGCTAACCTTGGGTTGGTTCCTGCTTCCTTCAGGCCAGAGGCCCATTAAGCCAGTCTCCCATCACCCCATTATCGCCTGTGGAGAGCCTCACCTCTGGCTGCTGGGAACACCCAGGAGGGGAGTGCCCTCCAGAGGAGGTGGGGCCCCTGCAGGTCAGATCCAGGAACATTCAGCACCCAGAGGGCATGTCATCACTGTAGGGTTGAAAAAGGCCATCTTCACTCCAGTTCATTAAACAGCCCCTGAAGGGCAATGCGTATGAGCCCCTTCACTGGGGCCTCTATTCAGCCCCTAGCCTCCTGCAAGAGCCTTTATCTCCTTGCAGAGATAAGACGCTAGGCAGGAGCCATAAAGCTGGGAGGGACTGACAGTTTAGGGTCCTGAGGAGTCTGAGCTTTGAACTCTGCCCTCCGAGAGACTGGGGGGTTGCTTTATGGCCCGGCTGCTCTGGGTTGGTGGAAGAACTGGGCCATTAAGGAGGAATGCATCCCCAGGGCCTGCCCCTCAGCACCCAGACTGTGGGGGTGAGAAAACGGAGCCCAGAGAGGTGGGACCCCAGGCGGAAATGGTGCTCCATCCTGGCTTTATTGACTTGTAAACGACACCATTAAAGAAGAAGCCCTCACTGTGGCTGGAAACAGCTGTGCTGCTGGCTCTAAATTTCCAGCCAGCTGGGAGGCCGCAGCTGCCCAGCTGGAGGCTTGAGGGGTGGCCCAGGGCCTCAGCTCCTACCTTATCACCACGCTGTGGGAAAGGGGCTGTGACCATTCACAAGAAAAGGGTTTATGAGTGGGAATGTCAGTGGCTAAGTTTTTCCAAAACAGAGAACATTCTCCAGAAATTTTAAGTCACCCTTTACATAATCAACTGGGAGACAGGATAAGAAGAGGGCTAAGGAGGAAAAGGTGGAGTCAGAAAATGGCCAGCAGCAGAGGGTCTGGCCTCAGGCTTGGTTTCTTAGTCTTTGTGTCTGTAGGAAAAGATACTGAGCCTCCAGTACTCAGATAGTCTTACCTGAAAAACAGACATAATAATACTCTTCCAGGTGGCCTTAAGATTAGAGAGATGCCTCTCCCCTTGGAGGTGCGGGAGGTTTTTCCTTCTTCCATTGAGAGCAAAGTGGAGTTAACCGCAAGAACATGGAGATACAGTCTCCTTTGGCCCTTCTTTGTTTTGTGCTGGTGGAATTAGGGAACGCTGTAAAACAAAAGACTAGACTGTGGAGTTATCTTGGGGCCAGAAGGCTCTACCCAGGTCCTTTTCGTGTGCAAAGTGGTCAATAAGAAGCTGCTGTAAAATTCAGAGAATGTTTTCTATAAATGTTTGATGGGTTCACCAAGTAAGGAGTGAAGAAAAGGGAAGGAAAGAAAGAAGTTAGGGAGAATGGAAGAAGGAAGGTCATACGGTCACTTGTCCTTAGGACCAGGTCTAGAAGTTATTCCTGCTGGGAATCCCTATCCTGTAAAACTTGGTACTCTCAACTCCCAGGACAACTTGAGGAGGATGGCCTGGGCTGTACCATTGATCCATATTAACCAAGGATCCTTATTGGCCTTCTGCTCTGCAGGCCAATAAACCCTCTGTGCCCTGTTTCTTCCTCAAAAAATGATTTGAATTAAATGAGATAGCACGCCTAATGTCATTACCATGGTTACTAGCAAATTTGAAGTGGTTAGTAAATGGTGGACATTACCACACTTTGGAAGGAGTAAGGTGAGGCTAAGTAATTTGTCCAAAGCTGAGGAGTGGCATTGCCTGGATACCCCATTTGACTCAGTGGGTTCTGGAGCTTTCTGGGCCTCTAGAGAACAATGTGCCAGAATTCCCACAGCTGTAGGGTGTGGGAGGTGTCTCAGGACTTATTGCCAGATGTTACCACCGAAAGCAAACCTTTAGAGATATAATCCTTAGGCTGCAAAGCCATAGAAAAGGGTTAATTGAGCCATTGAGCTCCTTATCTACCTGACAGATATCTTCATTCATTAAATAACAAAAAGCAAATAAACAAACAAGCAAAAAGAGGTTAGATCCTGAGGCTTTTCCAGAGTCCCTGCAGGTGGGAGACTGCCTGAGCTTGCAGTCTGTGCCATGGTCCCTCAACTGTTCTTCCTCTGAGCACTTCATGTTTGGAATCATTGACTGTCACTTCCCAGAGTCTAGCATCAGTTGTTGATTTTTAAAAATATTTTATTATTTTTATTTTATGTGTATGTGTGTATTGCCTGCATGTAGGTAAGTGCACCCATGTCGTGCAATGCCCACAAAAGACAGAAGAGGCTGTTGGATCCCCTGGAACTGGAGTTATGGACAGTTGTTAGCTGCCATGTGGGTTCTGGGATTCCATATCTTCTGCAAGAATAGCCAGTGTTCTTAACTGCTGAGCCACCTCTCCAGCCCCAGTCGTTGATTTTTTTTAAAGATTCATTTTAATTTTTTAGTTATGTGTATATGTGTGTGTCTGATCATGTGCAGGCAGGTGTCCCTGGAGGCCAGAAGAGGGCATTGAATTCCATGAAGGTGGAGTTACAGGCAGTTATAAGCCTCCCAGTATGGGTTCTGGGAGCAAAATTCCTGTCCTTTCTAAGAGAATAAGGTCTCTTAGCCATCTTTCCATCACTCTCGGCATCATTAAAAAAAATGCAATAGGCGAGAAGAAAGACATGAGACATTTCCCATCATCTAGAATTTGGTAGAAGCTTACAATGAATGAAATCTCAGGCTAGGAGTCACCATGGTCCTTCTGCACATGGGAGGCCAGCCTGGCTTTGATAGGAGTTGGGGCTATTTATTTATTTATTTATTCATTTCATTTTATGTGTATGTGTGCATGCCTGAGTGTATGTAATATGTGTACCATGTGTGTGCAGAAGAGGTCAGAAGAGAGCATTAGATCCCCAAAACTGGAGTTACAGGCAGCTGTAAACTGCCATGTGGGTGCTGGGAACAGAACCCTAGGGCCTCTGCAAGAGTAGTATGTGCTCTTTGAGCCATTTCTCCAGCCCCTCTTTATTTTTTCAAATGAAAAAGCTTCTTCTTCTTTTTTTTTTTTTTTAGTCTTTTTTTTTGAGACAGGGTCTCCCTGTAGCCCCAGCTGTCCTGAAACTCACTATGTACCAGGCTGGCCTTGAACTCACAGAGATCTGCCTGCCTCTGCCTCTGCCTCCCAAGTGCTGGGATTAAAGGCATGCGCCACCAGGCCCAGTGAAAAAGCTTCTTTTTTTGACACAAGGTCTTACTCTATAGTACTGGCTGGCCTGGTACTTACTATGTCATCATCTAGGCTGGCCTTGAATTCATGGCAATCCTCCTGCCTTACCCTTCCAAGTGCTGATATTACAGACATATATGAGGCTGCTTGGCTTTATTTTAATTATTTGTGATTAATTTTTTAAAAAATGTTTAACTGAGGGAGGTCAGAAGAAGGAGTCGGAGTCTCTGGAACTGGAGTTATGGACAGTTGTTAGCTGCCATGTGGGTGCTGGAACTGGGACCTGGGCCCTCTACAAGAGCAGTCTGTGTTTTCAACCTCTGAGCCATCTCTCCAGCCCAATTATCTGTGGTTTTTTTTTTTTTTTAATGTTTTGTTATTTTATGTATATGAGTGTGTTGCCTGCATGTGCGTAAGTGCACCCATGTCTTGCAACGCCTGCGGAGGTCGGAAGGCAGCTCAGATCCCCTGGAACTGCAGTTATGGATAGTTGTTAGCTGCCATGTGGGTGTGCTGGGAATCAAGCTTGAGTCAACGCTCTTAACTGATGAGCCGTCTACCAGCCCGTTATTTGTGTTTTGAAACATTTTTTTAAAATTACATTTATTTGTTTGTGTATGTATATGTGTGTGTGGGGGGTATGGGGTTGCGCTGGAGAGCTTACGGAGGTCAGAGGACAAGCTTCCTGCAGGAAGGAGTGTGTTCTCTTTTATTTGTGGGTTCTGGGGATCAAACTCAAGTCATCATGCTCAGTGACAAGTCTCTACTTGCTGAGCCAGCTCACCAGCTTTGTATTATCTATTTCATTCAGTGTCATACCTAGGATTTAAAAAAAAAATGTTGATAAAGCTCTTACTATGTACAAGGCAGAGTTCTGAAGTTCACTAGTATCCAACTTCTGCACCCTCAGAGCCATGCTTTGGTCCTTCCCTTTCTACAAGGGAGAAAATGAGGCAGGGTGACTTGAAAGCCACACACAGAGCCTGCCCACCAGTTTTTTTAGGACCTCACTGTTGCCTCTCAAAACTCATAAATCAATATGGGCTTCAATTTTACCAAATAGCCTTTAAGCCTCCAAGGAACAGTGGAAGGAAGGAAGGAAGGAAGGAAGGAAGGAAGGAAGGAAGGAAGGAAGGAAGGAAGGAAGGAAGGAAAGAAGGGAGGGAGGGAGGGAGGGAGGGAGGGAGAAGGAGCAGTGGAAGAAAGGACACTTAACTTTGGGGTGGGGCATCTCGTCCGGGCTCTAACCTCCTAAACTCCAGAGGCTCGCAGCCTCCAGTGGGTTGCTACCTCCAACAGCTTTCCTGAGGCCAAGATTTCCTGGTAATTCTTTTAAGCAGCCGCTAGGCCTGGTGATTCTAGGGAAGCAGCAGGCAGCACTGGGCCGAAGGGCAGGGCGGGCCTTCCTAGTTTCTGAATCCCAGCCCTTACCTACCACCTAGCATTCTTCAGGATTAAAGCCTCCTATTCTCTTACAAATCACTGGTTCGGCCCTCAATTATCCAGATAATTGAGCTGCCTGGCCCTTCATTTTATTGGCATAGACAGCCTTTATTTGTAATCTGAGAATATTCTATCTGTCATGGAGTTTCTTCCCAAGGCATTCTTTCTAAACCTTCTTTAAGAAACAAATTTCCTGTTGCCATGGAGATCATCTTTTGGTTAATTTTATCGGGCTCAGGAGCCAGGGCTGGAAGCATCTCTGGCATGCTTCCTGGGCTCTCTACCTTGTAGAGTCCCAGTGTGTCTCCCTCAAAAGAGGCTCTCAGGTCTCAGCATTCCCCAATAATTTAAACGGTTATTTGGTTTTGAGCGAGAAGGCTTGGTGAGCTTCTGCTGCTTAGGTACAGCCTTGACATCACCTGCACTGAAAATTCGTTTTCATGAGAGAATAAAGACACAAAGCTGATAGGTTTCATCAATGCCCAGGACTTGTTTGTGAGAGAACAGCTAAAAAGAGAGGTTGCCAAGCGACAAGACTTCAGCGGCGGAGGAAGAGGAAAAGGCTTTTCTGGCTCACTGACTCCTGCTGTTATAGGTATGGATCAGAGCTTGGAAGGCCTCTCCCTGAAGTTTTCAGATTCTTGTGTCCCAGGATAAAGAATTTCCCCAGGGACTCATTGGGTAGCAATAGAAATAGGGACAGTTTATTAAGAAAGGAAAGGCGCTTGTGCTGGTCAATTTTTGTCAACTTGACATCAACTACAGTCACCTGGGAAGAGGGAACCTCAGCTGAGGAATTTAGTCAGACTGACGTGCAAGCATGTCTGTGGGGCATTTTCTTGATTGCTGGTTGATGTAGGAGCATCCAGCCCACTGAGCAAGTCAGGGGAAGCAAGCCAGTAAGCAGCATTCCTCCAGCTTCAGTTCCTGCCTCCCGGTTCCCACCTTGAGTCCCTGCCTGATTTCCCTCAGTGATAGACTGTGACCTAGGAGTTGTAAGAGATAAATAAGCCCTTTCTACTCCAACTTGGTTTTGGTCATAGGATTTAATCACTAACAGAGAAGCAAAGTCTTCAGAAGGCTGTGGTCTAGTGAGGTGGGGGGAAATGGATCAGCTCGAAAACACTGGACCAAGAAATTCATGGCCCTTTATAGCCCATTATCTTAGCACCCACCTCTCCTCCGTTTGTAGATCACAAGCTTTTTTTCTGTGCTTGCTGTTTGTTCTGTGTTGCCATGGTGGGGAAGGGTTTCAAGTCTTCCAATGGACATCTTTCATATGTTAAACTTGATGCTTCCTCTAGGTCATAACTCTCCAGCTCCACTGCCTCTCTCTGTTGTGTGCTGTAGAAGCCAGGACTGCAAAGTGGAACTAGTCCCCTAGGAGTTTTCAGTCGGGGGAATAAAGTGGCTTCCGAGGGACCACAAGGATCATCTTGAAAGTTCTACAATTGGCAAGTAAATTCAAATTCTCAGAGCAGGTACTCAGGAAAGTTTGGAGTCAAAGTCTGCTGGCTTGTAAGCCACTGGGGATGAAGTCTAAGTTAAGTCCTCCTGAGCAGGACTAGGCTCATCCTTCACTCCTACCTCCTGCACATTTTGAGCCACTTGCAGCTTCGATGTACCCTGTTCGAGGGGAGTGCACTTGTTCCTTTGGTTCCTGCCCTTGATCATGCGCTTTCACCTTCACACTCTCTCGAACAGTCTTGCTTTCAAGGTTTATGTCAAATGCTCCTTGTTCTGAAATTCTGTAGGTGGGATCAGGTTTTCCTGTGCCACCTGTTGCACCATGTAATTATCTGTCTGTGTACCATCTTGTCTATTGGACCAAGAGAGCCTGAAGAACCCTGTTCTAGTCATCTGTATGTTCTAGCTTGCAAGGCAGCACCTGGCTGGGAGGAGGCAGTGAGTGTCAGGAGCCCACAGGGAGCGGCTGTCCCAGAAGACCCTTCGTGCGGCACACACTGTACCCATGTACCTCAGCACCAATTCTAGGAGGTCAGCACCTTTGTTTTACTGTTGAGGAAATGGGGGCACAGAAAAGAGACTTGTCAAAGGTCACCCAGCAAGAGAGAATTGGAGTGAGGATTCAATCACCATCAGTTTTTCTCCGCTTGAGACACTGAAAGGGTTTAGGACATGTTACCTCAAATATGGCTCCTTGGCATTTGAAAAAACAGCAAAAGCAGAAAGTCTCTGACTTTTTTTTTTTTTTTTTTTTTTTTTTTTTTTTTTTTTTTGGTCTTTTTTGAGACAGGGTCTCCCTGTAGCCCCAACTGGCCTGGAACTTGCTATGTAGACCAGGCTGGCCTCGAACTCACAGAGATCTATGGCCTCTGCCTCCCAAGTGTTGGGATCAAAGGCGTTTGCCACCACGCTGGGCAGATTCTCTGACTTTTGAACTGTCTTCCTTCTCTGGCCCTTCTCTAAAGTAGGTCATAAGATCCACAGTTTGGGGGTGGGGAGGTCCTCCCTCTGAGGCAGGATAGGAAGACAGGGAAATGTGGGGGACATGAGAAGGAAAAGGAACCCTTCTTCTTGGAGTCTGGTCGAAGCCTCTGCCAGCACAGAAGCAAGAATTCCAGCACAATTAACAACTGCTTAAGGCCTTTCTCCCTCCCCAGCTGTAAATCTGCAAATTTCTAGGAGTTTCACCCTATTTACAGGGTTAGATGTACTAAAACCTCTTGTGTAACCCTCTGACTCCTGGTTTTAGCTTAGATTATAATTCCATCGAAATTTCTAAACCTACTATATAATCTCACTTATCAAAAGAGACAGAAAGAAGGGAAAAGGTCAACTTTTTGAAATACAGCTTGAGAGCTACTAAGATGGTGTATATGGCTAAGGCCAAGAGAAGTCCCTGCAGCTCTCCCTCAAGGAGGAGCTTATGTCTGCACCTCGGTCTGCCTTACTTTCCCCTGGCTCTCCCTTGGAAAGTACATAACCACACTTGGGCTTTTCTTTCTTTTTGAGAGACTCTTGCTCTCCTAAACCTTATGTTTCAAGTCTATATTAAAATGTTTAGGGGGCTGGAGAGATAGATGGCTTAGTGCTTAAGAGCATTAGCTGCTTTTGGAGAGGACCTGGGTTTGCTTTCCAGCACCCACATGGGCAGCTAACAATTGTCCTTAACTCCTGTTCTGGGGGATCCTACACCTTCTTGCCTCCATGGGCAGTACATGCACATGAAACACTCATACATATAAAATAAAAATAAATAAATAATTTAAAAATGTTTAA
>NW_008343573.1:1109817-1134978 GCF_000622305.1 Nannospalax galili | reverse complement strand
GAGAGAGAGAGAGAGAGAGAGAGAGAGAGAGAGAGAGAAAGGAAGGAAGGGAGGGAGGGAGGGTGAAATTTTGTAGTACTGATCATAAATATTTTAGGACATTTTCTCTCATGTTACGTTATAATTTTTCTTCAATCTGGGGACAGCTTCTATTGTACAGTACAGACCCTCCCTGCCATCCCTGACTTTTTCTTCTTCATATGCCTGACATGTGCAACAGCGTCAGTGTAACAGGGACAGCTGGCTCGCAGGTGCTGACACTGTCTGGCTAGGCGATTGCCTGTGAGCACTGACTGAATTGCAATATGTCCTGGGTAGCTGATACTTATTCTAGTAGTGTGCTTCCTCAGTAGGGCCTTGGGAAACCCCTTTAGCCTGGAAGTAGACGGCTGGCCAGAGCAACTTGGTCTTGTCAATACTGCTACCCTTTCCTTGGGGTTTCACTTGTCCAGGTCAGGTGGTTACCATGTACAGCTCCTCCATGCGGTGGTCTTACTTTGTATACACTAACAAGCTGCAGTGATTCAGCAATGATCTTGACCTCAAGGTCTTGGAGCTTCCACTGGTCAGAGCATCTTTCTGTCCAGACTTTGCTTTGTCCCTGTATTTTTGTTTTTGTGAGATAAGGTCTCACTGTGTAGACCAGGATAGTCTCAAAGTCTCTGCTTCCCAAATGCTAGGGTGACAGGCATGTGCCACCACACCTGGTTCCCTTGAGTCTTTAGTTTCAGCCCATTAAACTGACATCTCCAAGAGTCAGACTCACGAGGGGCATACCCCCTTTCCCTGTAAATGCCTTTGGCTCTCCTGCAGCACAGTGCCCCTTTATCCTAGAACTGGGTGGGAAAAAAATGCTGTGAGCCCCCTCCTGCTCCTGTTCTCCTGGCGATGTTCATATCCTACAATGGGCAGTGTGCACATCTGTATAAGAATGAGTCCCTTTGCAGTCAGTCTTCACGTATTTAGACCCTCCTGTGTTAGACATACTCTACTTTGTATCCAGGTGAGGGTCAAGTTCATTTTCTCCAGGCAGTGACTATGTGTCATTGTTCTCAGTGCCTGTAGAAATCTGGTGCAGTGTGAGTGTTTAGAACATACTTGGTGAGTGAATGAATAAATAGAAAACAAAGGAAGACAGTGATAGATTTTATTTTAAAGCTTAGCTCTGTGGAAAGTAGGTCTTTAGTGAAGAACTTTTAATTTGCAGCTCATGGGAATTTGGAATGAAGCCTCAAGGTCATGAGTTTCTCTGTTTTTGTTTTGCTTATTATACCATGGGGTTATTTGCTGATTTATTTTGGCTTTCTTTTATAGATTGGTTGCTGCTTTCTTTGTTTTAATTCTGCTTTATTTAAATTGAGGCTCCTTTGTAAATGACTTCGGAGGTAGTAAAAATGCTCTGAACCAAAATCCTGGGGATCTGGATTCTAACTCTGCTCTGCTAACCAACAGGGTGGCCCTTGCTATTGGTTTATTTACTCATAGATCTGTAAAATGTGATAAATGAGATGATCTCTGGAGCAGCTTTCCTCTGCCTCAAAGTTTTGATATCTTACTGAACAGAGAGGAAATGGGTTTTTTCATTGCCAGTTCTCAGCTGTTCAAGCTCAATGTCATTGCACTGGTTTTCAAAGAGGAATTCTGGGCCCATGGAAGAACTGGCAGAAGTGTCACAGGGTGGGAAGTCTGTATCCAGGAGCAGCTCCAGGACGAGAATGGAAAACCACCTGGAGCAAGAAGCCAGATGGAGGTGAGGCTAAAAACACAGGCAGGGCCAGGTCATGGGCCTCTGTGCAGTAGTAGGTGGGAACTTGGACTTTGTCTCAGAGGTAAAGGGGATTGATTCCCTGAAAGACTTTCACCAGGCTAGGGATGGCCTGTTCTAGGAGTGGAATGAAGTGGCTGACACTGGAAACAGGGGCCAGCCTGGAGGTACTGCAGACTGTGTAGGTGAAAAGAGAGGAGGCCTCGAGTCAGGGCAGTGAGACAAGGAGAGGAGAGGGGTTCAATCTCCTGGAAACGCTTAGAAAGGAAAATGGCACTGCTTAGTTTTTATTTAGGGATTGGGGAGTACAAAGAGTGAAAGACAATTTTCAGAGTCCTTTCTTAGGTGGAGTCTCTACCTCACTCTGAGAATACAGAAGAAGGGGAGCCAGTGAAATGGGGAGAAAGAACATCCCCTAGAGTGTTCTTAGTCTCATTCATAAAAGAATTTGAGAATGGACCCAACTGAAGCTTTAGGACAACTTTGTTAGAATTTTAAGGAAAATCCTCAGGGCAGGCAAGCTGGTAATTTCACAAGCTGCCTTGAGGAGGAGAATGGAGGGGAGAAGGAAAGAAAGCCATGAAGCCATGCAGGTTTAGAGCCTGCGGGAGGTCAGCCACGGCTGGGAGAAGGAAGCTTTAGAGAAAAAGTAAAGAAAGACAAGATGCTAAGGTAGCCCAAAGTGTTAAAGAAATGCAAATTTAGAAAAAGGATATGAAGAAAAGGAGAGATTATGCTTTTCTGGATGTCTGTGGCCCGGGTCCAGAAGCACTGCACTAGGAGGTGGGATTCCAGGCAGAAAGATTCACTAACTCATTAACGTACTAGGTATTCCACCATCTATTTAACATGACTTAAGGTGAACCTGCCTTCCTAGGGGTGGTCCTATGACCAGGTGATTGAGCAGTGAAACTGGAAATATAGATCTTTCAACAGACTGACTGGAGTTTTTTTTAGTCTTGACCAGCTAATCTTATAAGGCTATTTGCTACTCTAACAATTGAAATGGGAGAATCCATCCATGGTATGTAAAATGGGCGTGACTATTCCATGGGGGTGGGATCCCAGACTGAAGAAAGAGGGGAAAGCAGCTGAGCACCAGCATTCCTCTCCCTTTGCTTCCAGACCTTGAATACAATCCAACCAGCTGCCGGAAGTTCCTGCTGCTATACTTTCCCCATTATGATGGACTGGAACCTGGAACCTGGAGCCCAAATAAACCCTTCCTTCTTTTAGTTGCTTTTGTCAGGATATTTTGTCACTGCAAAAGACAAGTAACAAATACAAGGGTTAATCTCCCTTGTAGAGAGTCCCCAAGATAAGGGCTGAAAGTGTTCCATTGTGCTTGTTAAGTGAGTAGTCCTTGGTCACAGGGTGAAAGGATTTTCATTGGATACTAAGGGCAGCCATGAACCTGACAAGGGAATGGCTCACATGGAATATAAAGGTGTTGCTGAGTAGGGCTGGAGAGATGGCTCAGCAGTTAAGAACATTGGCTACTCCTGTAGAAGACCTGGGTTTGGTTCCTAGCACCTATATGGCAGCTAACAACCATCTGTAACTCTAGTTCCAGGGGATCCAATGCCCATTCTGAGCTCCACAGCCATTGCACAACACTGGTGCACTTACATGTAGGCAATACATTCATACACATCTACTCAATATTCACTGCTGGCCAGGTACTATGTTAGGTGAAAGGGATGGTGACATAAACAGGACCACCACTGTACTTAAAGGATACTATGACCTGTGCACCTGTGGGAACAGCGCCAACGTTTTGGTCATTAGACCTGGGGTCTAATTCCACTTCTGCCTCTTAGCAACCAGTGGCCCAAGGCCAGCTTACTGCCTCTCTGTTTAAATTTCTAGCTGTGCAATTGATGCTAATGAAATTTATCTGGTATTAATGGGGAAGAATTGATGGTGCTTTCTGATTGCCTTCTGGAAGCCAGGGAGAAGGATAAATCAGATGCAACACTATCCTTGGGCTCCTCAGAGTCCATAGATGGATTGTTTCTGTCATGCTGGTCATCGTCAAGTCTACCTGCTCTGGGCTCTGGTGCCAAGACCTTTTGAACAAAGTGTCCGTGGCCCACACTGTTACACTGTCCTATGCAGATGGGATTGTGATGCTGGTCTGGGTCTGACTGAGTCAGGAGGCAGCTAGCGGTCATGGTCATGGTGATAGGTTATTGGAGCACTGCCACAGACCACACAGACAGCTGGCCAGAAATCCTTTGCCGTCTGCTACCTAACCAGTCTTCACGACCTCCTCCCAGCTGGTCGAATGTTCCGTTCCCAAGGCCCAAGGAGTGGTCTGTGGCCAACTTAGATGTTTACATCTTTCTGTGGGTCCCTGATTTGAGAAACAAAAGACATAAGCCTCTGTGGCCTCTACTTTAGGGAAAAGGAAGGTGTGGTTGGATGTTGGAGGCGAGACCAGAGTAAGGAAGGTGGTCAGGGAGTATGCTGGAAAGACAAAGCACCAAGGAAAAAGATACTTAGAAGTGTGAACAGCTGGTCAGCTCTGTTGGCTACAGAATGGTTCTGCTACTAACTGTTTAGAAGTGGTGAAGAAATTAGGCCAAGAATTTTGTAATGGTCATCACTTTCATTATCTCACAACCCTAGTTAAATTTCATTTCCAATTCACAGATAAAGAAACTGAGGCCCAGAGATAGTATGCCAAGTCTGTTATCCGAAGCCTGTGCTTTCCTCACTACACAGCCCTGTCAGAATCAGCCCTTAAACAAGGTTCACATTCCAAATCATTTATTCTATATGGGAAGAGCTTCTGAGGTCTGTTGAAGCTGATTTGCATAATTCATTTTTAGAACATTAATTAGCCAGGATGTGTAATAGTTCTTGTGCCAATTTGTGTTTCAATTTCAAGTGCAAATACAAATTAGCAAATGTTCTTCCCACAGCACCTTAAGGAGGAAGCATTTGCTGCTCTAAGTGAGTATCAGTCTTTACATTTCTGAAATGATCACTGATAGAGGCAATAATATCCTCTCATTTGCAGGGTTGAGAGGAAAAATCTTCTAGTTTGAGAGGTAATTCTCTTTCAACAAAAGAAAATACGTTAGGCATCTATCCATCCATCCATCCATCTATCCTTCCATCCATCCATCCATCTCTCTATCCATCCATCCATTTGATAGTACTGAGCACCTGCTTTGTGGAAGGAGAGATAGCACTGGGGACTTCATACACTTATAGTCAGAGAGAGTGAGTGAAGGAGAGAGAGAGAGAGAGAGAGAGAGAGAGAGAGAGAGAGAGAAATAACAAATGCAATATATTGGCTTTAGAATATACTTAAACCTTGAGAGGTGGAGGAGAAAGATCAGAAACCAGAAGACCGATGAGTGCTGTGGTGAATGAAAATATAGAGAGAGAGAGAGAGAGAGAGAGAGAGAGAGAGAGAGAGAGAAATAACAAATGCATTATATTGGCTTTAGAATATACTTAAACCTTAAGAGGTGGAGTAGAAAGATCAGAAACCAGAAGACCGATGAATGCTGTGTTGAATGAAAATTTGGAGAAAGAGCAGGTGGACTGTTCTTGGTGCCAGCAGTGGTGGCAGAGGGAATACAATGAGCTAAGACACAGATCTGAGGCCTGGTGCATTTGAGGAACTTAAATCAGTACTGCTGGAAGCTGAGGCCCTTTGCAGGTGTGCTATCAGGGGTGAGGTGCACAGGCTGTACTGTTTGGAATGCAGCCTGTAGGCCTGTTGGAGCCTTGTCAGAAGAAGCTGGCTGGACTCACATTTTAGAAAGTTCACTCTGGAAGTTGAGTGCAGAATGTTAGTGAGGAGGAGACTTTAGAGGACTAGTTAAAGATCTATCAGAGAATTCACCAGTGGGCATAGAGAGGAAGGGAAACCACTGAGAAATACTTCAGGAACTGGGCCTGGTGACACATCCCTTTGATAGCTGCATTCTGGAGGCTGAGGCAGGCAAGTTCAGAGTCAGGCAAGCCAAACAGTTCAGCAATACCATTACTGGCAGTCAGTATGGGGTCATGCTTTGAAGATGCCCTGCTGTCTTTCAAGCTTGGCTGACCTTAGGCAGACTACTTTAGTGTGATCCTCTATAGAATGGGCCCCATAATAAAATTGCTACCGCCTCACAGGGATGATATTCTTATAGTACACCTTAAGAATTGGTAACTATGGACTGCGGATGTAGCTTAGCTGGTAGAGTGCTTGCCTAGCATGTTCAAAGCCCCGAGTTCAATATCAATCACTGCATAAAGCAAGAGCTGAGATACATGCTTATAATGTAAGCACTCAGGGTGGCAATAGGAAGATTAGAAATTAGAAGTTCAAGGTCATCCTCAGCTACATAGGGAGTTAGATGCCAGCTGGGTTATATAAGCCCCTGTCTCAAACAAATGGAGAAAGAAAGGAAAGAAGGAAGGAAGAATATAATTGACAGATTTGATGACTGTGGTGGCAATGGGGGCAGTTGCTGATGGGATACAAGGAACTCAAGAAAAAAATGGCTGTATTTCTCAGCTGGAAGGTGAAATGGGTGGTATTATTTTTTATTCAATAAAGAAGGGATACAAAAAGAATGAGTAGTGTGGGAAGGGGAGAAGTGAGCATTCAGGAGCGTCTATTCGTAAAGGCCGTCCCCTCAGGATCGTCAACCCCCTCAGGATTGTCAGTCCACTCAGGATCGTCAACCTCGTGATGTTCTCAGCAATTTCAAGCTTATATTTTTTAAAATTGTTTATTATTTTTATTCTATTTTATGAGTGTATTTCATGCATGCAAGTGCACCCACGTCATACAATGCCTTCAGAGGTCAGAGGAAGGTGTCGGATCCCCAGGAAGTGGAGATACGGATGGTTGTTAGTCACCAAGTGAGTGCTGGAAATCGAACCCAGGTCGTCTACAAGAGTAGCCAGTGCTCTTAATCACTGAGTCATCTCTCCAGCCCCTCCTAGTTTATATTTTTAAATACAGTATCAAGACACTGGTCTATCTCATCCCAGTTTCTAAAAGCATCACCCTTCAGACATCCTAGATTAGTCGAGGATGGCTTTATGCTGAAAGCACAGATGTGGACACTCTTATCATGAGGATCATATCTCTCCTTCAGAAGATAATGTGCAAATCAACACGGACAGTAGTTTCAGGAATCAGGTTTAGGTTGGGAGGGTGCCTTGAAGATTCTGAGATTCTTACACTGACAGAAGCAAAAGGAAACTAGTTTCTTTCCTCACATTTAACATAGCAAACAAAGAAACACTTTATTTGAGAAGGAGAGTGTTTGAGTGAGTGAATGAGTAAGAGGGAGGGAAGGAGGGAAGGAGACAGGGAGAGAGACACACACGGAGTGTAAATGACAAAGGCTCAAGTGTCATTCAGATGTCATTGCAAACTTGCTATCTCTTCTCCCTTCTTGACAGTTCTACTCTCTATAAAAGAAAAGGATTGGTTGGTATCAATAATACACTCAATAGACATTTATTTTGTACCTACTTTGGGCCACTTTGCTGTAATTCAGAAATTAAAAAAAAGACTTAATCCCTACTTCCAAGAAGTAAACCAAAGAATGGAATAATCAGAAAACTTTTGTTATTTGTAGCAAATAAGAAGCCTGCAAAACTGAGCATATTACAACAACATACTGTGGCTTTTTATGATCCCATGGGTTAAATTGGGATTCAACACGTGCTTTTTCTATTGGCTGCTTTGGATCTCTTGTGGGATTGTAGTTAGATGACATATGGCTCCAGAATCTGCAAAGGGACACATCAGGGTGGACCTTCTGGGTGCCCTTCTCTGACATAGTTTAGTGATTCACCCACATTTTCCTATATGGCATCTCATTCCCCAAAGCCCCCAAGTGGGGATTTTGTTTTGCTTTACTTTATTATTTTCTTTATTTTTGGAATGTTTTATTAGCATGTATTAATTATACACAACAAAGTGTTTCATTATGATATTTTCATGCGTGTATGTAATATATTTCGATCACATTCACCCCATTACCCCATTGTGCCCCCCCAGCTGAGCGTTATATTCAGCGGAGTGGCTAGACTTCCTAGATGCTGACTGACTTCCCATAGTGTAGAAGCGAGATCATTAGTCAGTGTTAGAGCGTGTCCGTAATCCCAGTACTCAAGAGATTGAGGCAACACGATCATGAGTTCAAGGCTAGTTTGAGCTACACAGCAAGTTCAGATCAACCCTTTGGCTACCTAGATACTATGTCTCTCTCATTCACAGATAAAGTAGATACCTAAAGGACCACTTTGGCATATCTTACTGGTTAAAACAATATGGAGATTAATCTACATTAATATAGGAGAGTCAACAACACAAAGAAAGGTTAAGTTCAGCAGAATGCTGCATTAGGGGCCATTTTTTGATACCAGCCATAATATGTAGGTAGATTGTCTATCTTTACAATCATAAAGTAATTTTGATGCTGATTTGGATAACTGTTATGAGCCAGCCTCACCAGCAAACCCTTCGAATATACTGGAATCTTTACAACACACTCCAATGTGAATGTTGCCTTTTTCTTTTTTACATTTAAGGTGAGTTTACCTAGCTAGATATAGACGTCTCCATAAAGTCTACCTTCATGACTATATTAGCTTTCCAGTATAATTAGTACCAGAGATAAATCACCTTGAAAATAGAAAGGGTTTATTAACTTATAGTTGTGGAGGTTTTAGCTCATGGACAATTGACAACATTGCTTTGGGCCTTTGGCATCACAGTATAGCATGGTGGGAGCACATGGTGGCAGTGGAGACTCGTTTACCTTATGTCCAGGAATTGAGAGAAAAAAACTCACATCTTTCAATCCTCTCTGAGGGTACTCCTCCAATGACCTAAAACATCCACTAGGTCCTACTACTTAAAGATTCTACCATCTCCCAGTAGTACAATGCTGAGGACCAAACTCTATCATGACTCTTTGACAGTTATTCACATGCAGACTACTACAGTGACTAATGCTGCAAGAGATCCTTACATGCCAGGAGACAGTACCTCACTGTGCTGGATACCTTTAGTTGTCAATGTGATACACCTGGATAGAGGGGGCCTCAACTGGGGACTGGCATGTGGCCATGTCTGTGAGGCATTTTCTTGACAGTTGAGTGATGTGGGAGGGCCCAGTCCACTGTGGGCAGTGCTACCCCTGGGCAGGTTGTCCTGTGTTGTATAAGCAAGTAGGCTGAGCATGGGCCAGGGGACCAAGTCAGTAAGCAGAGTTTCTCCATGGCTTGTGCTTCAGCTCCTGCCTCCAAGTTCCTGTCCTGAGTTCCTACCTTGGGCTCCCTCAGTAATGAACTGTGACCTGGGAGCTGTGAGTCAAACAAACCCTTTCCTCCCCAAGTTGGTATTGATCAGAATGTTTTGTCACAGCAATTGAAAGCAAACTAGAACACTCACCCTGTTTAGTGGTAACCAGATACATTTCATGACAGTGGTGATATATGTTCTCCAAGCTTCTTTCTAGCTATAATACTTTATTAAGTCGATTATAGACTAGTGTAAATGAGGTCCCTTTGGGTGTTAACTTCATAAACATGAATTGAAATCACTTTGGTGCTCTGGTACTCATGCTAGAACCAGGCTTTTATGACTGACCAGTATCTCAAAGAAGGTCCTTACACTTGCCTTGTGTATATCTGGGAATCATAACACCCCATACTGTGTGCTGTACCAGCCCCCATGCTATTGAGATGAAGGCATGAAACACCACTGATCACTTTGTGCAGGGGAAGGTTTTAGGTTAATGATGTCACATTTAAGGTGGATAAAATTACTAACTCGTATTGCTATGGAGAATTTATCAAGCCTGAGCAAACTCAACAAAAAATCAAAGCTTCAGGGATGTGTTTAGCATGACAAGTGAGGACTGGTATAAAAACATAGACTTCTATCCAGACAATAGCTCCCAGTTACTGAGTTAAGTAACTGGACAAGGCTGACTTTCCCCTGTTAGAGTTGAATGTTGTAATTCTCCATAGAGAGCCACCAGGTGTCTTCTAAGGGCACAGATCAGAATTTATAACCTTGAATATGCTTTTGGAAGTCAGTCTGAAATATATGTTAATAAAATACAGTCATTAGTGCAGACATCGACAAGTCAGTGTCAGATTTTTTTGGAATCTTTGGTAGGGTAGCAGTGAGAATTGATCCTGAGAACCTTCTTTGTGGGCCTAATGATGGTGACTTCCACCTGAGCCTACAAACATTCTGCTCCCTTTTTGCTGGTGTATTATGATGGGAGTGATTAGCAATTGAAGTTCAAATCATAGCTTCTTTGGGACCCACTGAGTCCCTTAATGATGTTGGATGGGTTGATTAAAAAAAGGGGGGGCCTCATCTACTCTTTTTTTTTTTTTTTTTTTGGTTTTTTTGAGACAAAGTCTCCCTTTACCCCCCGCTGTCCTGGAACTCACTATGTAGACCAGGCTGGCCTTGAAACGCACAGAGATCTGCCTGCTTTTGCCTCCCAAGTGCTGGGATTAAAGGCGTGCACCACCACGCCCAGCCCTCATCTATTCTTTATATGGTTTCTTTAGGAATCCTTTTTTTGTGTATGAAAATTCTAAATCCATCAGTAATCAGTAATTGTTTTGTTGTTTCTTTTTGAGACAGGGTCTTGCTTCTTGTTATGTAGACAAGGATGACCTTGGACTTCTTATTCTCCTGCCTCCATCTCCCAAGTGCTGGGATTACAAGTGTGTGCCACCACACTTTATGTGGTGATGAGAATCAAACCCAGGGGCTTCACGTGTGCAAGGTAAGCACTCTGCCAACTAAACCACACCCCCAGCCTTGATGTGTAATTGTTTTATGTGTTATACAATGATAGTAATTTTGCATTATAATTTTCCTCAGAGATAGAAGGATGAGGTGCTTCTATAGACCACAGGCAACCAAAGAGTGTTTGATTGCTCTGGAATCTAGATTCTCACATTTCTCTAAGACCATCTGTGGTGGTTTGAATGAGAATGTCCTCCATAGGCTCCAAGCATTTGGACATTTTGTCACCAGTTTGGTAGCACTGTTTTGGGAGCTTTTAGGAGGTGTGGCCTTGCTGGAGGAAACAAGTCACTGGAGGTGGGCTTTGAGAGTTCCTAAACTTTGCCAGATTTCCAGTCCCACGCTGCTTCCTGTGCCACCTCCTCTGCTGCCATGGCTCCCCACCATTATGGACCCCCCTGAAACCATAAGCTCAAATCAAGCTTTCTATAAGTTGCTTTGGCCGTGGTGTTTTATCATAGCAATAGAAAAGTAACTAATACACCATCTGAATGTTTTCTACTCTTTCCTAGTCAAGGTCATCTTAAACTTGGCAAAACTGTGAATTCAATTTACATTGTGATTCTGTAGCCTATAGAATCAACTTAAGGTCTCATTTCATTTTTCACCTACCCCAAGGATACAGCAAATTAGTTGCTTTGGCCGTGGTGTTTTATCATAGCAATAGAAAAGTAACTAATACACCATCTGAATGTTTTCTACTCTTTCCTAGTCAAGGTCATCTTAAACTTGGCAAAACTGTGAATTCAATTTACATTGTGATTCTGTAGCCTATAGAATCAACTTAAGGTCTCATTTCATTTTTCACCTACCCCAAGGATACAGCAAATTAGAACTTCTTTTTTTTTTTAATTATTTATTTATTTTTATTTTGTTATGAGTGTTTTGCCTGCATGTATGTAAGGGCACTCATGTTGTGCAATGTCTGTACAATGCTAGAAGAGGACCTCAGATCCCTTGGAACTGTAGTTAAGGATAGTGGTTGGCTACCACAGGGGGGCTATGAATCAAACTGGGATCTTCTGCAAGAGTAACTAATACTCTTAACCTCTGAACCATCTCTCTAGTCCCAAATTGGAGCTTCTTTTAGGGTTGACATAGATGCTTTCTGGTTTCCAAATTGTGCTGACAGCTAAATATGTACTTACTCTGTAGCCTGGCTTGCCTCCAGCTCACTGGCTTGCCTCTGCCTCCCAAGTGCTGGGTTTACAGGTGTGCGCCACGTCTGTAATCCCAGCTAAGTATTTGGAGTTGGATCTATCATTTTCATCTCAGGTAAACCATCAAGTAGAACTAAAACCAGCACTTCTTCATCCATGAAGGTGGCTGGAATGATTGTTCTCAGCCTCTAGCTTGATCTCTCAGAACTTTGATTCCAACGTCCACAGAGACATAGACAACTACAGGGTGTAACCTAACTGTCTTGGCCTTGCAAAGCCGCAAGCTGTGGTCTACCGATGTGGCATTTTCACAATCTCAGGTCCACAGTTTTGCCGATTGGCTGTTCAGAGTCCCAGACTATGGATGGCATGAGCTGTTGGAGTGTCAGCTGATACTGCTACTCTGCTTTTCAGGAAATCACAAGACGCCGTCATTAACACCCCAAGCCCCTGGGAGGCCAAGGCTCTTGCTTCTGCCTGTTCCTCCAGTCAGATCCTCATGAGCATGCCACTGAGGTTGCTGAATGCTACTTCTGCCCTGAGTGCTGCTGGCTCTCTCTGTCCTTTGCTGTGCTTACCCATGGGTCTGTGCTGCTGGAGCAGATCTCAGGAGCCCACACCTGCCTCCCACTCTGTTGCTGCTGTTAAAAGACAACATAGGCAAAACAAGCTGCCTTCTCTCTTTCTGCTGCCTTTCAGTTTCCTGGCAGTGCCTCAGAATCTAAAGCCAGCTGACAAGGGAATCTGGGTTGTGTGTAGTTTCCAGGCTTCTAGCCTCTTGCGATTCAGAGTAGAGCAATTACCAGGCACAATACAGAACTGAAAAGAATTGGAGCAAAAAAATGAACCCAATTGTCTACCTTATTTAATGAACGTATGGTAGCTTTTCAGTTCCTCTCATTGTGGCATGAGGTCTGCTTCCACATCTCTCAGATCTGGGATTACTTTGTGATATCCTTTGGTGGATAAAATAGTGTTCAGTAGAAGGGAAGGTACTTCAGTTCTGAGCCTAAGTATTTATGGGCCTGTGCATTTCCACTCACTCTCCTTGAATTATGCTTCCGCCTATGTTGGTGTGTTGGAGGTGTAGAACCAACATGGAGCAAGGATAAGTTCTGTCAGTGGACCTTAGTCAAAGTGGAAGCTCACTGTAGCCAAGAAGACCAAATCCAGCCTTGTAGCCTACTCACGACTTGTGATTTTAAACCATTAACTTTTGGAGTTGCTTGTTATGTGGCAATAGCTAACTGACACACTCTTCCCAACGGTGCCAAATTTGGCAAAGAAGAGACGACATATACCAAATGGAAGCAAATTACAAAACATTGTGTGTTTACTTCTTGTTGAGTTATACGGTATGTCACAATCAATGGATTTCTAAGAAGGAGGAAGTTTCAGTGGCTTAAGTTTTCATGAAGTCTTCCAACAGGTGGTAAACTGAACTAGGCTTGACGAAAATAAGAAAAATTTCAGTTGATCAGATTAGAGAAACAGGATGGGAACTAACAAGTTCATATGGACAAAGCCTTGTGCAGTGAGTGAAAATTCAAAGTCATGATATTTTCTTTCACCTGTGCAAATAGTCTTGTTGGGCTGTAGCTGAGTGCTGTCAGAATGACAGAAGATGTAGATGTACACATATATTGCTTAACAAAGTATGCTATATAAAACACTTCTCCAACAAGCATAGCAGACCATAGTCACTGAAGAAAACGAAATTATAGAGACGAAATGTTTCATTTTTACTCTATAATCCCATTTACAGAATCCATTAATGTTATTTTTTTCTAGTCCTTAAAAAAGATTTATCCTAGGGGCTTGAGAGATGGCTCAGTGGTTAAGAGCACTGACTGCTCTTGCAGAGGACCTGGGTTCGATTCCCAGCATCCACATGGCGGCTACGAACTGTCCTTAACTCCAGTTCCAGGGGAATCCGAAGCCCTCTTCTGACCTCCGCGGCATCGCACGACACGGGTTCACTCACATACATGCAGGCAATACACTCATACACATAAAGTTAAAATAATAAATAAAATATTAAAAAAGATTTATTCTATTATTTATGTGTTTCAGTGTGTACTTATGTATATGTGCATGCGTGCGTGTGCGTGCGTGTGCGCATGTGTGCAGGTGCCCATGGAGGCCAGAAGAGGGCATTAGATCTCCTGGAGTTAAAGTTACAGGTGTTATGAGCTGTCCATCATGGATGCTGGGAACTGAACTTGGGTCCTTTGGAAGAGCAGCAAATGCTCTTAATCAGTGAGTCATCTCTCCAGCCTTCTTTCTAGTCTTTTAAAATACACATTTAAGGATCGCGAGATGTCTCAGTAGGTAAAAGCATTTGCCACATAAGCCTGGTGACCTCAGTCCTTAGACACAGTAAAAGGAGAGAACCAATACCTAAAAGTTATTCTCTGTCCTCCACACATATGCCATGGTACACACATAATAATAATAAAACAAGATTAATATCAAATGGCAAATATAACTTTGTTTTATTCTCTATATTTCAACATACTCTTTTCTCACTTGTTAAATTATCTAAAATATGTAGTTTTTTGGGGGGGGGCTGGAGATATGGCTCACCGATTAAGAGCACTGACTGCTCTTGCAGAGGACCTGGGTTTGATTCCCAGCACCCACATGGTAGCTATAAACCGTCTTTAACTCCAGTTCCAGGGAAATCCAAAGCCGTCTTCTGACCTCCCAGACATTGCATGACACAGGTGCACTCACACACATGCAGGCAATACACTCATATACATAAAATAAAAAATAAAATAAAAATAAAAAGTATTTAAAAAAGTAGTTTTTAAAAAGGGCACTGGAGCCAGGCTTGGTGGCACATGCCTTTAATTCCAGCACTCAGGAGATAGAAGCAGGCAGATCTATGTACGATCGAGGCCAGCTTGGCCTACATAGTGAGTTCCAGACCAGCTGGGGCTACAGGGAGACCCTGCCTATCTCCTCCCCTCCAAATGGCATCATAACATTTAACCTTCTGATGTACTTTTATTTGAACGTCTCCGTTTTGTTGGGTATACATGTTGTGCCCTGTTTTGTTCTACTGTAAATAGCTCTATTGAATCTACTCTGTAATGTGGAATACATTTGTATTCTTTTCTCTTTTGATCTTTTTGAGACAGGGTCTCCCTATAGTCCCAACTGGCTTGGAACTCACTATATAGACCAGGCTGAACTTGATCTCACAGAGAGCCACCTGCTTCTGTTTCCAGAGTGTTGGGATTAAAGGAGTGTGTTGCCATGCCTGGCTGTATTATTTTCTTAATACAGTTTCTTGATACAAAGCTTACATATGCTTGTTTTTTACATTTATTTATTTATTTATTTATTTATTTATTTATTATCTATTTATGTGTATCTATGTGCATATGTGTGGGCATGCACATGCCATGACACACATGTGGAGGCCAGAGGACAGCTTCCAAGAGTTGGTTCTCTTCTTCCATTATGTTTTTAGGGATCAAACTCAGGTTATCAGTCTTGGTGGCAAGTACTTTCACCCTCTGAGTCATCTTTCCAGCCTAAGGTTTATATATATATATATATAATTTTATATATACATATAATTGTTATTTTATGTGTAAGCATATATTGCCTGCTTGTATGTAAGTTGACCCATGTTGTGAAATGCCCATGGAGGACAGAAGAGGGCGTCAGATCCCCTGTAATTAGGGTCTCAGACAGCCGGTAGTCCCATGTGGATGCTGGGATTCGAAGCTGAGTCTTCTGCAAGAACAACCAGTGCTCTTAACCACTGAGTTATCTCTCCAGCTCCCAGTTATATATTTTTTAGAGACTGTTATATATTGTCAAGTTTTTTCCTTTCGTAGAAAATGTTACAACTTTTTCTCTGTTATAAAGTAATGATCTTGCTCATTTTTCTATCTTTTCTGTGTTGAGTATTATATTATGTATATAGGTATGTGTATATATGTATGTGTATATGTATATGTATATAATTTGTCCTAGTTTGTTTCTTCATTTCTGTGACAAAACACTCTGACCACTACCAACTTGGGGAGGAAAGGGTTTATTTAGCTTACATCTCCCAGGTCGTCATTCATCAGGGAGCCCAAGGTAGGAACTCAGGGCAGGAACCTGGAAGTAGGAACTGAAGCACAGGCCATGGAGGAATGCTGCTTACTGGCTTGTTCCCCTGGCCCCTGCTCAGCCTGCTTTCTTATGCAACATAGGCCCACCTGCCAGGGGTGGCACCACCCACAGTGGGCTGGGCCCTCCCACATCACTCATCAAGAAGATGCCCTTCAGACATGGCCATGGGCCAGTCCAATAGAGGCAATTCCCCGATTGAGGCTTCCTCAACCCAGATGTGTCAAGTTGACACTAAAGTTACCCAGCACATATGTGTATATGTACATGTATGTATGTATGTGCATATTTTTATTTGAAGCAAGATTGCCTTTAGCCAGGATGGCCACAAACTCTTTATGTAGCCTAGGACAATCTTGAACTTCTGATCTTCCTGCCTCTACCTTCCAAGCGTTGGGATAGCATGTGTGTGGTACCATGCTTGGTGTATATGGTGCTGTGGATTGATCCCAGGGCTTCATGCATGCTAGGCAAGTACTCTGTCAACTGTGCCAAATCCTCAGCCCCAGTATGATACTATATTTTATATTTTAAAGTAACTATTATTTTTTATTTATTTTTATTTATTTATTGTATTTGTATGTGTGCATGCATGCATACGTGTCCCACAGCACACAAGTGGGGGTGAGAGGACAACCCTCAGGAGTTGGTTCTCTTGTTCTACCTTGTGGGTCTCAGGGAATCAAACTCAGGTCCCCAGGCTTGGTGGCCAGCATCTTTACCTGCTGTTTTCTCACTGGCTCCCAGTATGGAAATTTTAGTATATACAAATTGATAATGAATTGTCACTTTGAGTCACATCTCCCTGATTGTGAAATTTACTGAAACTTTCTCATGTGCTTTTTGGTTTTTGTTTTCCTTGTTGGACTGACTGCTCATGGGTTAGAGATTGATAATTGACATCAAAGTTCTTTGTGGACAGCCAGCTACCCCTGTTCTCCCATGGGACATGGGCTGTGCAGCGGGGAAGCTGTCATCTCCTACAAAAATGCCTACAAAATGGGCTGTCTGTCCTGGCTATTGCTGCAGCTGTCACCAGGGTGGCAGGTCTTGGCTATACCACAGTCCTTCTACATAGGTTGGCGTGGATTCTGAAGTCTGAAGTCGCCTTCTGGGTCCCAAACTTGGTGGCATTTGTGCCCTGGGGGTTTTCTATAAATGGTAGAAGCATTTTGAGAGTTTTCGATTTCTAGCAATAGAAGGACCTGCTGTGACCAGGAGGAAAGCAGGCTCTATCAGGCTATGTGGCTTGGGGTTTTCGGGGATTCTATGAGTTGTGTGGGTTGAATGTAGCCCTTTACTCTCCAGCTCCATGGCTGTAATGCTGGAGAGCTTTCGAGCTGCATTACGTGTTGGGAGAATTAGATGATGCCTCAGTAAGCCCCCCGTTAAACCACTTGTTACTGTCAAAAGAACCCAGATCAGTGTGTACTTACAACTCACTTGCATTAAGGCAGATAGAACCACAGTAATATGAGAGATGGAGAAAACCCGGAGACCAGCCTGCGGCTGTTTTGTACTCCATGCTATCTAGGGCACCTGTTATACTTTTTTCTTTTCCTTTTCTTTGTTTCTTCTTAAAATTTGATTTATCATCTTTGTTTTTCTGGGGCAGGATCTCATGTATGCCAGTCTGGTCTCAAACTCATTTTGTAGTCAAGGATGACTTCAACTTCTGATCCTTCTGCCTCTATCACCTAAGTGCTGGGATTACACAGGTGTGTACCGCTGCACCTGGTTTTTGCAGTGTAGGGATTAAACCCAGGGTTTTGTTTATGCAAGGCAAGTACTCTATCAACTTGGCTACATCTCCAGGCCCAGAGCACCTTTTTCTTATAGCATTTTCCTGCTGTGATGTCATGCTGCATTTTCTCAAATCCTCCTCCTCTGGAATCCAAGTTCCAAGCAAGAATGGACAGTATCTGTTAATCTTTGGATTGCCAGTGTTCCACACAGTAGCTGGTGCAGAGTAGATACTTGGTAAATGTGTATTGGATTACTGACTCAAAAAAGTGCCATCATTTGGATCCTGAAGTGGGAGAATCTGTGAAGTCTTGGGTGAGTAAGTAATTGGCAAAATCTTCAAAAGCAGCTAGTAACCCGGATGGGCCAAGCCCCACTGTTTCTGTGGCCTCTGCCCAGTACTCTCTTGTGCATGGTGGCATTCCTCTGCCTGAGGCTGTTGCAAAGAGGCCATTACAGACCCTGACAGGGGGTCAAGGAAGCCTGGATCAGTTGATCTTGCCCAACCGTTATAATCAGGATGTTCCTATCTGCTGTGGTGTTAGAACTTGGATTATGCTCCCCAGAAATATATGCTTGGGTCCCAACCCCAGGACCTCAGAATGTGGCTTTCTTTGGAAGCAGGGTCATCACAGATGTCATAAGCTAAGCTGAGGTCACACTCAAGTAGGTTGGGTCCTTATTTAAGTATGACTGGTGTCTTTATTACAGGAGGGATATATGGACATAAAAATATACAGAGAAGGCCATGTGAATATGGGGACAGACACTAGAGGGATTCTGTGACAAGCTGAAAGAAGCTGGGGCCATCTTCCCCTAGAGGCTTTGGAGGGGACATAGCCATCTGACACCTTGACATTAGCTGTTTCAGAGTAACCTTTGATGTTTGCAGTACGTTCTTCCCATAGTCCTAGAAGATGAACACTCAAGGCTTGGGTTTGCCTTCCCGCCTGTGGTGCCAGTGTAGTGTATGCATGTGTGCGTGTGTACAAGTGAGTACACACACACACACACACACACTCACACACACTCACACACACACACACACATCACAGTTCTCCAGCAGCACTGGCCTCGTTTCTGAGAAATGATCGATACAACCTCAGGCCCAGCTCTGCATCTAGCCTGGGGATGCATTTCATTTCCCTGGTGTGGGCTTGTGTTTTCAGCCAGAGTTTTATTTTCATCTTCCAGCTGTGTGTGCGTGTGTGTGTGTGTGTGTGTGTGTGTGTGTGTGTGTATCTGGGATTATCTTTGCTATAGGGGTCAGGGTATGTGTAGATGTGCCTGCTAGTTTTGCACAGGGCACTAAAGGGTGTGTCTGGGCTCTGCAAAGGTGATTCAGGTCTTGATTATTACTTCTTTAGGTAGAGCCCCTCACCCTTGTCCTTCCAACTTGGGTACACTGGTGGTGGGTACTGGGTCAAGCGCCAGAGGCAGACTTGTGAAAAGGAAGGAGGCGAACATCTCGGGTCTAGACTGTTGTAGCCCCGTTCTTCTTCTGCCTGTGGCTCGGGTAAGTCACTCCTCACTGTACCTTAGGTTCCCTAGGCATATACAGTCACATCTTATGTCCTCTTACAGATGGGCCTCTCTGATGAGCCTGGGTAGGGCAGGGGTGCTGAGAACCTGGCAGGCAGGGCTGACGGGGAAGCAAGGTTTTGCTCTCATGTAGGAACCAACACTTGGTGGCTTTCCGGCACTTGCTTTGGGATAATCATAATAAAAACAAAACAATGTTTCCCTGGCAAAAATCTCCCCTACTTAAAACACATTCTGAATCAGTGGCCCTGGTTTTCTGTTTTGACTATCACCAAGCCTCACAATAGGAAGTTCCACCTTCCTGTACCTCAGTTTCTTCATCTTAACAGTACAGGTACCAATCCAGACTACCTGGGGCTGCTATAAACTCAGATGACAATGTGGCACAAGCTTGCTTGGTGACCCAAAGGCTGGTACCTGTGAGGGACAGAGCCCTCGGTTGGCTGCCCAACTCAGGCCTCTGTTTTCTTCCCTTCCCTGTCTCTTTCCCCATCAGCAGGGCCTCTAATGGCTTTGGCATCTCTGCGGTCCATTTCCTGGAGAGTGTAAATTATTTATTAGATGGCCACATCTGCCTGCAGGCTGGGGCGCAGTCAGTGCCTGCTGTGGGAGGATGTAGGGCTGGCAGACCCCACCCCCCTCCAGACTCCCAGCTCCCTAGAGGCCACCCTTAGCCCTCAGGCTTCTAGGATGAGCACTTCATGCCACCTGCCTGTCATGCTCTGGGCTGTTCCTGGGATAGTCTCTTCTGGCCTGTGCTGCTGAGTTCTGAGCCAGTGGGTTTCTTCTTTTGAGGAAAACTTGGCCTCTTACTAGCCATGAATAATCTACGAGCTCTTAGGGAAGGTTCTGGGGAGGCACACTCATCCCATTAGTGACCCTGCTATCTCTCTGAGGTGCATCCTCTCCACATTGCATGTAGCTTCTGACTGAACTGGGTGTGGCAAGCCCCTATTTCTGAGACACTGATAGGACTGTGAAAGAGGGTTCTGAATGCAGTCATATGCTTCCCCAGGATGTGGACAGAGCCACTCTGCCTGCACACCAGAGACCAGTGCAGGTGACTGTATAGAGACACTTCTGTCCCTGTTCTGGAGGTAGGGATGGAGTCTGTGAGTGCCCGAAGCAGCCATAAATTCTGCTCCAGATGACAGTACTTTTGAACAATCTAAAGGATGTAGACAGCAATCCTGGATGGTCCCAGAGGGTCCCCTGGCTCCTTGCTAGTGGCTCCTCACAGTCTTCCCTGAACAGACTTCCCTGAACACCTACACCCCACTTGCTGTCTGTCTGCTCATTGCCTGGAGCAGTGGCCTCCTCAGGGTGTTCCCCAGTGCAATCTCCATCTTCCAGGCCTTAACACCTGTCTTGGGGATCCTTGGGGGAAGTTTAGGGTCTGGGACTCTGTACCTTCCTTTTCCTGACATGTTTTGTGCTTGTGGTTTTATTGTTAGCTGTCTCTGAGGATAACATCACTGACTGTGTTCTTTACCACTGCATCCTGGACACTTAGCCTGACAAGTGTCATTAACTTGAATGAATCCTGCAACTTTCCATCCACCACCCTGAAGAGGGAGGGTCAGATAAGTTCTTAGAATAAAGCCAGGTTATCCCCTGTGGGAAGGGCTTCCATTTACTCTGCAATGACTTATAGATGCCTCTTTCTTTTTCCTGCTTCTCTAAGGTTGGGCTTAGGGATCAAAGTCACTTTGTATGATTCCACCCATATGCAGTAGTGCATTGGTTAATGATGAAGACATTTTCTGAAAGATTCATTGTTAGGTGATTTTGTGGTTGCACAAATATCACTGAGTCTATTACACAAGCTAAGAGGCTACTGTGTTACTGGGCAGTATATATAAGGCCACTGGACAGGCAGGATGTCATGGATTAAAATATCACTATGTGGCCCATGATATTGGAGCTAGTGGAAAGGTCTAGTCACCACCCTGCACTGGCTGGTCCTGACTTTTTAATTTAAATGGAAGGGGAAGAATCTAGCTATTAGGTACTAGACATAGACTTTTCTGATCAAGGAAGAATTAAAATATCCTGCATAAAATGATTGAAGAGACTTGTCAGATTGATTTGTAGGTTACCAAAGATTTAAGGGCAGTAGTGTAAGGACTTAAACTGTTCCTGGGAAGAAGCAGATAGACAGGAGTGGCTCAGTACTTAAGCCAGGGATGGCACTGGGTGCTTTATTTCTTAGATTATTTCTTATATGGCTCTGCTTATTAATTGCTTTTGACATCCATTTATGGATAGAGAGACCGAGGCTTAGCATGGTCACATAGCTTGCATGAGTTCATAGTTCATTAGGAAGTATGGGCAGCAGTGGCATTTTGTCTCCATTTGAATCTGGATGCTCTTAACTACAAGCTGTCATGGTGAACAGGACGAGTATCATTGTGGACTTCAGGAAGGTGAGGGGAAAGGACACGCCTACCATGGCACATCTGGGATGGTGGTAAATTCATTGAATGCCTGAGTGTGTATGGTGTGTGTGCGTGTGTGTGTGTGTGTGTGTGTGTGTGTGTGTGTGTGTGAGTGAATGTGGGGCAGGACTGCTGTTTAAATGGAACCTGAAGGAATGTTTCAAGGTGTCTATTCATCCTGCCAACTCTTCCCTCCCGGGACCTGCCAGATGTAAGGGCAGCTTAGCCACGGAGCATCTATGGAAAGGCTAATCCTCTGGGGATCCAATGGCCATCAAAATAGTATCTTCTGCTGAAACAACACTTTCTCATCTCCAACACTTTTATACACACTACCATCTTCTCTAATTCTCCTAATAGCACTTACTGACACCATCATTTTACAAAGGAGACTGTAAATTTTATGTAAGTTGACCAGGAATGCGCTTCCAGGAGCTAGGATATTGGCAGACCCAGCTTCTGATCCTTATGCTCAAGGCCAACAGCCTTGGCCTGTGTAGCCTAGCGACCTTAGGCTCTCTTGGTTTCAGTTGGCAGTGATCTCCCTGGTCCCACGTGGAGGGCTACTCCTTCACTCTGTAACTTGGCCTGACTGACAGAGAAGTACTAGTTCCCAGCCGCTGAAGTTCTGGGAGATGGAGAGAGCTTGATTGGTTGCCCAGGCTCTGGAGAGTAGCTATCTGGAGATGTTTTATTAGCTTCTTGTATCACACCAGGGCAGGGTATCAACCAGACACAGTGAGAAAAACACATGCAAATCTCTTGTCCCTTATGCATTAGGCAAGCATCTGTTTAGACCCAGCAGAAGGGCTGTCTGGAATGTTACGGCTTCTAATATTTATTATTATTATTAATTATTATTATTATTTTATTTTTATTTTTTGGTCTTTTTGAGATACAGTTTTCCTGTAGCCCCAGCTGGCCTAGAACTCACTATGTAGACCAGGCTAGCTTTGAACTCACAGAGATCCACCTGTAAAGGTGTATACAACCATGCCTGGCAGCATATTTTATTTTATTTTATTTTTTAAAATATTTTATTTATTATTTTTATTTTACGTGTATGAGTGTTATGCCTGCATGTAGGCAAATGTACCTGTGTCATGCAATGCCCACAGAGGACAGAAGAGACTGTCGGATCCCCTGGAACTGGAGTTACGGACAGTTGTTAGCTGCCATGTGGGTGCTGGGATTCAAACCTGGGTATTCTGCAAGAACAGTCAATGTTCTTAACCACTGAACAATCTTTCCAGTCCCAGCATATTTTATTTTTAAGTTCATTTTTGCTGCTAGATCTCATAGGAGTAATTGCTGAATGCGAGTGACTAATGGATTTGTTTTCTTTTGATTTCATGACATAAAGACAATCCACACACTCAGCAAATGATAAAAGGAAGGTCTCAGAGGTTTGGAAACACAACAGGAGGCTGACTGTTGAGGACCGCAGAAGGCAACTGAACTGTAACCTCTGGGCAAAAATATTCCCCTCCCACATTTCGATTTGGAACAGTAGAGAAGGGACCTAACAGGCTCAGGCAACATTCTGGATGAGGTACAAAATTTCATTTAACTCCTCACAGCCCTGGGGGGCAGGAGGCATTGGCTTTCTTGTACCAGTGAGAAACCGGGACTCAGTCTTCACCCAAAAAGAGTGAGTTAATGAGAAGTTATTTGTGTCTGTGTGGCTTTGCAGCCGTGCTCTCCTGGGGGAATCCAAACTCTCCGGTCTGGTCGCCTTTGCTTTCTAGTCACCCACACTGACAATCTTGCCTCCGATCCCTCTTCCTGCCTCGGGTCAGAAATTCATCAGCCCTCTGTGTTCACTGTGTACCAGCCCAGCCAACCCTTCACTGTCTCTGAGAAGGCCCTTCACAAGCCCCAGTCTGACCCTACCAGGCTCCTGCTGAGACTTTTGCTGGCTTCTAATTGGCCAAGAACATAATTCTCAGTGTGTTGTTCCAGCCTTGAAACCCCCTGCTTGCCTTTTTACCTTTGAAAACTATGCCTAACATTAGCAAGATCCATACGTTTTATAAAAGATTTCACGTATGTTAACCTCAGCAGCTTATCCTAATTATTTCCTAGCTAATAAGTCTAGGCACCTGTATTAGTCAGGGTTCTCTGGAGAATTGATAAGATTATATATACAACTTATTAAATCAGATTATATGGAAATGGTAACAACAGTCATCTCACACCTGAGAGCTGAGAACCTGGTAGTCGCTCTGTCCTTGAAGCTGGATGGGTCCCACAGAGGCTGTCTCACACTGGAGAGGCTGAGAACCCCATAGTTGCCTAGTCCGCAGGGCTGGGGACCTTAGCAGTCCCAATCTGGTGCCAAAAAACCTGGAGGGCTCCCAGAGAGCCACTGGTTTCTTAGTCAACAATGGAAATCTAGAAGTATTGGTTCTGATATCAGTGAAGGAATCAGCAGCAGCTGCAGGGTGAATCAACTGGGAGGAAAGAGAGAAGGTCAACCAAGTGAGAGGGGTTGCTAGTCCTTTTTATTTGGGCTGCTACCAGAAGGGGCCACCCACATTTGGCACGGTCTTCCCACCTCAGTTAAGGCGATCAGGAGAATTCCTTAGATGAGACTCTCTGGTGATTCTAATTTGTGACAAGTTGACTTTAAAATCAACCATCACAGTTCCATGCCCTGGAGATCTTTTAGTTACGTTCCTGGCCTGTGGCATTTCTTTATGAGCTTTTTCACACCTTCAATACATTTTCTCTCATATTCACATTTTTTTTTCTTTAATGCCCTTTAAGAAGGACACCTCCTCTGGGAAGCATTCCAGGATCTCTCCGCATACAGAACTCACCTCTTGATTTTCAGAGTCACAGGTTTCTTTGGAGGTGAGGATAAGAGATTGCTGTTCACCACCTCTGAGCCATCACTGGCACCCACAGACTTAATTTTAGATGACATAGAATTGATTACCAGCAATCAATGGAAGTTGGAGTAAATGGTCATTTTTATTTATTTTAATTATGTATAATGTATGTCTGTGTGTGGGTATATGCACATGAGTAGGTGCCTGAGGGGCCAAAAGAATCAGATCCCCCCAGACCTGGAGTTACAGGTGGTTGTGAGCCTCTTGATGTAGGTGCTGGCAACAGAACTCTGGTCCTCTGCAAGAGCACACTTAACCTCTGAGCCATCTCTCCAGCCCTCAGTCACTTAAGTTTTAATTTGCAATTTTTAATTGAATTTTTGTCATTTTCATAAATTGTAATTTGATGGTATCTAGCTCTTCCTCCCTTATCCACACCTCCCTTACAGGTGGTTGTGAGCCTCTTGATGTAGGTGCTGGCAACAGAACTCTGGTCCTCTGCAAGAGCACACTTAACCTCTGAGCCATCTCTCCAGCCCTCAGTCACTTAAGTTTTAATTTGCAATTTTTAATTGAATTTTTGTCATTTTCATAAATTGTAATTTGATGGTATCTAGCTCTTCCTCCCTTATCCACACCTCCCTTATTGCCCCCTCCACCTAATTTAGTGTACTCTATTATACCATTATACCTAGACCATATATATATATATATATATATATATATATATATATATATA
>NW_008343573.1:1074237-1109807 GCF_000622305.1 Nannospalax galili | reverse complement strand
TACTCTCACACATATAATACAGGTGATAGAGTCTGATTGTGTCCCCTAATGAAGGTATGGTACATATACACAATGGAACATTATTCATCACTTATAAATGAAATTATGAAATTTGCAGGTAAATGAATAGAACTAGAAACAATCATCCTGAGTGAAGTAACCCTGATCACTTTTATTTTTATTTTATTTTGAGACAGGATCTCACTGCGTAACTTTGGCTTGCCTGAAACTCTCTTTGTAGACCAGGCTGGACTTAAACTCACAGAGGTCTGTCAGCCTCTGTGTCTTGAGTGCTGGGATTAAAGGTATGTACCATCACACTTGACTGAGAGATAATTTTTATATACTTTTTAAATTTTATGTGTATGAGTGTTTTGCTTGCATGTATGTCACTGCACTCATATTGTGCAGTGCCTACGAAGGTCAGAAGTAGGCACTGGATCCTCTGGGACTGGAGTTACAGACAATTGTAAGCTGCTTTGTGGGTGGAATCAAACCCGGGTCCTCTGCAAGAGCAGCCAGTGTTCTTAACCACTGAGCCATCTCTCCAGCTCTGAAAGATCATTTTTAACCTAAGGTCGTTAAACACAATGAGAGGAAGAGATCAAATCCGGGGAGCTGAAAGGCAGGCGTGATGTATTAATCTGGGAGAACCCTTTAAGAGTGTGGGGAGGTGGAGGAATGTTCTGTTAGAACCAAAGGCTCAGCAGAGGCAGGTCTGGGGCTCTTCCTTCATCAGGACCAGTGCTGCTTCTCCTCCAGTAGTCGTTGGAATGTCCATTGGCCCATGTTTCCCCTCATTCAAAAGGTGTTATATTGCTCATCTTATCTAACTGAAGAGGCATCCCTGGGATGCTGGCTAAGGAAATGGAAATCACAGTTGCAAATGACCAATAATGCTTACCGCTATAGCCTTGTCACTGACTAGGTGCTCCTACAATTTTCCTATTAGTTACCGAAGCATCCTTGATCTGTCCCACACATCCTCTGTGCCTGAGATTATAGGGGTTAAAAGATGGAGAGGACAATGAAGGAGAGGGGAGGAGAGAAGGATGTTCACACAGACACACAGACACACAGACACACCCACACCCACACACACTAACCTACTACCTTACAGTTATTTGCAGTTAGCCTTGGGAAATCACACCAAAACACTGATGAAAAGTTAAAAAATGAGACATCAGAATGAGGCATTCAATACAAGGTCAGTGGTGAGGGCTTTATGAGTTCTGTACTCCTCAAGGTTGGAGCTGAAGAGTGAGATTTGGATGGGCGATGGAAAAGTGGATGCAGACATCTCTAAGTGTAGCTCCTGGCATACTTCCCTTCTGGGGTCTTTAAGCTACTGTGGCTTTATTGGTTCACTGGGGGTACTAGGAGGAGACTCAAGCAACCTCATTCAGAATCTTGGACTGCAAAGCCCTCAGAAAGGCATATCAGGGTCTCCCTCCACAGCTCTGAACTCTGCTAGTTCATCTGTGTTGGGGTCATGTTGGCAATGAGGCTGAAAGTGAGGACTCTTTCCTCCCTCACCTTCAGAGTTTCTTCACTGGAAACTCTGCTCCGTTATGTCCTGCTCAAGTGGTCCTTTCATAACCCTCCATCTAAGACAGCCCCTCTCACATGACTTGACATGAAGAGCTTTAAACACGTTTTCTCTATAAGTGGCAATATTGCCTGCATTGAAGATAAGTGCCTTAACTGGCTTCCTCACTGCTGGATTCCTACTTTGTAGGATCTGATACTAAACAGAATCTGAGTGACAAATAAAAATCACTTCATGCTATAACTTAAGACAAATGATTATATGAAAGGGAAAGGTGGCTGTCAGTTTCTGACTGTTGGATACTCTATGTATACTTTTCTTATCTAATCCTTAGAAAAAATTTTTTGCATTCATTAGTGTGTGTGTGTGTGTGTGTGTGCGTGTGTGTGTGTGTGTGGTGTTTAGGGCAGAGGACAATTTGCAGGAGTTGATTCTCGCCTTCCACCATGTGGATTCTCAGCTTGTCAGGCTTGGTGGCATGTACCTTTACCCAGTGAGCCATGTTGCTGGCTCTGCATCTAATTCTTAAGACAAAAGAGACTAGATGTGGCACTAGCCTGGTTTCAGAAGTGAAAAGAGTTTGAGCTCAGAGAAGTAAAGGATCGTGCCCAAAGCCACACAGGTGCCACTTTGTTGAATGGATTAAAGTCACACAAGTGCCATTTTGTTGAATGGACTACAATTAAATTCCCTGGGGAAGAAGACTCTGCAAATGTCTTTTCCTGGCAGATGACACAGATATGTTATGTGGGGTGAAGGGAGAAAGGAAGAACAGAGGATTTGGGAGACCTAGAAAATCCTAGGTTCCCTGGAGCCTGGGAAAGAGGACAGGGGGACACAGTTATTCACTGGGACAAGCTGTGTGGAACCTGATAGTCAAAAGATTGGGCTGGAGACTGACCCTTCACTAGCTGTCTTGTCAGCCTCTGGTTTCTGGTCTGTGGAAGTGGGGCGGTTTGGGGGGTGGTTTGTCTGCAGATAATTTCTGAGGCCTTGGCTGTTTCAGAGGTCTCACTGAGTGGGTAGAGTGTCCCAGGATTCCTGCTTACAAGTGCTATTGTCTGCCCCGGAAGGAAGAAGTGTTTACAGAAGAGTGCAATTGGAAAGGGCTGCATTGTGGGACTAGGGGGCCTGAGCTACAGTCTCAGGAGGCCTCGGCCAGAATCCTTCATTCTTTAGGTCTCAGTTTCTCCACCTGTAGAATAGAGTTGAACATAGGGGTCCTGCATCCTTCACAGTGTGAATGGGTTTGGGAAGGGGCAAGGCTACGTGTCAGAAGCCGCTGTGGAAGCAGGTGCACACAGTTGTCAGGGAGCATTGATGTCCTGGGGGAGGGTCCTGAGATCAGTCCTCCAGCCAGCAGGATGGGAACTCTTATTCTTTCCTCACCAGCCTGTATGGGAAAATGAACCTGCTCCTGTACTGAAGGTGTGCAAGGCTGATGGTGGCTGAACAGTGTCAATCAGTCCTGAGTCTAACTGAGCACCAGTGCTCCTTCTCTGGGTGATTGGAAGTCTCAGTGACCTCAGGTATAGGATGGACATGATACAAGACTGATTAACATTATATAGCACATATATCATGTCTAAAACTGTTTGTATAGATGTATATATTTTCAAGGAATCGTCTGAACAACTCAACAAATTCAAAGCAAAGCTGTCATATTTCTATTTTAAAATTGGGGAAACTGAGGCAAAAAAGGCTAAGCAATTTGCCTCAAGGCTAACAAAGAGTGGGTCTGGGATTCAAATCGGGCGGTCAGGCTGAGCCTGGCCCTGCGCCACCAGCTTCCTAGTACCCCTGGTGGGGGAGATGGCATAGTGAATGCAAGGTGGAAAACCCTGTTTGTGTTCATAAATTTTATTGCTTTTCTGCTGCTGCTGATTTGCTGTAGAACTGGTCTTCATTCGAGAAGAACAGGACCCCCAAAGGCATGCATAGCAACCTGACTTTTGGAATGATGCGCCTTCTCACCGTCCCTGGTCATCCTTCTTTAACAGTTGTGGGAACATTGTAATGTCTTTGAAAAAGCTGAGTCACAAAGTTTAGTGTCTTTCTAACCCAGCCTCCTCCACATGGCATTTATGAACCAAGGGGAATGGAGAGAATGCACTCAGGTCCAGCAGCATCCACGCTGCCTGAGGCTGTGTGTGCACACAGTTTACTGGCAACCCCACCATGTACACTCTGCCTTTCCTAATAAAGGTGCAGTCAGACCTGGAACTCTGCCTTCAATGTTCACTCTACCCACACCTGACAAGAAACAACTTAAGGGAGAACAGATTTATTCTGGTTCACCCTTTGGAAGGGATACAGTATACCATGGCAGGGAGGAAATGACAGTCATATGGTGGTGGCTCGCTAATGTCTGGGCAGAACTGGAAACTGAAAGGTAAGGCAAAAAGTTGTGGGGGTGGCTACAACTGGCTAGCCCTAGCCTGCCCTTACTTTATGCTTGCCATGTTCAAAAGGTTCCATAACCGCAACAGTGCCACCAGCTGGGGACCTATTTACACATATAACAGATCACTCAACAGGTGGCCTAAGGAGGAGGGTCAGTATTAGGAAGGTGATGAATGAGTATCAGAAAGATGCTCCACTCTGAAGGGTATGGAAGAGTGGAACAGGCTTTCAGTGGACATTTTAACTGGATTTTAACAGGGCCAGACAGGGATGAGGCAAGTGGGGTACCAAAGGTATACCTGAGGGCTGGCTCTATCTTGACAGCAACACTCCTTAAATTTTGCACCCTAAGTGCCTCTTGGGCTTCATCCTAGTCCCTGGGTCTCAGTACCCACTAGTGATGGGAGCTGTAGCAGCCACCTTTGGAGACCTGAGTTATCTTCGATATAATAAAGAGCCCAATGGGGCTGCACTGCCAGGGACGGCAAGAGGACAGAAGACAAGAGGTTATGTCCGGGCATACTGTTGTTGGGTGACTCAGGACAAAGTGGTCTGTGTATTAGACCTTGGTCTCTGTCTGTCAGGATTGGCTAGTCATTCTTCTTGGTGTTATTCTAACATCCTCTTTCATATTTGAAGGATACCATGGTTCTAGCTATACTACCCTGAACATGTCCCATCTCATGTAAAGGATTTCTTGGGAGGGCTAACAAGACATGAATAAAATAAAGTGTAATTCGATATCCAAGTCTGGTGTCTCAACCTTCAGCCTGCACTGACATGGAGAGTAGTGTCCAGGATAGTTACCTCTGTGGAGTGGGTGTCCTCAAACCATGCTCCAAGGAGCATCATCTAGTGACTGTTAGACCCATTTGGGGGTGGGGGTCGGGGGACAAAGAAGAGGAAGAGAAGCAGAATGTTGAATCCTAGAACCTTCCATCTTGCCAAATTTTATACATTGATGTTCTGAATATTTGACTTAATTTTCCTGTGCTCAAAGTCTGAAAATCAGTGTCCTAAGAGATATTTTAGTAATTACCTTTGAGGACACCTGTGCTATTTTCATTTCTGTTGCTGTGATAAAATAACCTGACAAAAAGCCTCTTGGGGAGAAAGTTTATTCAGTTTACAGTTCCAGGTTACAGTCTGTCGTTGTGGGGAATCAAGGCAGGAACTTGAAGCAGAGTCACGTCACATCCACAGTCAAGAGCAGAGACATGGACACATGAATGCCTTCTTTTGCTCAGCACCCACTTTACATTTATACAGTTAAGGATCCACTGTCTTAGGACTGGTGTTGCCCATAGTAGGCTGTGGGCTTCATTAATATAATGAAGACAATCCCTTACAGACATCCATAGACCAACCTGATCTAGACAAGCCCTCATTGAGACTCTTTTCTCAGGTGATTCTAGACTGTGTAAAGCTGTCAATAAAACCTAACCGTCTCAACACCCTTTGGTTTCTGGAACTTTTCATGTAGTATTTTCAGATTGCCCATTTCTTCTTTGTTGATCTGATGTATGCAAGACAAATGGCCGTTCTTTCAGCCAGAAGAGAGTTGACAGCAGGCTGTCACTACCAGACAGACCTTACTCATGTGTCTGAGATGATACTAGGGACATTCATGTGCATGGACTTGTATGGCGGTTGCTTGGTACATAAGGCCCACTCAGTCCCACAACTGGAGGTTTCCTCACCTCCCAATTGCTGTCTCAGTGCCTGCTCATGGGTTTTCAGCTTAGAGTGGGATCTGGTAACAAGTTCCTCTGCCTTGAGTCCTCAAAGCACTCTTCTGTGTCAGTGTCCTGGGTAATGTCTATCTCTTCAATGATGAATGACTTAGAATGTCTGCCCACCCCTTTCAGGAAAGATCCTTCCTATCCAGTGGGGTATAATCTTGGAGACCTCTACAGGGCAAACCTCAGAATACAACCTAACAAGCAGATGCCCATTGCCCAGGCTCACATACCCTTGCAAGGAGGATCTCACTCAGCTAGTTAATGATCACAAGGGTGACCATAAATTCCAGCTTGCCTGGGACAGTCCTATTTTATGCCTGTTGCCCTGGTGTAATTATTAATAGCTTCCCTTTCACTCCCCAAATGTCCTATTTAGGGTGATAAATTATATGGTCCCCCTAATTGCCCCGATTATGATCAGAGGCTTCCTGAGCCTTGGTGACCACTGATGCTTACCTCCCGCCTTGCTGCCTTGAGTTGATCTCCCAGACAACTCGGCACCCCGTGCTTAGGAGTCTTCTTACCACTCCTCCATTCGTGTTACCAGTATCCCCCTGGCCCCCACCCCATCCATTCAACAAGTATTCCATGCCCAGCTATAATACACCAGGGAATCCTACAGGCACTGGGAAGCAGGAATGGCAAAGGAAGACAGACTGTAAGTACATGAATATATGCCAATTTTTCTCCCTAATGATCAAAATGTGAAAAATAGAAATCTTCTTTATCTCTGAGGCTTCATTCTAGAACCCCAGTGAATCCTGAAGCCATAGTCAGAATTGAATCTCACTTACACTGTTGTTTTTCACACATACATACCTGTGATAAAGTTTAGTTTGCAAGTTGGGCACAATAAACTATTACCAGTAATGGCTAATAAAAGGACAATTATAACAATATACCATCCTAGGGCTGGAGAGATGGCTCAATGCTTAAGAGCAGTGACTGTGCTTGAAGAGGATCTGGGTTTGATTCCTAGCACCCACATGGTGGCTAACAACCGCCCATAACTCCAGTTCCAGGGGAATCTGATGCCTTCTTCTGACTTTTGTGGGCATTGCATGACACAGGTGCACTTACATACATGCAGGCAGTACACTCATACACATAAAATAAAAATATTAAACAATATCATCCTAAAAGTTGTTTAAAACATATGAATTATGCATTGGGGATGTGGTTAAGTGATAGAGTGATTGTCTATTAGTCATGAGGCCCTAGATTCAATTCCCAGGACTACAAAATAAATAAATAAATCTTATGAATTGCTAATTTCTGTAACTTTTCATTTAATATTTTCAGACCACTGATAACTGAGATCTGGAAAAGCTAGACCTCAGATAAGAATGGACTACTATATATATTATGTATATATATATTATATATATACACACATATATATGGTGTGTGTATGTTTCTGAAGATTGAACCAACTACTTTGTGCATGCTGGGCAAGCATTCTTCCATTGATCTATATTCACAGTTCTTTTTACTTAAAAAAATTTTTTTTTTTTTAAAGCTGTGCATTGTGGCATACACCTTTAATCCCAGCACTTGAGAGGCAGAGGCAGGTGGAACTCTGCGAGTTCAAAGCCAGCCTGATCTACATAGCAAGTTCCAGACCAGCTGGGACTACAGGGTGACCTTGTCTCAAAAAGACCAAAAAAAATTATTAAAAGATTTTGTTGTGAATTTGATACATATATTCAGATCAGATTTAGATCTCTCCCCCCCATATCTTCACTCTCCCTTTCTAACCTACTACCATATTTTTACTTGTTGAAATAGAGTCTCACTAAGTTGTCCAGACAGACCCTGAACGCACTAGGTAGCTCAGGAAAGTCTTGAACTTGTGATCGTCTTGCCTCGGTTATCCCAATAGCTGGGATTATAGTCTGTGGGATTAGGCCCAGCTGTATTGAATATATTTTAATGTGCTATGTTTTTACTTAATATCCTCTAAAAGATATGTAAATATTCATTGATGGTAAAGGTGAAGACAGTAGGGCTATGCTGGGGTAGGTAGGGAATCAGAGTGAACAGGGCAGGTGTCTCAACTAAGGTGTCATTTGAACAAGGTCTGATGCAGTGAGTGAGTGATTTGGGTGGAGAGAAAGCAGGTGAAGAAACACATACCGGAGTCCTCAGAAAGGAAGGGCAAGGTCACTTGTGTGAATGATGTCAATACTTGTGTGGTGGTTTGAATAAGTGCCCTCCATAGGCTCAAATATTCGAGCACCTGGTTAGTTGGTAGCACTTTTGGGGAGGGTCATGAAACTCTTAGGAGGTGCGGTCTAGCTAAAGGAAGCATGTGTGTGTGGTGAGGGGGTAGCGGTTGAAGGTTCCTAGCCTTGCCCCAATTCCAGCTTGCTTTCTCTGCTTCCTGAGTGTGCTTGAAGATGTGAATTCTCAGCTTTCTGCTCTGGCTGCCTCCTGCCATGCCTCCTTGCCATGACGGGGTCTTATCCCTCAGGAACCATAAACCCAAATAAACTCTTCCTTCTATTAGTTGCCTTGGTCATGGTGTTTTACCACAGCAACAGAAAATTAACTAATATAGCCTGCCAGAGGTTCAGAGTGCACACAGATTGGGTGACCCAAGGTCCTCCTTCTATCTTCCCTGCAGCTGCCTAGCATTGATGCCATGTCCTGGCCTTGGTGGATGGTGATTGATTCATGAAAATGGGTCACAGTGGGTCTGAGTCAAAGCTTCCCAGAACATTCAGGTCCAGCTATAGCAGTGTGGTCAGACTGACCTTGGTGGATGGTGATTGGCTTATGATGGATGGGTCACAGTGGGTCTGAGTCAGAGTTTACCAGGACACCCAGATCCAGCTCTAACAGTGTGGCCAGACTGCAGACCTGTTATGGACTTAAAGACATGTTCCCAGAGCATCTGAGCCATCCCAGATCATTCCTTTGACAGCCATTGATGTCACCAGCCTCCAGAAGACCCATGGTACCTTTACAGTTGAGCTTGTTCCATAGACCCTGAGTGACACCCATCTTAGGGACTTGCAATCCTCACCTGATACTGCAGATTTGCATGATTTTGTGAAGTCATTTACCAGACAGTACCCCAAAGGAGAGAGGAGTGTAGCTCTGCTCTCTAAGATAAGTCCCTTAGACTGTGTTTACTCTAGCTTGTAAAATGTTGGTTTTAAGTGTATGTATTAATAGATGTTCTCTGGACAACATAGATTTTGCTCTTGATCACTTTTTTTTTTTCTTTCTTGGTAACTAGGAAGCTCTTCCTCAGTCCTGTGGATGATTCATAGTAACTGGGGATGAACCTCCAGCATGAACTAAATTAGCCCATTCTGGATTTCAATTTACCATCCCACCCTTACTTTATATTATTTTTTCATGTTAGGAAACCAATTTGAACCCTATGGAAATCACATTTCCAGGCACCATTACTTGCAAGTAAGTTTTAGGCACCTACTATGTGAAAAGAGGTATTAGGCCCAGCAGGAGGGACTAGAAAACAGTTGCAGAGTCCCTGCCCTCTAGCTTAAGTCCCTATTCTGTTTGTCCCTCAGTTTCTCATGGGTCAGATAGCGATGAACATCAGTATTCTATAGCATGAGGAACTGACCCCCAAATTCCATCCCTTGAAGGATTAATTATTTGCATAATTTACTTTGTTAATAATGGTGCCTGGCCTAGTACCTGCGGGGAGGAAATCGAGTTTTAGAAAAGAAGATGGTGGGATTGTCATTACTTCAGCCTGTCTGTGTTGATGTCTTTGTGTGGAAGGGAACTGAGAGCCTTGGTGTGAGGGTTCAAATATCTCTCTAAGCATTCCCCCACACTTTCACCCAATGGGCCACAAAGGAAGGTTGAAACTAATTCAAACCAGCCACATACAGTCCCATACATGAGGGGGTAGGGGGAGGGGAGAGAATACATTGAGATCTGCCCTTTGATCGTGTTCAATGCGACTTTGCATTTACCTGAGGGATTAAAAGTTCTCATTGACCAAGGCTCCGGGCTTCCTACTCAGCCTTTGACGGGACAAGTGTTAATTGGACAATATAATGGAGGCAATGTTAATTCCCCTCTTAGAGTTCCTTTTCTTGTTCAGTCAAATAGAAAGGCCCTTTTAAATGGCAGAGAGAGGAAGAAAGGAACTGGTTTATAAGGGTAATGACTGCACATCTTCCCCCTTGTCTCAAAACAAGCACTGTAGTAGAGTCAGCACAAAGCAAGCCCCAATCAGGAGAAAGAGAAACGACCTGGTGGTGGTTTGCCTGGAATGTCACCCTGGATTAGGAATCAGGAACATGCCACTCTCGATTTTACATGGGGGTGGAAAGGGAGTGTCAAAGGGGCAGATGTCAGGGAGAGCAGAAGCCTGTATGATTCAGGGGTAGTGGAAGGACGGGTTGCTGAAGTGGGTGAGGTGACAGAAGGTGACAAAGGAAAGGAGCATGAGCAGTCAGAAATCTGGAGGGATGCACTGAGCACTTTTACTGGTCTCCATCCTCCAAATCCCATCAGTTCCCAACTGCTTGGATGATGGTCAAGAGCTAGAATTGCACAGCAGTATCCTGCTTTTGGGAGTTGGTATAATTAGAATCTTTCTCCTGCCAGATCTCAAAAGAGGTATGTTCAGTCCTCTATGGACTTTGGGAGCTGCTTTCTAACTTCTTCACATGCTCAGAAGTTAATGCTTTCCTCCCAGGTTCTGTTTTCCTACTTTGATTCTTGCTTAAGTTTGCCTCTTACTGAATTTCAACTATCCACCTCCCCAGCCATAGTTTTTAATGAATGACAACGATGATCCTGCATTAGTTGCTTTTGCATCACTGTGACCAGAATACTGGGTGGAAAAAACTTAAGACAGGAACTTATTTTGGCTCATGGTTTCAGTCCATCAGGGTAAGGAATGCGTGAGGGAACAGCTCAGTTCATCGCAGCAGGAGTATCAGGAAGAGGTTGTTCACATCACAGCAGACCAGGAAGCAAAGAACATGGGCAACAACCAGGGGCCAGGCTGTAACCTCCAAACGTCCACCTCTAGTGGCCTACTTATGCCAGTTACGATCAACTTCCCAAAGGTTCTACACTCTCCCAAAATAATACAACCAGCTGGGGAACGAACATTCAAAGCACAAGCCTATGGCGACATTTCAGATTCAAACCATTCAGTTTTCTCTTTGATAACAGAGGCAATAAGAACCTTCTGGGAGTCTCCAAAATGGAAAGAACACCGCTATGTGCCCTTGACCAAGTTGTTTAGCCTTGCTATGCCTTACACATATAGAGATGGGATAACCACCTTGGCTTTCTAGTCAATAGGGTTCTTTTCAGGATCAATGGAGAAAACGGATATTTAAAAATAAACTTTAAAATATGTGAAATGAATTATTCTCTTTATATTTTTATCCACTGGAGAGATGAAAGGAAAGCATAAGGAGCAAAGAACAGTAAAGCCAATCTCTGTTGAAAGATGAGTTTGCCAGGCATGGAGCGTGTGGAGGACCTCAGGAAGCCTATGTGATCAGAGAGACCTGCTGTGGTCCAGGCTGAGCCAACTTGGGCAAGGCTCAATGGACAGGCCGAGCAACCTTCCTAGTGGCTGAGCCTTTAAGCTCAAGCTTCCCATGATCCTACCTGGGCTGGTTTCGTTTTAAGTTTTCCTCTGCAAATCTTATAACGATAACAATTTGGAATACTTTGAGCACTATAAACAAGGACTAAATCTGCTAATCTTCCCCCAATCTATCAAATGTTCTTTTGATTTGAGGGTTGACTAAGAAATGAATTCCAGCTTACTACTTATATTTTAAGACCAAACTCTAGAGAAGGTGCCTTGAAATTATGGTCTTGGCTTTGGATGAAGGAAGGAGGCCAAGCTTCGCAGGGGTCTGCATGCCTTTGACAGTAGGAGTCCCTAGAAGACATCTCAGGAAAGGGACAGGGTCACGCTTTCAGCAAAGAGGACAGCATGGTCCTCAGATGCGTGTGTTGCGGTGGTAGCAGCAGGACATGGTGACAGCTGGAAGAATGAGAGAATGGCTGTCTTTTTCAGCAGCTTTACTTCTGGTTGAGAAAAATGCCTTTTTTGGTGTCTCTAAAGCCAGCGGAGACACCATCTGCAAGGCTGAGCATCAAGAGCAGAGTTCTGAGCTCTGAGTATCACCCTTTTTTCTTTTGGCTCTACAAATGCCGCTCGTTCTCTTTTTTTCTTCCTTTCCCATCTCTTTATTGTAATGAGTATCCTATATTAATTTCCTTCCACTTCATACTTTAGAGCAAACGATTTCTTGGTGATACAAAGACTGGAGAAACATTCTTTGCCCACGGTGTTCTTGGTGCTAAAAAGAAAATAGTTCCTTACCAAAGGTAACTCTAAAAAACTCTGTGCAAGGAGTGTGTGCATATATGCATGTGTATGAGTGCACTGTGCATGTATGTTTATGCATATGTGTGCATGTGCATGTTATATATTCATGCACATATGTGCATGTGTGTATATGTATGTACATATGTTATGTATGTGTATGCATATATTTGTGTGTGTATGTGCCTATATGTATGCATATGTGTAGTGTGCATATATATGCATGTATGTGTGTGTTCTGTATGGGTATGCATGCATATGGAAGCAAGAGGTCAATTTTGGTATCTCCCTCAATCACTTCTCTACCTTACTCTTTGAGTCAGGGTCTCTTACTGACCCTGGAGCTTACCTATTGGCTAGACTGGCTGACCATCAAGTCCTAGAGACCTTCCTGTCTCTGCCTTCTTAGTGCTGGGATTATAGGCACATGATACTACACTTGGTTTTTATGTGTATGTTGAGGATCTGAACTCAGGTCCTCATGTTTGTACAACAAGCACTTTATGGACTAAGTCACCTCCCAAGTCCCCCCAAATCTTAATGTCCTCCACTTCTGCTATCCCTAATGCCTGGGTAGATTCTTTTCACCTCTCTGAGCCTCAGTCCTTCCATCTCTAAAGTGCTAGTAAGTTTAGGTCTTTATTCCTCATCTCACCCTGAGAAGCCATGAGTGGCTGTCGTAGTCTCATGGTTGCATATTCAGAGCATCTAGGTTTGCTTTGGCTTGGCCCACTCCTTCCCTTACCAGCCCATCCTCACGCATCTGCTCCATCATCTAGTATCCGGCCTTTGATGGGCTCTTTTCTGCTCTGGGCTGAAAGCCACATGCTTCAGACTTACCAGTCCTTAAATATTTCATAGCAGACTGGCTGGGAATTAATATTTAATCACAGACTCCTTGGCACTTAAATATTTAATCACTGATGTGGCTGATGAGTAATGAATCAGTGCCCAGGCAAACATTTGGTCTCTGGTCACAGTTTTAAAGGCTCTTTGGTTTGGGTCTCAGAGGACAGAAGGACCAATGCAAGTTAATTTCTTTTCTTTCTTTTTTAAAAAAGAAAAATTTAAAACATATATTTAAATTTTTAGTTTTATTTTTATGTGTGAGTATATGTACATGGGAGTGCAAGTGCCCTTGGAGGCCAGAGATCCCTTAGAGCTGGAGATATAGGGGGCTGTGACCACCTGATGTGGGTACTAGGAATAGAACTGGGGTTCTCTGCATGAGCAGTGCCCAGTCTTAACCGCTGTGCCATCCCTCCAGTCCACGTCTAAAAAAATTGCTCCTTTGCACTCTATAAATTTAACAGGCCCCTAGATTTAATATTTTTAAGAATCTGAAAATATAGCCTCAATACATTTTGAGACTGTGGATCAGAAACTCTCATCCTGGAAGAGCATAGGCAGATAGAAATAATGACAGTTTAGGAAGAACGGCCTGTGTGGTTGTAGCAGCAGGCATTTGTATCGTAAGAGTAGAGAAGTGTAAGGAAGGGAAGTCTTCACATGTCTAAGAGTCCTTGTTAGATTGAGCATTGGATTCCAGAATGTTTCTAGTGATGGTTCAGAGTACAGCAGGAAGAGAAATTCCTCGAGTACAAACAGTGTAGGGGCTGGAGAGATAGTTTAGTTGGTAGAGTGCTTGCCTTGCAAGTATGAGAAGCTGAGTCCAGAACTCATATGAAAAAGCCAGGCATGTTTGTACAGTAAGCACTTTACTGTACTTGTAATGGTGGTGCGTGCTTGAAATTCCAGTGCTGGAGAGGCAGAGACAGGTGGATCCCAGGGGTTTGCTGGCTAGTCAGGCTAGCCTACTTGATGAGTTCCAGATACCTTGTCTCTATAAAATGTGGGCAGTGCTTGATGAACATCACCCAAGTTTGTCCCATAGTCTCCACATGCATGGGCACATATGTGCACACACGTAGCCTCGAACATGTACAAATACACACACACACACACACAAGTGCATGTGTGTGTGTGTGTGCATGTGAGCAGTAACTGCAGAAAGAAAAACAAGAATCAAAAACACCCGAGATCAAGTGACTTCATGAAGATCCACTTGAGTAGTAAAAATTCCCTGCATCAGAACTCAAAGAAACTGCTGGTATTCTCATCTGTGACCAGAAATTTATCTGCAGAATGAAGAAAGTTTCTGGAATTCAGCCTTTAAGGTTTTGGTTATTAATTAATTATTTCTCTCTCTCTCTCTCTCTCTCTCTCTCTCTCTATATATATATATATATATATATATGTGTGTGTGTGTGTGTGTGTGTGTGTGTGTTTTACCTGCATGTGTGTAAGTGCACCCATGCATGCAATGCCCATGGATGCTAGAAGAGGGCATCAGACTCGCTGGAACTGGAGTTATGGATAGTTGTTACCTGCCATATGAAGGCTGGGAATCAAACCCAGGTCCTCTGCAAGAACAGCCAGTGCTCTTAACTGCTGAACCATCTCTCCAGCCTTTAAAGGACTTTCTTAACTGTGGCTAACACTTGTCTTTACTGACCAACAGCTGTTATCCACATTTTTCAACACCAGAGTCCTGAATTTGTTGGGGGGGGCGGGGGGCTCACCCTTTCATCTGCTTGGAGATTGAGGCATTCCATCGCCAATGTCAAATTCCTCAGAACTGACCATGGACATGCCATTTCCCTTCTTTGACACTGTGTTGGTCATAGGAATGCAAAGCAATTTTAACCACTCTATTGTAAAGGGATACCATGTCAGCAGGTCTTCCTCAGTGATGAAGACCCTGACCTCTTGCCTCTGGACACAGTGTGCGGAGCTGTGGGATAGTAACTTTGCCGCCTTGAGAAGAGAGGCTGAAGACCGAAGCTGAAGTTGGCAGAGAAAATAGAAGCCCATGGTCCAATGCGGTGCCATGAAATTGGGCAATTCTGGAACTAACCCACCACAAGTTTTCTCATTACATGTTTCAGCTGCTTTAAGTGAGTGTTTTGTCCTGTGTGGTGAGAAGAATTCTAATTAATGTGCCATGTGATTAGGGGAGGTGAAAAGATAAAGATTAAAGACAAATAAGAGATGAATGGGAAACTTTTTCACAGCCATTGGGTTGACTAATAATTAAGCCTGACCCTTGCTGACCCCTGGTAAGGGTGTGGAGAGGCAGTACCCCCTCCTACATGGTGATAAGAGTGTCACTCACTGAATCAGTTCTGGGAGCAAGTTGGTAAAACAGAAGGTACGCATGACCCACAATTCAGCAACTTCTTTTTGGCATATATAACCAGAGAAAGCCTAAGACATTTATGACACTAGAAATGGAAGCATTCTTTGTCATAGAGGACTTTGAAAACAAATCTTTTTAAGTCTCAACTAGAAAACAAGTCACATGCCCAGGTTTGGAGATATTACAGTGTAGATACAATGAATAGTTTATAGCTACATGTACCAATATAATTAAATATGAAAACACAGGTTTGAATGAGAAGTTTCAAAGGAATATGTAGGATCTGAAATTATTCGAATAAAGTTTAAAAATATATTCATGATACTATACAAGAAAAAGTGCAAAGGAAAACACTGGGGTTAGAGACACGCTCCAAACAGTGGTTTCCTTTGAGCAAAGAGGGAAGATCTACAGGAGGCCATTTGCAACACCTGGTGGGAGCTCAAGGCCTTTATTCTCTCAGAAGAGGGCCTGAATCTAGATGGTGGTCTTTACTTTATAATCTATGTGTTTTTCATCTCTGAAATATTTCCTTAAAAACAACCTGTAGATTGAAATTGTGACTAGAGTCAATGAATTAAAATTTGACTCAGCTGATGACCCAGATGTCTATAGAGAGAGTCACACAGATGATGAAATAAAACCCAGGGGGACAATTAGATCCACAGAATGCAGATAGAGAATGTTGTCTAAGAGAAGGAATGAGAGATTGGTGGATTTTGACACTTGAGGTGTGAGATCAGCTTCATTCACATTTGCATCTGCTGTTAGGGTTTATAGTTCTCCTTGCTGTGTGTCTTTCAGGTTAATGTGCCCATCTTTATGACTATATGCATATAATTGCATTTAGTTCATTTGAAACTGTTTTTTATATACATACCTATTACTACATTGTGTGAAGTCAGTTTTTGTTCAGTTATAAAAGTATGGTCCCAACGGAGTGAGACATCTAACAAGTGAGCATTTATTGCCACTTTTTATGTGAGTTTTTTTTTTTTTAGTTGCATGTTGGTACCTGGATTTTACATAGCAATTTATGTGAAAAGGAGCCAATGGGTTTTGTTTGTTTTTAATCATGCGATTACTGCAAGCTAACAGGGTGATGTAAGCAAGTTCATATAAATCTGTGTTGTGCTAATAGAATTATGATAACAACATTAGAAGCAATGAAAGCTGCAGTTTTATTTTGCACTGTCTCGACCTTCTTAGAGCGTGATATTCACTGTTGATTTTCATGCAGGAGAGGGGAAATGTGAATTATTTGATTAAAGCACTTCAGTCTATGTCATATAAAGAGTGATTTCGAAGAGATGATGTTGGGGCTGAACATCATGTCATTGATGGGTTGTCACAGAACAGAAGTATAAGTCATGTTATGTCAGGCCAGAAGCCAGAGGTGGCTCCGTGGCTGTAAGATCAGGTGTATGTTTTGGGTGGGGTGATAGTTGAGCTCCTTAGGAGACAGTTATCTAATGCTACAGGTGTCTGTCCTATAATGGTATCCATAGTCTTGGGAGACAATAGGTCATTTGGAATGTGCAAGAACATTCTGCAGTTGGGCTTCTAGCACCATGTAGATGACTAGATGAGCTCCGTGATCCCAGCCTTGAGACTTCACAGTCATGCAATGCACCTCTTATGATGAGATGCTCGTGCACTTGCTAAGGAAACAGATCAGTCTTCTTAGAGGCAAGTGCGTATGTACTTAGTCTCTTAGCCTGCTTTTTTATCTGCTCCTAGGGTGAGGACAGGGTCACCCCTTTCTGCTAGCTGGGGCTCCAGAAATCACTGCAGGAATATGGTAGCCATTCAGCGGGAGTGTAGAACTTTGCTACTCCGTGTGATGGTTAGTCTTGGTTGTGGCCGTGACTGGATCCGGAATTCACTAAGAGGCAGTGACTGGGAACACCTGTGAGGGATTTTGTTGCTCAGATTGATTGAAGTGGGAAGATCCATCCTAAAGGTTAATGACACTTATGGTGGTGGGTCAGATTAAAGGAGGTCTGAGGACAAAGATTTTGTTTTCTGTCTGCTTGTCTTTGTGTCTCACCGGTGAGCTCATCTACCCTACTTGTGAGTTCATTTAGCTGTTGCTGCTACCCCTGCTGCATTCCTTTGCTGACATCAGAATCCAGATTCTTTGGGGTTCTAGTGTGGACTGAAGACCAGTGACTCTCCAGGAACCCTCCAGGCCTCAATGCCAGATTGGGACTACTGAGACATTCAGCCTTATGGACTGACAGCTACTGGGTCCGCAGTCTTTCCAGTGTGAAGACAGCCATTTTTAGACTACACAGACTGCACACCACGTAAGTCAATCTAACAAATCCTCTTTTAATATATATTTATCCTAGAAGTTCTGTTCCTCTAGAAAAATTCCAACTAATACACTGTGTTACAAATCACCCTCAGACTCAGCAGTTTAAATACCCTCTATTTTTGTTCACACTTCGAGTGGGAACTTGTTGGCAGCTTGGCGTAAGGACCTGTCACTGGCTGAAGTGCAGCTGGGCCCTTGGCCTCTACTCGGATGGCGCTGAGGATTCACTCATTTCTAAGTGTACTTCTGAGTTGTTGGCAGAAGACTCTAGTTCCTCAGCAAGTGGGTTCTCTTAGTGCTGCTCATGACATGGCTTCCCTCAGAGTAAGTGACCAAGACCAAAACAGCAACAGATCAACAGGAAAAAAGAAAGCAACTGCAGCCTCTCACCATCACTTTAGTCATATTTTCTTGGTCACACCAACCCGCCCTGGATCAAAGGATAAGGTGTAAATAGCAAGAGGCAAGGATCATGGGGGATTGTAACCCTAATTGAAAACATAAAAGTTTAAATTAGCTCCAGAAAGTTCCATATCTGGCACAGGAATGGTAATATTTACCCATTCATTCAACAGACTCGTATTAAGCCCTTCCTTTTCGTCAGTCACTGTTCTGGGTACTGAAAGTCCGAGGGGAGCAAAGCGCTCAACTTCCACTGTCAGAGATTTTCTGGTTTAGCTGAGGATGTGACTCAGTGGTTGAGAGCTTGCCTGGCATGTGTGAGGCCCTGGGTTCAAGTCCTAACACCTCAGGAGGGAAGGAGAGAGGGAGAGAGATAGGCTCTCCCCATGTAGCTCAGGCTGGCTTTGAACTTGCAGTCCTTTTTGCTTTAGCCTCCAGAGTGCTTCAAGACAGAAGCGGCTTGCTCTTAGGATATAGATGAGAAGCCTTTATGACACATACAGTTTAAAGAATAATAAATACTTATTTACCATTTAGGTCACTTAAATAAAAGAATTTATTAATATATTTCAAGTTTTTTTGTTCTCCCCATATATAACCACTATTCTGCAATTTGGTGAAATTTACTTTTAGGACCTATGAGTGTGTTTGTGTGTGCATGTGTGTGTGTGTGTGTGTGTGTGTGTGCACATGTGTGCAATTTTCTTGTTTGTTTTTTGAGATAGGGCTTCATGTGGCCCAGGCTAGCCTCAAAGTCACTAGGTAGCTGAAGATAGCCTTGAACTCCTGATCTTCCTGTTTCCACCTCTCAAGTGATGAAATTACAGATATGCCCCACCATACTTGACTCTCTTTTTTTCTTTTTCTTTTTCTTTTGTATTTTTTGAAACATGGTCTTTAGCCTCAGCTGGCCTGGAACTTGCTTTGTAGACCAAGCTGGCTTCAGTCTCACAGAGATCCGCCTGCTTCTGCCTCCTGAATGCTGGGATTAAAGCTGTGTGTCACCATGCCCTTGATCAATATATTGTTTTTTATCATAAACATATCTGCTCATACATATGATAGTGATTGGTTTTTTTAATAAATTTTTTTATTATTTTATTTTATGTGTATGTGTGTATTGCCTGCATGTAGGTAAATACACCCGTGTCATGTGGTGCCCGCAGAGGACAGAAGAGGCTGTTGGATCCCCTGGAACTGAGTTATAGACAGTTGTTAGCTGCCATGTGGGTGCTGGGATTCAAACCCAGGTCTTCTGCAAGAACAATCAGTGTTCTTAACTGCCGAGCCATCTCTCCAGCCCCCCATGATTGGTTTTATAAAGCTTTAGCATTTATCGTGTCTTCATTAAATTTCTTTAATCTGAAGATTTATGATCTTGGTAAAATTTAGAAAATATCAAAACAAAACAAAACAAAACAGGGGATGCAGCTTAGTTGGGAAAATGCCTTGTATTCACAAAACCCTGGGTTTGATCCTGAGCACTGCATAAAATTGGGCATGATGTCACACCTATAATCTCAGCACTCAGGAGGTGCAGGCAGGAGGATCAGGAGTCTAAGGCCATCCTGAGCTACATGCATAGCTAGTTCAAGGTCAGCCTTGGAACTATGAGACCTTTTTTTTTTTTTTTAAACAAAACGAAAACTAGAGCGCTAAGTGTTAGCTCTTTGTCATTAAAAAATGGGTCCTAAAAAGCATTTTCATTTGCTCTCACACTGCCCCTGAGAATGTTCTAGAATGATAGGAAGAATAGAGAATATCAGCCAGTGTGCAGATGAAGACACTGACATTCAGGGAGATAGAGTCTCACTATATTAAATGCGGCTACTGTAGTTGCTTCTTAGACAGACATCTCTCCTTTCTTCTCTTTGACTGTCTCTAGATCATGTTCTGAAATAAAATTTGACGTGCTCTAGCCTAGACCACATACGGTCTAGGCTGTATCACTTGAGCAGTGATTCTCAAACTTTATTGTATAGGAGCATTACCTAGATATTTCCCTCTCCTGCAAATCCTCATTCTTTAGGTCTGATGGAGTCTGAGAGTCTGTATTTCTGACCAGCTTCTGGTGAACCCCACACTGCTGATTTCCATGTTAGAACCCTGGCCATCCTTTAAAATGCAGAGCCAGGATTCCTGGGCCCAACAAACCTGCCTCATGGAGGCTGTGGGCAGTGCCAGATTCTTCTTGAGTCCCTTGCTGTGGGCAGGCTCCCCTCTGAGGACACTGGCCCCATTGTAATGGGCCAAAGTGACCTGAGCTCTCAGATACCCTTCTGTGATCATATCTCTCACTGGAGTGGACTCAGAGCATCCTGGAACTTACATGTTATTATTTTTTATTTTATTATCTCTCTCTCTCTCTCTCTCTCTCTATATATATATATATATATATATATGCACATGAGAAGGTTAGAGAACACCTTGTGGCAGTCAGTTTTCTCTTTCTGCCATGTGGGTTCCAGGGATCCAACTCAGGCTTGGCATCAAGTACCCTTACCCACTAAGCCATGCCACCTGCCCGCTATTATTACTTCTTTATTGTTGATTATTTGCATACTTAGGCTGATTCGGTTGTGCAACAGGGGCCATGGGTCACCCTGTTGAGCTGTGTTCTTTTTCCACGTCTTCTCTCCTGGGATGATTCACTAACAGATACAGTCTTTGAACAGTGCTGCACTGGCAAGGCCTTGCTTGTAGGCTGCTGGACCAATCTGAGTTTCAAGCTAACAAACGGACTCTCAACTTTACATCTTTGTCTAATCTTCATAGTTGACAAATTGGGAGTCAACAGCAGCTGACCTTTACTTTGGGAAAAGCTTCTCAGTAAACCTAGACATATGTTGAGATTCTTGGCTGTACCAGGCTGTGGTCACCTGCAGACACTAGCTTCTTGCAAGAAGGGGCCAGTGTACTGACCTATCTAAATCCCATTATCTAGAACATGTAGGCATGCTCTGTAAATTCTTGAATACCTGCTGAGATGGGCCATACACATACGTTATGACTTATAAAATCAAAAAGAACACTATAACCCATGAAGTGTTATAACATGGTACAGTATGATAGAATTTCTGTCTTCCTAGTGTTTCCTTTTGGAAGTTTGGGATGAAGTCGTCTTTGAGGTAAGGATGCCCTTATTCTTTTCCCTGGACAGATGGACACACAGACACTCAGAGCTGATTAACCCCGCCCTGACATTTTTGCAGTCTTGCTTTGTTTCACAGTGGGTCTTGGAACATGTCCAAAATCTACTTAGACATACTTCTCAGGGAGAAAAGCTTTTGCACTTCTCTGTTTCTCAGATGGTGTTTGAGCATGTCCCAAATCTACTTAGACATACTTCTCACGGAGAAAAACTTTTTCGCTTCACAAACACACACACACACACACACACACACACACACACACACACACACTAACTCTCTTAATTTGAGGTTGAATTTTTCTGCCCTAATTAGCTGTGTCTTTGAGCTTCAAGAGCTAGTTTTACTGTGGTTATTAACGAGGCCAATCTCTGATCGCTAGCCTTTTTCAAAAGCATTCCAGCCCACTAAACAGTGGCCTTTCATGATTTACAAGTTTGGAATCTTTGAGGGTTTTCAACAATTAAGGTGCTAACTTTTCGCACTCATCTGGTCTCCAAACGTCTTAATCAGAAAACCTTGAAAGTGGGCTGTGACGAGCGGAGCTGAGTGTCCCCAGAGCTTGCCTCCTAGGCATGGGGGCTTCTGGGAGTTGGTTTAGTCCAGGGGCAACCTGTTCTGAGACGACAGGAAGTCCAGGTGCTGCTCTTCAGCTCCAAGCCTGTGTTACAATCTGAAATCAGGTCCTGGGACCAGTGTTGTCAGATACCGGCTGCAGAGACAATAAACAATCCCTTTTTGTAACTGAACATGACACTGTTTTCAGAATGCTTACAGACTTGAAAGCCTACTTGGTCATTAAGGCTGTGGGTGCACAGACAAAACGCAATAGTATTAGTAAGTGAGCAAAGTGAGGATCAGAGAGGTGTGGTGACTTGCCTAAGGGCACACAATCAGCTTGTGGGGCTTCAGGGTTTTCTGTTCCTGGCCTGGAGCTTCTTCCAAAAGAGGTCTCACACCTTCATGTGGGTACTTCCCCTTATTTGGGGAAGTAATTGAGATGTTAGTTTAACAGTTCTCTATCATGATCAATGAACTGTATTCTATTTTCCCAAGACACTTAGATATTCTCTGGATGCCCTGTGCCCCATTTGACCTAACAATGAATCCTGATGTACGACACCAGTAAACAGTTAAGAGGACCAGTCGATATATGTTCATTGGCATTTTTTTCCACAGGAAAAAATTTATTGATAGTGTTGGAGATGAACATATAAGTAGTATGTTATGGAAATACAGAGATTTATTTATTTATTTATTTATTTATTTATTGTATTTATTTTCGGTCTTTTTGAGACAGGGTCTCCCTGTAGCCCCAGCTGGCCTGGAGCTTACTATGTAGACCAGGCTGGTCTTGAACTCACAGAGATCCAACTGCCTCTGCCTCCCAAGTGCTGGGATTAAAGGCATGCACCACCATGTCTGGCTTGGAAATTCAGAAATTTAAAAAGTACAGTTCACTATCAATAGCCAGATCCATAAGCTGCATGATGAACATGGGAGGTGAAACACATTCAGAATTCTACTTGTGTGGGTTGCTGTTGTTTGTTTGTAACAAAGTTAATTCTATAGCCCAGACTGGCCTGGAACTCACTGTGTAGCCCAGGCTGACCTCACATTTGTTGCAATCCTCCTGCCTCAGCCTTCCAACTGCTGGGATTACAGGAGTGTGTTCCTGTGCCTGGCTTCTCTATATGGGTTCCATTTATCTGAAATAAGCCCTGTAACTATAACTTGCATTTCATAAAGCTAAGTGTTCATTTAAATTTTGTTTTAATTATTAGTTCCCATCAGTTTCTTGATTGATTTAATGAAGTCTTTATTATTATTATTACTATTACTGTGAGTTTAAAAAATATTTTATTTATTATTTTTATTTTATGTGAATGTGGTATTGCCTACATGTATGTAGGTGCACTCGTGTCATGCAATAACTGCAGAGGTCAGAAGAGGATGTCAGATCCCCTGGAACTGGAGTTATGGACAGTTTTCAGCTGCCTTGTGGGTGCTGGGATTTGAACCCAGGTCTTCTGTAAGAACAGCCAGTTCTCTTAACTGCTGAGTCATCTCTCCAGCCCCTATTGCTGTGATTTTGTAGCAAAGTCTTCCTATGCAGCCAAGGCTGGCCTCATGATCTTCTTGCCTAGGATTATACTCCCAAGTGCTAGGATTACAAGTGTGTGCCCCCACACTCATCTTTATGAAGTCTCATTAATTGGTGAAAGAGTATTGTTCTTAGAAATGTGAAGGGCAATGTCCCAGGCTCTCATTGGAACTTTTACTTCTCCTTAATCTCCATTCACAATATCTTTGTGTCTACCATCATCTCATGACATCTTGTTGGTGCATCTCTATCTCTTACAGAGTTACAGTCTGAGTGAGCACATTTCTTAGCATCATAGGTTGAATCCAAACTCCCAAGATGATGGTATTACAAGGTGATGGTATTAGGAGATGGGGCATCTGGGAGATGATTAGGTCATGAGGGAGCCCTGAAGAATGCTACCAGTGCCTTCATTGGAGAGACCAGAGGGCTACCTTGCCCACCTATCCCAGGTGAGGACACAAGGAAAAGGTATCACTCGTGAACCAGGAAATGAATCCTTACTAGACCAGGACCAACCAATGTCTTGATCTTAGACTTTCTCATTCCAGAACTGTGAAAAATGAATGTTTATAAGCTTCTCAGCCTATGGATCCTGTTACAGAGGACTGAATGAATTACAAGGTTACAGGTACCAGGCAAGAGGGCAGCCTCCTAACACCCTTTTACTTTACCTCTGACTCGAGACAACCCATTCTCTACAGGGCAGCCCAGGGTGATCTGATGTTGTGTCCTTGTTTAAAAACAGATGGGGGGAGACTGAGGTGAGTCTAGTCTGTGTAGTGAGTTCTAGGCCAGTTGGGGCTACTGGGAGACCCTGTCAAAAACCCCCAAAAGCTCCTTGGGCCTAGATCTCTTCCCACTGCCACTCCTGGAGAATGCCTGACTAGTCTGCTGATAAAAACTGGCACACCTTGTCCCCATTGGCCCCTTCGCCCTACTGGAGCATTCCCAAGTAGCCAACCTGTAACCATCTAATACTTCCAATAAAAAAATAATCAAAAGTGAGAATGTGAAGCACAGACCAACTAACTATTCATACCTAATCAGAAAGCAGCCAAGCTACATCAACAATAAAAATAACCAAACTTCAATTTGATAAAGACAGGCTAGGCTCTCATATCAGTCAAACAACCAACAAAAGAAATCTACATGCCCAGGTCACAACACAAAACCCAAGTAATATGATAATAGGTCTCCACCAAATCTCACCAGTCCTATAGACGTATTCTACAATGAGAACTACCCAGAGGAACTCCAGAACGCAGAGTTTAAAGAACAATCATAAACATGATCAAGGAATTTGATGACTTAAAGAACACACAAAGAACTCAAAGAAATCAAAGAGGATAAGAAAAAACTCCAGACTAAAGCTCAAGACAGTTCAGGGTTTGAAAAGTGATTCATAAAAGAGATAGAAGTATTGAAGGAAACTCAGGCAGAAATGAAGATGGGATTGAAAAACTCAGTAAGTCAATTTGAACTAACAGGAGAAAGCCTCACCAGCAGAATGAATCAAATGAGAAACAGAATATTAGGACTGGATGATAAAGTTGAAGAATTTGCCTGCTCGAGCAAAGAATATGAAAAATTAAACAACAACAACCCAGGAATGAAACATGCAGGAAATGTGGGCTATTATGAAAAGACCAAATCTACACATCATGGGCAGAGAGGAAGGAGAAGAATCTCAGGTCAATGGCATTGATCAGATATTCAAGAGGATTATAGAAGAAAACTTCCTTAAATTAAGGAAAGAAATACCCAAACAGACACAAGAAGCACACAGAACGCCAAATAGCACCAGAACAGAAATTCCCCATGGCATATCATAGTAGAAACGCTAAATGTACAGAACAAAGAGAGGATATGGAAAGCTATAAGAGAAAAGCAAATTACATATAAAAGAAAACAGATCAGAATAATAGCTGACTTTTCAATATAAACTGTAAAACCCAAAAGAACAAAGTATTCCAAATTCTAAATGATCATAGATGCCAACCCAGAATACTTTATCCAGCAAAACTATCTATCATAATTGAAGGGAAAGAAAAATTTTCCATGATACAATTAGACTGAAAGAATTCATGTCCACTAACCAGCCCCTACCCAGGATACTTGAAGCAATAAAAATGACTGTACCCAAGAAGCAGCAGAAAGAAAACAAATGAAGGTATGATTATGGAAACACAAAATAAAATGAATATAATTATGGAAATACAAAATAGGACTAAGAACACAAGCAAAATAAAATGACAGTAACCAATACATGTCTTTCAATAATAACGCTGAATATCAATGGCCTTAACATCCTAGTCAATAGACATAGACTAATAGAATGGATTAAGAAACAAAATGCATGGTTGGAGAGATGGCTCAGCAGTTAAGAACACTGGTTGTTCTTTCAGAAGACCCAGGTTCGAATCCCAGCACCCACAATGCAGTTAACAACTGTCCATAACTCCATTTCCAGGGGATCCGACAGCCTCTTCTGTTCTCTGTGGGCATTGTACAACATGGGTGCACTTACCTACACACACGCAATACACACATACACATAAAAATAAAAAAAGTAAATATTAAAAAAAAGAAACAAAGTGTATCTTTTTGTTGTCTGTAAGAAACTCATCATACCTTCAAGAATAAGCACCACTTTAGGGTGAAAGGATGGAAAAAAATTCCAAGCAAATGATACTAAGAAATAAGCAGGTATGGTGATTCTAATATCTGACAAAATAAACTTCAAACTAAAATCAATCAGAAGAGATAAAGTCACTTCATTCTGATCAAGGGAGCAATCAACCAAGAAGACATTACAATCATGAACATATATGCACCAAACTCTGGTGTACCCAATTTCATAAAAATAGTACTATAGGACTTTAAGACACAGATTAACCCCACCTCAGTAATAGTAGGGGACTGTAATACCCCACTCTTTTCAATAGACAGGTCAATTAGACAAAGAAAAATCAGAGAAAAATCTGAATGAAATGCTATCATATATCAAATAGACCTAACAGACATATTTAGAATATTCCAACCAAACACAAAAGAATACACATTCTACTCAGAAGTCCTGAGTAGTTTCTCTAAAATAGACCACATACTGGGACACAAAACAAACCTTAGTAAATATTAAAAAATTGAAATAATTTCATGTATTCTATAATGTAATAAAGCTTAAAATCAACATCAAAAGAAGCTCTAGTAAGTACACACACTATGGAGATTAAACAGCACACTTCTGAATGATGAATGGGTCAAAGAAGAAATCAAGAAAGAAAAGTATTCCTGGAACTACTTGAAAATGATAATACAATACAACAAAACTTCTGGGATACAGTAAAAACAATCCTAAAAGGGAAATTTATAGCTCTAAGTGCCTACATTAAAAAATCAGAAAGAAGCTGGGTGTGGTGGTGCATGTCTTTAATCCTAGCACTCAGGAGACAGAGGCAGGTGGATCTCTGTGAGTTCAAGGCCAGCCTGGTCTACATAGTGAGTTCCAGGCCAGCTGGAGCTAGGGAGACTGCCCCCCACAAAAAAAAAAAAAAAAAAAAAAAAAAAAAAAAAAAAAAAAAATCAGAAAGAGAAAAAATAAATTACTTAATAGTACTACTCAGGAATTTGGAAAAGCAAGAACAAACCAAACTTAAAACCCAGAAGATGAGAAGAAATAATAAAAACTAGAACAGAAATCAATGAAACAGAAAGAAAGAATACAAAGAATCAATGAATCTAAAGACTATTTCTTTGAAAAGATAAACAATAGCTGGAGAGATGGCTCAGCAGTTAAGAGCACTGGCTGTTCTTGCAGAAGACCTGGATTCGAATCCCAGCACCTACATGGGGGCTAACAACCACCCATAACTCCAGTTCCAGGGGATCTGACGTCCTCTTTTACCCTCCACAGGAACTGCATAATACTGGTGCACTTATACAGATGCAGGCAATATACTCACACATAAAATAAAAATAAATCAAACAAAAAAATTTTAAAAAAGGAAAGATAAATGAGATCAACAGACAGTTAGCTCAGCTAACCAAAAGAAAGAACAGATCCAAATTAACAAAATCAGAAATGAAAGGGGAAATATCACAACAGACACCAAAAAGATCCAGAACATTATAAAAGAATATCTTAATAACTATACTCTATCTGGGCATGGTGGTGCATGCCTTTAATCTTAGCATTAGGGAGGCAAAGGCAGGTGAATCTGTGAGATTGAGGCCAGTCTGGTCTACATAGCAAGTTCCAGGTCAGCTGTGGCAACAAGGAGACCTTGTCTCAAAAAGACCAAAAACAAAAAAGACCAAAAAACCTATGCTCTATTAAATTTGAAAATATAAAAGAAATAGATGTATTTCTAAATTCAATGGATCCACTAAGGCTAAACCAAGAAGAAACCAACAACTTAAACAGATCCAAAATATATAAGGAAATCAAAATAGTAATACAAAGCCTCCCAACTAAGAAAAAGCCCAGGCCCAGATAAATTGACAACAGAATTTTACCAGATCTTTAAAGAAGATCTACGAACAATACTACTTAAATTATCCAAAAAGATAGAAACAAAGGGAGAACTCCCAAACTCCTTGTGTGAAGCTGGTATTACTCTAATACCAAAAACAGGTACACAACAAAAAAAGAAAGCAATAGGCCCATATCTCAATGAACATAGATGTTAAAATGCTGAACAAAATACTTGCACACACACACACACACACACACACACACACCAAAAAGATCATTGACTATGATCAAATTGGCTATATTCCAGAGATGCTGGAATGGTTCAATACACGTAAGTCAATAAATGTAATAAATCATATAAATGTATTTAAAGACAAAAATCACACAATCATTTCATGCTCATTGATTGGTAGAATTAAAATTGTAAAAATGATAATACTACTAAAAGAAAGTTATAGATTCAATGCAATCCCAATAAAAATTCCCATGACATTCTTCACAGAAATAGAAAATAACCATCCTAAAATTCATATAGAATCACAAGAGAACCTGGATAGCAAAAGCAATCCTGAGCACAAAAAGCAAAGTTAAGGTATTACCATACCAGATCTCAAACTATGTTACAGAGCTATAGTCATAAAAACAGCATGGTACTGACACAAACAGATATATAGAGCAATGTAACAAAATAGAAGATTCAAATATGAGCACATACAGTTTCAGTCACCTGATATTTGACAAAGGCACCAAGAACACACACTGGAGGAAAGACAGCATCTTTAACAAAAGATGGTAGTAAAACTGGATCTCTATGTGTAGAAGAATGAAATTGAACCCATATGTATCACCCTGCACAAAAGACAGCTCCAAATGTATCAAAGACCTCAATGTAAAGCCTTAAAAACTGAATTTCTTACAAGTAAGCATAGGCAGTACCCTACAAGACATAGGTGCAGGAACGGACTTTCTAAATCGAACATCAGTTGCTCAGGAATTAAGGTCAACAATTGACAAATGGGATCTCATTTAAACAGAAAGGTTCTTTATATCAAAGGAAGCAATCAATCAAGTGAAGAGGAAGCCCACAGAGTGGGAGAAAATCTTCACCAGCTACACATCTGACAGAAGATTAATATCTAGTATATATAAGAACTCAAAAAACAAAGAATCAAGAAAACAAATGACCCAGTTAAAAACGGGGCTATGGACCTGTACAGAGAACACTCAAAAGAAGAGATAAAAATGACTAAGAAATACCTTAAAAACTGTTCAACATCCTTAGTAATTAGAGAAATCCAAATCAAAACTGTTTTAACATTTATCTAAGCCCAATGAGACTGGCTAGCATTAAGAGAACAAATGACACCAAATGATGGAGAGGATGTAGGGAAACGGAATGTTCATTCATTGCTGGTGGGATTGCAGACTGGTGCAACCACTGTGGAAATCAGTGTGGAGAATTCTTTAAAAAGTTAAAAATCAATCTACCATATGATCCAGTTTTACCACTCCTTGGCATATATCCAAAGGACTCAGCCTACTGCAGACACTTGTACATCCATGTTTGTTGCTGTTCTTTTCACAATAGCTAAGAGATGGAAGCAACCTAAGTGTCCCTCAATTGACGAGTGGTTAACAAAAATGTGGTATATTTGCACAATGGAGTTGTGCTCAGCAGTCAAGAAAAATGAAATCATGATATTTATAGATAAATAGATGGAACTAGAAGATGTTATACTAAGTGAAGTAACAGACTCAGAACAAGTGACATGTTTTCTCTCATTTGTGGATTTTAGCTCCAAATCCTTAGATATGGAGGCTATTACAGAGTTCTACAGCTGGTCAAATGCAGAGAATAAGTGTCTGTGAGATGTGCAGCCCTAAGTGACACATCTACACTGAAATCTTAGGGAATGTAGCAGAACAGGGGCCATAAAGAATATTAATGTGTCTCTCAGCTCTCACCAGCGAAGCTTCCCCTTGCAACAGATGGTGATTAACTCAGAAACCCACAACTGGCCAATGTGTAGAGAAGATTGCAGAGTGTATGTCCCTGGATAGAACTCCTACGTCAAACCTCTGCCACCCAGAGCTCAGGAATGACTCAGGAGCCAAGAGTGGTGAATGACCACAAGGAAACAGAATTTTCCGGGTGGCTGGGAAAGCTCAGACAAAAACACAGCATAGAGGTGGAGAAATTGGTAAGAAGCCCCAGTCCTAGCTGAGAAACTATTGATAACTGATGAGTGCTGGGGAGGAAGAATTGGTTTTCTTTTTAATTAAATTTATTTTTATTTTATGCATATGAGTGGTTTGTCTGCATGTATACAAGTAGATCCATATCATGCAATGCCTGTGAAGGCCAGAACAGGGCGTCAGATCCCTTAGAATTGGAGTTACAGATACTTGTTAGCTGCCATGTGGGTGCTGGAACTTGAACCCGGGTCCTCTAGAAGAGCAGTCAGTGCTCTCAATGGCTGAGCCATCTCTCCAGCCCCAAGTTGGTTTTCTTTAAGGGAGTGAGGCTAGATAGGTTGACCAGTCTTGAGTGAATGGACTCACACTGAGGGACATTTGAGGATACAAACTTGGCCTTAACATATATGACAGAATGCATGCAATCTGGTATGGGGGGCTATAGAGAAGGTTCTGATAGGGGAGGGATCTAAATATGATCAAGATGTACTGTATGAAATTTGCAAAAATTCAGTATAAAGAAAACAGATGAAGGCTTCCCATCACAGCTAGAGGAAAACCTAGTCAGCCATGGTGGCTACGAAGTCTAACATGGTCTTTCCTCTGCCCATCTCATGACTCTTTCCTTGTCTTTTAACTCTGAGCTTGCCACTGGTCTCCTTTGGTTCCTGTCCATCTCATTCCTGTCCCTTGGTTACAGTGGCCATGTGCAATCTGTCCCTAGAGGACCACAAGGATGGGTCTTACTTATCTTCAGAACCATGTGCATCTCTCAGGGCAGTTCCCTGCCTACCTATCTGAAGTATACCCTAGTCCTGTCTTGTCCCAGAACTCTGATGTTATTCTGTTCTTTTCATCTATCCAGCATGTATCCCCACTCCTTAGAGTCTGTTTATGTCACAGAAGAATTTACACTCTAAAAAAGCAAAATAATGAATGGTTCTATTCAGTTTGGTATCACCAGTGTCTGAAATAGTCTAGTGTGGAGTAGATATCAGTGACTCAACTCAGACGAACGTCAGAGCAAAGACAAGACCTTCTTTTTGAGCTTCTACTAAACGTGAGATCCTTTTCTTTTTTTAAAAAAAATTATTTATTTATTTATTTATTTATTTATTTTATGTGTATGTGTGTATTACCTGCATGTAGGTAAGTGCACCCGTGTTGTGCATGTCCCACGGAGGTCAGAAGAGGCTGTCGGATCCCCTGGGACTGGAGTTACAGACAGATGTTAGCTACCATGTGGGTGCTGGATTCGAACCCGGGTCTTCTGCAAGAACAACCAGTGTTCTTAACAGTGAAGCCATTTCTCCAGCCCCAGGATTTTCAATTTTTAATTGACTCACAGGGTGGACATGGAGCTGAGTGTGACTCCAAAGTGTGGGCTACGTGCTATGTAATATAAATGGAACAGACTCTCTAGCCTTTCTCCCTTTGTGGCATGTGGGTATGAGAACTCATTAATAGAAAACACACGCCCAGGGGAAATGGCACTGTGTTCTCTGAGGAAACCACCAGCAGCTTATACACAAGCAATGAATCAACAAACTATAAGAATAAACATTTAGGGGCTAGAGCGATGGCTCAGTGTTTAAAAGTGCTTACTGCTCTTGCAGAGGACCTGAGCTGAGTTCAGCCCATGGAAGGTAGCTCACAACTGCCTGAAATTCCAGCTCCAGGGAATCTGATGCCCTTTCTGGCTTCCACTGGCAGCTGCACTCACATGCACATGCGCCCACACAGACACACGTGCATACATACAATTGAAAAAGAAAAATAAATCTTGGAAAAGAATAAGCATTTAGAAAGGGACAGGCAACAACTCTCCCAGCTGGTTTAGCTGGTCTTGCTTCCTGCCTGGTCTCTATTTCCTGTTCTGACAAGTGAGGAGTCCCAGCAGCACTCTTTTGTTGCCATGGCATCACCTGGGCCATTCCTTCCCCACCTTGGTGGAATATATCCCCTTCAAACCAGGAGCAAAAATAATCCTCCCTTAAGTTGCTTTGTTGGGTATTTGGTCACAGCAATGAGAAAACTAACACAACTGAGTTCGACTCACAGGATTGGGTGGAGGCAGAGCAAATGCTCCTCATGGTAGCACAGATTTTCCGTTCTACCTCCTTAGCACACATTTGGGTCCTGCTGTGCCATGTTTCTCTTACAAGGCATATTAGTTTGCTTTTTAATTACTGTAGCAAAATATCTCAGGCAACTACTTTATAAAGGAAAGAGGTTTGTTGACCTCACAGATTATTTTATTGTGTTTTATTTTTGAGTCAAAGTCTTATTATGCAGCCCTGGCTGGCTGGAAACCTACCACATAAAGCAACCTGGCCTTGAACTCACAGAGCTCTGCCTGCCTCTGCCTCCTGAGTGCTTGGATCAAAGGTGTGTACTACCATGCTGGATTGACCTTCCAATTTTGAAGGTAGGAAGTTCAAATGGCCTGGCATAGGCTCTAGAAAGAGTTCGCCTTTTACAACATGTATAATGCACATAATCTGTGCATCACTCTGGGCATCTCCGTCCCTCTTCTTATAAAGCCACTAAGATTTATTCATGGGAGGAGGGTGGGGTCTACCCTAGTGGCTTAATCTAATTGCTTCCCAAAAGCCTCTCCTTTAACTACCATAGGCAGATTAATAGTATTAACTATGACCCTAGGGCTTAAACTCCCAAGTGAGTTCAGGTGGACAAATCATATTCAAATCAAAGCACTAGGCGAGAAGCTTCCCAGAGCCCATCTGTCCCTAGGTCTGTCATAGATAAGCCTTCAGTAACTGTTTCTGGAATGACTTGACACCTTGTCTCATCTCTAACATTTAGAAAATTAGGAAGAACTCATGGTTTCTTTCTGTCTTTCCTTCCATTCTTTTCCCATCTCTAAAAATATTTTATTTATTATTTTTTATTATTTTATTTGTACGAGTGTATTGCCTGCATGGATGTAAGTGCACCCGTGTCATGCAATGCCTGAAGAAGTCAGAAGAGCATTGGATCATCTGGAACTGTAGTTACCAATAGATGTCTACCAATAGATGAGTAGATAAAAGAGAATTTGATACATAAAGATGGACTATTAGTAATAGTAAGGACTTTTTAAGTCTTTAAAAAAGAATGTAATCTTGCCATTTGTGGCAACATAGATGGAACAGTGGGCATTAAGTTAAATGAGTCAGGCATAGAAAGACAGATTACTGCATGCTCTGGTTTGTGTATGAAGTGTCCCCCAAAGGGTTCATATGGGGAAGACTTGTTCTTCAGCTGCTGGAGGTGATTGGATTAAGAGGACACTAACTTCAGCAATGAATGAATGCATCCCTTGATTTCTTGGCTATATGGGTTATTAGGAAATGGGATCTGGTAGGAGGAAGTCAGTCATAAGCATCTGCACTTGAAGATTATACCTGGTCTTGCATCTCCTCTGCCACTCTGCTTCCTGACTATCATGAGCAGAAGAGTGTCTGTACACACTCCCATTGCATGCTAACCTGTCTCTCCTTGCCCCAAAGGATGGACCAGCAGACTTGGCCCTGAGCGAAAATAAATCCTTCTGACTTTTAAATCATTTCTCTCAGGTATTTTTTTACATGGAAGAAAAATTAGACTAAGACACCACATGTTCCCACAGAAATAGACGTAGAACAGGGCTGGCAGAACCTGGGAAAGGTGTAGGGGAGGTGGCAATGGGCAGAGAGGACAGTTAAGGAGTACTGGGTTGCTGGAGGGGAAAGTAGAAAGGTAACACTAACTTCCCATGGTTCAGTTAGGATCACTGTGTGTCTTAGTTTGTTCTTCATTGCTGTGACAAAACACTCTGACCACTACCAACTTGGGGAGGAAAGGGTTTATTTATCATACGTCTCTGAGTCACAGTTCATCAGGGAGCCCAAGGTAGGAACTCAGGGCAGGAACCTGGAGGCAGGACCTGGAGCAGGCCATGGAGGAATGCTGCTTACTGGCTTACTCCCTTGGGCCCTGCTCAGCCTGCTTTCTTATGCAACACAGGCCCACCTGCCCAGGGGTGGCACCACCCACAGTGGGCTGGGCCCTCCCACATCACTCAACAATCAAGATGTCCCACAGACATGGCCACAGGCCAGTCCAATGGAGGCAATTCCCCGATTGAGGCTCCCTCAACCCCGGTGTGTCAAGTTGACACTAAATCTATCCAGCACACTGTGGTTCACAGCAATGACTTATGTGTCTCATAATCACTAGCAGAGAGGAGTTTGAATGTTCCTAACACAAAGAATGATAAATATTGGAGACGGGCAATATGCTATTACTCTAATCATTATGCATTTTAAATAGCACAGGACACTAGCCCTCTGCAAACAGTGGGGCGGGAGGTCACACCAGTCCATCTGTTTTCACATTGGCAAAGACCTTTATTACAGGGCCTTCACAAGGGTCTGGATACCTTTGGGAGCCTGAGCTGGAGCTGCCCTGGCCTTAGCCTTTGGTGGGCAGAGGGTTTGGCCTTTGGTTGGCAGAGGGCTTGGTCTTTGGTTGGCAGAGGGCTTGGCCTTTGGTTGCCACAGTCTCATGGCCTTCACATTGTTGGTCTGCATCTTCTTCAGGCCCTTCCTGTTGTGCTTCTTGGCAAAATGCATGTTCTTCATTAACTTTGAATCTACCCCCTTAAGAGATTTGTATCTTTGTGATGTGGTTTCTTGATGCCACTTCTATGCCATTTTCAAGACTGGTTGTGGGCAGTGTGGTTCTTGGACTTGGTCATGTCTGCATGGGAGCCCAAGGCTCCAGAGACACCTGGGACTGGAAGAGAAAGAGTTTACCACCTTCTTTTACTTCCCTGTTGCTCCCTGTCTCACCCAGCCCCCAAGTTCTATTGCAATCCTCCCTCTGTATGGGGAAAGTGGTTCCAGGAACCCCAAGACACCAGCATCTCCAGATGCTCAAGTCCCTTGATGTAAAGTGGCACAGTATTTGCATGCAACCTACATAATCCTCCTGTATACTTTAATAATTCATCTCTAGATTTTTTGTAGTACCTGTGTAAAGGTTATGTAAATAGCTGTTATAATGCACTGCTTAGAGAAAATAACAGGAAATAGTCTGTACATGTTCCATACAGTCATGAATTTTTAAAAGAATATTTTTTAAAAAAAGATTTATTTTTATTTTTATTTCAAGTGATGTGTATGTATGGGCATGTGCATGTGGCAGGCACTGTGAGGTCCAGAAAAGGGTGTCAGATCCTCTGGACCTGCAGTTACAGGTGGTTGTGAGCTGCTTGATGTGGGTGCAGGGAACCAAACTTGGACAGTAGTACTTACTCATCTCCCTAGCCCCCACCTTGTTTTAAAAACTATTTTCATCTGTGATTGGTTGAATCCAAAGCTGTGGAGCTTGAAGACACGGAGGTAGGCTGTATTATGATCTCTTTCTCATCTCTGGAATTTCTTTCCTTAAATCTTTCTGGCCATTGCCTTCACTTGAGTTACTTTTAGCAATGTCCTGCCTTTCCACCCCAGCTCCAAATCAGTTTTTTGAACATGATCAGCCAGAGCAGTCTTTTAAGGGCATGGAGTTCTTAAAGCCACGCATATTTCTAACCTCCTTCAGCCATGACTCACTGTTCTCTCTCTCCCCACTCCCTCTCTCCTTCTCTCTCTCTCTCTCTCTCTCTCTCTCTCTCTCTCTCTCTCTCTCACAG
>NW_008343573.1:991215-1074213 GCF_000622305.1 Nannospalax galili | reverse complement strand
ACACACACACACACACACACACACACACACACACACACATCAATCCAGTTTCCTTCCATCTAACTGCAGTGCACCTCCATGCTGATTTTCTTCATGATGCCAAGATGGCAGAGGTCCTTTAGGACTTATAGTCACTTTCTATTATGTCCCGCCAGAGAATGACAGTTGGCTTATAGTAGCTTCCTATAAAGAATATTGATTCTCCTTGTAATGTGAATTACTCTTGCCTTTACTTCTCCTTCACATCTCCTATTCACGATTCAAGGACTTTCTTTTCCCCCTAGAGACAGGAGTTATGCAATTTGGGGGTCTTTTAGATAGATCCACTGAAGGGGTACTCCAATTGCCTCACTCTGCATCCCTGTTCAGCATGGAAGAAGCCAGAGAGGCCTGTGTCCCTATTCCCTATTGGCAATTTGGGTAACCTCTTCAGAGGATGGCGTGATAAGAATAGGAAGTAGGAATTGGCGAGGCAGTTAGGGTAAAAAGACCTCAAAGAAAAGTAGCCAGTTTCTTGGCTAAAAGTCAAAATGTCCTTGGGCCTGTTAGCAACATACTCTGTTCCAAAGGCCAAACATGTCAAAAGTATTTGGGAGCTTGTATCTAATTCTTAAAAGATTTTAGGGTTACCTCTTCAGAGGGGGGAATGTTAGAGTAGCCAAAAGCCCCATAAAAATAATAAATAAATCAAAAAAGAAGAAAGAGTACATGAAGTTATCAGAAAAAAGTGATGAGATATGGGAGGAGTTGAAGGGGAGGGAGTGGGCATGGATTTGATCAAAACGCCTTATATGCGTGTGTGAAATTCTCAATATATTATTTATTTAAAAAAAAAAAGAATATTGGTTCTCAGCATTCTTTTCTTAAGAACCTATGGCAAGTTTCCCTTCAGTTCTGCTGGCTAGTGCACACTGCCAATTCCCGCACTAACCACTTGACTAAGGGGAACATTGTATCATACGGTCTTGAGTCTCAGGATGGATGGCTGGTATAGGTAGGCTGAGGTTGGCCTGGGCAGGCTGCTGCTATGGCTTGGGTCTGAAGTGTCCCCTAAACACTCAGGGCCCGAAGCTTAGTCCCCAGCCTGTGGTGCTCTTGGGTGGTGGTAGAACCCTAGTTGGATGTCTTCAGGTCACTGGGAACATGACTTCCAAGGGGATAGTGGGACCCTGGTCTCTTCCTCCCTTTCTCTTTAGCTTCCTGGCTATGAGGTGAGTGGCTGTCCTCACCACATACATCTGTTGTTACTCAACCATTTCAAAGCAACAGAACAAAACCTTCAAAGCTGAGCCCAGAGGATTCTCTCTCTTTATGAAGTGATTATCTCAGGTATTTGTTACAATGTCAGAAAGCAAGCTAGCAGTTAGCAATAGCCAGGATCCACTTCTGGACTCAGGGGTAAGCAAACGTCTCTTCTCCCATAAGACCCCTTTCATATCAAATCTCTGCCTCTCCAGTCTTGTAGATGGCATGCAGCAAATCCCATGGGACAGTGACCCCCGCTACTCATTATTCAGAGCTTGGCATGAGCATCATGTACTCAAGGGAATGTTCTGAACTTTCTCAATACTCGTTACATATTCTGCCTCTCTGTTACAATCCAAAAAAGTTCTCTGACATCCCCCTCTGCTACACTCACTGCCATCGCTGTGAGCCACTGATTCTCCACACACCCCCTGTCACTGCTTGGGGAGTGCAAACTCCACCAGGGTAGGACCAGAGCTGCCTTTCTCATGACTGTCACTTTGGCGATCAGTGTTGTGTCTTGCATACCATAGGTGCTCATTTAAAATGTGTTGAGTAAGCCAAAGGGTAAGTACAATGGCAAATGACGGAACTTCGATAAACAGCAAACCCTTCATTCACGGTATCCCTTTTCAAAGGCCATCAATTTCAATATCATCTTTTCCATGAATATATATATGTTTATGACTGGGTTTATAAAACTGGGGCTAGAAAATGTTTTCTGGGAGTTTTTACTTTTGATAGGGCTAGAGATGGAACCCAGGGCCTTGTACATGTATTCTGAGTTTTTAAATTGAGACCATAACACTAATATATTTATGAGGCCATTCTGTATGAATACACCTATGTAATCTAGTGCTAGAAGGTATTATGCAAGCTGCTGGGGAAGAGAAGTCATTAATGGTCTTATCTACCTAGCTGTGAACCTTGTGACTACACTATTAACCTGTCAGGCAAGATGTGCCCCACTGGTCCAATAGTGGCATCAACTTTCTGGGAGTAACCAACTGCTTTCTGACTGGATTTGAAGCCCATACCTGGTCCTGTAAACCTAGTCAGAAGCCCATGGCTGGGGAGGTTGTAGGCCTTATGGAAGAACTGACTGCTATTATTTTGCTATGTGAACATGGTGTCAAACTGCCTTCTGAATATTTATGTTTACACCCATAGATTAGTGTTGCTCTTAGCTTCGATCATAGAAGTTTTTGTTTGCTACCAGCAGTGGTCAATACACAGACTCATAACTTGTCAAAGCACTCAAAATAGGCACCTATTGAGTACTCAGCCCTAAATGGGACATCTGCAATACGCTTCCAAGGGCAGGGAACATCAAAGACGAGAAAGCGAAAAGAATGGGGATGGAGAATAGGAACAAGTGCTATAAAATGTTGTTTCCCAACATGACATGGCTGTTGTACCCACAGCAGCAGCAACAATAGCTATCTGCACAAGACCTGGGTAAGTCTGGGCCTACCAATGTTCCATCATGGAGGGGGAGGAGCTCATGAGGCCCTACTCCCTGAGGAGCTACAGGTAGTTGCTGGATGGGGCACAGAGTCCTACTCTTGCTCAAATAGATAACTCCCCCTCCCCCACCATGCTCACACAGGCAACCTTAATACAGTGGGTCACAAAAAACAAAAACAAGACATAAAAGTAGGAGGGGGACTTGGGAGGAAGAAGAGCTTTCAATTTGTGGGGGAAGGGAATAGGAGGTGGTAATGGATATGATCAAAGTACATTCTATATATGTGTTTGAAATTGTGAAAGAATGAATAAATACATTTTAAAAAGAAGTTGGAATGTGGAGGCCAGAGGAAGCTGTCAGGTACCCTGCTCTACCCCTTTCCACTATATTCCTCAGAGACAGGGTCTCTCACTGAACTTGGAGGCAGGCTGATGACCAACAAGCCCCAGTGATCCTCCTGTCTCCATGCTACTGCAGAGCTGGGGTTGGAAGAACATGTGCAATCATACCTGGCTTTTAAAAAAATTTTCATTTATTATTTTTATTTTATATGTATGAGTGTATTGACTCCATGTGTGTAAGTGCACCCATATCATGCAATGCCCATGGAGGTCAGAAGAAGGCGTTGGATCCTCTGGAACTGGAGTCACAGTCATTAGCTGCCATGTGGGTGCTCACTTGTGTAGTACAAGTACACTTATCTACTGAGCTGTCTTCCTAAATCAATGTGTCTATATTTCAGGTTCAGCATATTCTTGGAAATGTACTAGAAAATGCTGTGTGTTATTAGACACTGTCCTGTGCTGGTGCAGGAAGCATACACTGCTTTAGGCCAGAACATGGACCCCCACATCCATGTGCAAAGTGTTGACTTCATTACTGGACTGTGCAGTCTGGTGCTATATCATTCATTTTCAAGTTCATTGGGACCGTGGAAGACATAACAATTCTTGGGCTCAGTGGAGAAAAGCACTTACTCTCAAAGACTGACAACTTGAATTCCACTGGATCCTCAAAACCCTTGTAAAAAGCTGGATGTGATAATATATACCTGTAATCTGGCACTCCTTAGGCAAGATGGGAGGTGGAGACAGGAGAATCACCTGGAAACTTGTGGGCTAGCTAGTCAGAAGTACACTGCAGTGGCAAACAATAAGAGAGACCCTTCCTCCACAAGGCAAAAGATAAGAACTGACTCTTGGAAAGTTGTCTTCTGATCTCTACATGCGTGCACATGCTTATACATATGCCCCCCCCCCCATATTTAAAGTACAGGAATTCTTTTTTAAACTTTATTTTTGAGAATTTCATGTTTTATATTTGTATTATTTCCATCCCTCTCAATTCCCCAACTCCTCCCATGTCCCCCTTCTCAACTTCCTCTCGATTTCTTGTCCTCTTCTTTATTATTGTTATACATACATACATGTATTTATCCATATGCATATATATAAAATGTACTGAGTCCATTTATTAGTACTCATATGTATTTGTGTTGAGGGCTGCCTACTTTGGATTAACCTCTCAGGGAGTACTACTCCCTGTAGAAAATGGATTCTCCCTCCCTCACCATCTTTTGATTGTGTGTAGCTCTTCATCTTGAGGTGGGACCCCTTGAAATTTCCCCAATCCACCTTGGCATGCAGATCTTGTAAGACTACGAGGTTTGACAATTCTTTATCACAATGCCATGGATGCAGTTTCTATGGTCCAGTCTAAAAACAGTCTTCCCCTGGATGTTTTCTACTTCCCAACTTCTATGCTTCCTCGCTTCACATCTTTACACTTTTATTATTTTCTGTTTCCTTTCCTCTATCCACTGTCATCATGGAGGGACACCTATGAGGCAAAAGAGATAAAAGCAGACAGATTAGCACTTTGTGGAGGGTCTGGATGAAATAAGTGTGTACTCTTTTTTTTTTTGTCTTTTTGAAGCAGGGTCTGTCTCCCTGTAGCCCCAGCTGGCCTGGAACTCACTGTGTAGACCAGGCTGGTCCTTGAACTCACAGAGCCGCCTGCCTCTCTGCCTCCCAAGTGCTGGGACTTACAGGCATGTGCCACTACGCCCAGCTGAAGTGTATGCTTTTAAAAATTTTCTTTTCTCCCTTCCATCTTCTTGCAAGTGAGCCACAGAACCACAGAATGGTCTTTATCTCCTGGTTTGTTCTGATCTCCTCCAGCAGAGCTACAAGACCTGTGGTCATGAGTGTCAAAAGTGTATTTTTCTCTGTGAGATTTCCAGGTGTAACCCTCATATTGCACAGAAGCCATCCAAGCCATTCATCTTTGATATGTGTTTACTATGCACATGCGCGCACACACGCGAGTGTGTGTGTCTGTGTGTGTGTGTGTGTGTGTGTGTGTGTGTGTGTGTGAGAGAGAGAGAGAGAGAGAGAGAGAGAGAGAGAGAATGCCTAGGGTGGCCATGGGAGACCCAGGGAAGAAAGATCAGTCCTACCCTCAGGGGGCCTGCCCTCTAGGGGAAAGCGGATAGAGCCTGTAATTAGGAGTCACCACAAAGGGGACAGGATGTCATTCCAGAGCTATCCCAGGCAGTGAAAATGGGGTACAATCCCAGAGGAGGAGGCTCCTGAGGGAGGTCCCAGAGCTGCGGGAGTCATAGAGACAATAGCGCATTTATGTTCTCTTCAAGCTGGCCACACGCATCTTCTGGTTGCATTGTTTCTGGTTCAGATCCTACTGCTTTATTCAGACGTCTCCTGATTAAAACCTTAGGGACTAGCAGGGGACCGGGCTGGAGCACAGACTGGAGTGTGATGCCCTGGTTGGAGGTTCTACTCTTGCCATTTTCTTATTGTGTTCCCACAAGAAATTTCCTTAACTTTCAGAGTCTCAAAACAGGACTAATACAACCAACTTCAAAGCATGAGGCTTAATAAGTTGGAGCAGAGTGCTTGCAACACGAAACGATAAGCACAGGTCACCCGTACGATGCCCCTTTAAAATCGCTTGCCACACTTTACCATGCTTTCTCCAAAGCTTCCCGTCGAAGGGGTGGGTGGCAACACCTAAATCCCGCCCTCTGTGAACCAGTGAACCCCCTGGCCACGGAAGCAGACAGGTCATTTAAAAAATGTAATTTTCGCATTGATATTCTTCACGCTAAGCCCAGGGCAGGCATGTCCGTTCTGCTCAGAGCTCGGGGCGGTAACCCAGAAAAGAGAGGTAGCCCTCGCTTTGCCATTCTGCGCCGGGGCTGCTGACAAAAGAATTGTGCAAATGAACCTTTAAATCCGTAAATAGTGCCCCCACAATGCCGGGAAGAATGCAGCGGCGACAAAGGGCAATATTCACAGTTTATCTCAGGGTGATGGATCTGAATGGACGCATGAACACGGGTTTGTTAGAGAAAGAGCCGGCCACAGCCCCCCGCCGGGAACCCAGTGGCCGCAGTCTGCAGTGCAAACAGTCAGTCTAAATCCAGAACAATTAGGGGAAACCAAGCTGCCTTTATCTGAACTTCAACTTGTTCTCATGATTGATATGGGAAATGAAAAGTTGTACACTGCTCGGGAAGGCTCCGCTTGCCCTGGCTGCACTTAGGGCCTCGGAGAAGGTGTGCAGTGTGTATTTTCATACACACCGAGTGAGTGGCCCATCACTCAGGTTAGTGCAGGAACCTGTTGGTCCCTAGAGGTCAGACTGGCCCAGGGGCATTTACCTAGGTTGGTATTGTCACTGAGCAGTAAAATACTATGGCGTTTACATTACATCAAAGTCTTCCTTTTGATCTCGCTAGGGTGAGACTGGGCGGTGCTTTGTAGGTGGGAACTACATTAGATATCCCCTGCATGCTTTGGTTCAGCCAGATCATCTGTCTATACATCAGTTTTGTCACCTGTAGAATGGGAACCAGGACTGTTTCCCATAAAAGTATGTTACATGGCGACTGTTAAGCATTCAGTAGGTTCAGTGTATTAGAGCTTAGCCTTGACTTCACAGCTAGGGATGAGGAGGTCCGACCATGAGTGGGCACCTCACACCTCTGCAGGGTGTTAAATGGGGAGGGAGGGAGTCTGTAAGCAAGGAGAGAAAGACATGCACACAGCTGAGTGTCCAGTTCAAGGGCAGGAAGTGGCCTCTCTTGCTGGGGAAGAAACGCAGGACAGTATTTAATGGGCTGAAGCAAGCCACACTGACTGAGGGAAAGGATGTGGTAACAGGAGCAACTGGACCTGGAAAGATGGTGATATTTGAGCAACTGCTTATGAAGGGGAAAGATCTTGTTTTATGCTGCAGAAAAAGCTCTGAAGTTTTGGGAGCTATGGGCACAGGACCACTTAACTGAAAATTAGGTCAAAATGTTGGCTTTTTACCCTGCAGATAACTGGGACAGGATGAAGCATTCTGGAATGAAGGAATACCTGTGCTGTGGATTGTCCTCTGAGGCCTGACTGGACAGTGCAGTAGCAGAGAGGGGCTCGTCCAACCCCAGGACCTGCCAGGCCCTTTGACATTCTATGTGGGGAGAGAGGTCAAAGGTGACAAAGGTTGTGAGCCTTTGACTCCTGCACTCATTCATTAATTAATGAAACTTCTCACTCCTTTCCACCCAAAAGGAGTGTCAGAATTCCACAGGCTAGCTCACTAGTTGCCAGGAAGTTATATAATCAATCAAATAATTATAGCCATAGACTCCCAGGGAGTGAAGTAGAGGATGCCCTTTAATAATCCTTCTGCCCTAGCAGGCTCATGTGGGAACTGTTCTCACTTGCATTTTAGAGAAGAAAACGGATGCCATCACCCCCACTGCTCCACAGATAGGAAAACTGAGGCCCAAGACAATTAAGTGATTGATTTGCCCAATCCTGAACTGGGATTTGAACCGGGTTCTGCCGACAAAGCCACTCACTGTCCTTTATGCTAAATGCCTCTGGTGAGGCTGGCTGGGAGGCAAGCAGGCGATAGCACAAAAAGATCTGCGCTGAGGCCACGGCGGCTGAAACAGACTTCCAAGAAGCCTCTTCAAAGCGGCCTGAGGCATTCAGCTCCGCCGGGCATTCAGGCTGGAAGTATTTCCTTTGTCCCCACCATCAGAGGTAAGTGACATCTTGAACGGCTCAGGAAGATTAAATAGCCCGGCTCCGTCGGAAAGCTTAAGAAAAGAGTGAGAGAAAGAGAGAGGGAGAGAGAGAAGAAAGGGGCCACGCCGGCCATTATGGAGCTGGTCCTTTTTTTGTTGTGAAAGAGCTCTTAAGACGCGCCATTGGAAGAAGCGGGTGCAGATAGGGCAACAATGGCAGACACAGAGCCAGAGAACTCCGAAGAACCCGGGGCTGGGAGCCCTGAATACGGATTACTGCGGCTTGGAGCCGCCAAAGAAAAGGGGAATCCTAGTCAGGATGAAAATGAGGAATTCCTTTTTTCCCCCTTCCCCTCGGAGACTTCAGTTCACTGCGCAGCAACAATACGAGGTGGGGGGCTCTTGACATACTCCTCTTCCAGGCCATGTTGGCGCCCCATGTGGGGCTCCAGGGGAACAAGGGTGGTGCAAACCCAAACAAAGACGATTTTAACCCAATAAACTCACCCCACATTCTCTAAAAGCTTGGGCTTGCTGAATATCCATCCACTGCCCAAACACATGGGACAAAACAAGGCATTGGCCCTGGGGCGTGTTTGATGGTAGCAGTTTCATCAGCTGTAAGGTTTTCTGTTTTCTGTTTTGCCTCCAGGGAGAGGAAGACTTTGGAGCCCAATGGAAACTGTCAGGACTTTCTAGCCAGGCCTTTTCTCTGGAGCTGATGGAAGCCTGTTCTTCCTATATCCGAGATCATTATAATCATTATTTTGTTGATTTTATTACTGTCATTATTTGCAGCACTGAGACTCAAACCCAGGACCTCATGCATACTCTGCAAGCACTGTACTGCTGAACTGTATTCCCAGCCTATGATTCAGGTCTTAAACATACACTATTCTATTTCATTCCAAACCATTCCCTCTGTACACTCAGCACTCATTTAGTGGCAGCAATATCTGTAAGTTGCAGCTCTGAGTTCAAGTCAGGCACCATGTAGTGGTGGTCTGGAAACAATCCCTTTACTGCTGACTCTCTCCTGCATAGCCCTTGAGTATTCTGCTGCGTAGAAGATGCAGTTAGCAGTTTATGTAATGCCTCTTTTGCACCTCCACAGTGCACCATGTGCAGTAGAACTCTGTGTGAATGAACAGTGCTAAGGTCCTGCCTCCTATGAAGAAATAAGCAAGACAATAATCCCCAAATCATGCAAACTGCAAATGCATGTTTTTTAGATGTGAGATATTATGTTCATTTTTCACCATTTCTTAATGCAAATCAGTAATTTAAAAATCCACTTAGTGATGAGGATTTATAGAATCACAAGTTCCCGTGTGATGTTTACCGTAAAGAAAACTGAAGATTTTTCACTTATATACGGTTCACTAATGCTTTGAAAAAGTCTCTTACTGTCATAACAATAAACAGGAGGGAGATACTGTCATAACAATAAACAGGAGGGAGATTCTGAAACCAGAAGAAGAATTTCAGGTTTGAACAATATAGTGAACTAGGCAAGTCTTTATCTTCGTTAAGCTCGTATCCAGCCAAAATAATATGCTTACTCAAATACACCAGCCCTTTTTTGGTGGCGGCACGGGGGGGGGGGCAGATTGAATGATTGAATTTATGGTCTCTCACATTCCAGGCAAGTGTTCCACCATTGAGTCACACCTTTTGATTACAAAAATCCTTTATAATTTTTATTTTGAGACAGTCTTGTTAAGTTGCCCAGATAGGCCTTAAACTTGAGATCTGCCTGCTTCAGCTTCCTGAATAGCTGGGATTATAGGTGTGAGCCACCACACCCAGCTTCTGAGTAGTTTTAATAGATTTCTGTGTTCTGTGTCTTAGATCACATAATCCTCTTTCCTTCCCCTTCCCTTCCTTTACTTCCCCTTCTTACTATTAGACCTCATGCCTCTCCAGATTTCAGGATGCAGTGGAATGAGGTCTGAGCAACTGCTGGTGTAGGATGTTTCTGTCACTTCAGAGTCCCTATGTCTTGGACCATGAACCCCAATGCATGACATGGCGAGCTTCACTCTGAGGGTCCCTTTGCCCAGAGTGTTTCTCTTCACACATGGAGGAAAGCTTCACACAACTGCTTCACTTGACTCTGGATTCCCTCTAGCAGGAATTCAGGGCCAGGATTCCCCCTAAGACCAGGAGCCATGACACTAGGGAGAAAGACAGTGAGCTGTCTCTGTGTTACCTGGGGGAGATATGGGTGGTCACATCTATGGGCTCTTAGAGCACTGCCCAGCAGTACTTACTGCAGAGACTCACAGTCAAGATGCTGAGAGTAAGTGACTATTGAATGTTCAATTCTGATGGGCCATCTATATCATGCTCTACAAAGCTCAGGGAATGTTGTGGAAGAGGGGACTGAAAGAATGAACGAGATAGAAGAAGGGTGGACTGTTGTGGAACACTGTCTTCCAGGCAAGACATAGCCATTGGACACTTGAACCCTCAGCACTTGTGATTTATCCTCACAAGAATTGCCTAAGACTGGGTCCATCAATGTTCCATCATGGAGGAAGGGGCTCATGGGGCCCCACTCCCTTCCTGTGATCTAGAAATAGTTAATGATTCCTGAGAGAAGGAGAGCCATTTTCTGCAGTGGTGTAGCCACATGGTAAGATGCTCCTGTAAGTAACCCTTCAGTCATGCTCCTGTAAGCAACTCTAATGAGACTCATTGAGTCACAAGAAAGAAAAAGCAGAGGCACAAAAACAGAAAGGGAACAGGTTGAACAGAAGAAGGGGCTCAACAGGAGTGGAAAAGAGACAAGAAAGGGGGAAGGGGAGAGTGCCACCAAGACATGCTAAACACGTATGAAAATATCATGAAACCCTGAGGCTTCATGGTGGCTCAATGATTAAGAGCACTGACTGCTCTTGCAGAGGACCTGAGTTCGATTCCCAGCACCCACATGGTGGTTGTGAACCATCCTTAACTCCAGTTCCAGGGGAATCTGAAGACTTCTGTGGCATTGCAAGACACAGGTGCACTCACATACATGCAGGCAATACACTCATACACGTAAAAAAAAAAAAAGAATACCACGAAACCCACTATGATACATAATTAATATATGCTAATAAAAAACAGAAAAAAAAGAACAGTGCAAAGCATGTGGGCAGGGCTAAAACAAATGTTAGCTAATTCTAAAGGTCCCTTGGCAAAGGAGCAGGGAAGAAAGTAGGAGAATGGGTGAAGACCAGGAGAAGTTGGGTGGAAAGCTGACTACTGTCAGCGAGCAGCTCCCACAGAAGCTCCAGGAAACAGGGCTCTAGCAGCTGAGTTCCAGCACAGTGCAGGCAGCCTCTGCTCTGCTCTGCTCTATGCCCATAGCCACCACACTTTGAGATTGCATGAGCAGACACACACACACACATACACACACACACACATATGCACAAACACACACACATACACATACACACACACACAGAGAGAGAGAGAGAGAGAGAGAGAGAGAGGAGAGACTGCCTGCTCATGCCTGACTTCAATGTAGTGAGCCTGAGATGTGGGAGGGTTGTGGAGAGAGAGGAAGGAGAATCATTACCACTAAAATTTAAGAGTGCTGGTTTTAAACTCATTAATTAATTAATTAATTAATTTTGTCTTTTTGAGACATGGTTGCCCTGTACCCCCCCACCCCCCGCCAGCTGGACTGGAACTCACTCTGTAGCCCAGGCTACCTTTGAACTAACAAAGATTTACCTGCCTTTGCCTCCCAAGTGCTAGGATTAAAGGCATGTGTCACCATGCCCAGCTAAACTTATTTAAGAAAATTATATATATATGGGGGTGGGTATGCACACTTGTGCAGGTGCCAGTGGAGGTCAGAAGGCACCAATCCTGGAGCTAGAGTTACAGGTGGTCTGAGCCTCCTGAGGTGGGTACTGGAAACTGAACTCCAGTCCTCTGCAAGAGCAGCCTCTGCCCTCACCACTGAACCATCTATCTAGCCCCCAGATTGCTAGTTTGACATTGCCTTCTCCTTGGTATTTAATAGTATGCTACATTTGCTGGTTCCTCTACTTGTATGGTGGAGACAAACGCTTCCTAAATATCAGTGGATCTTGCCATCCAGGACTTACTCACACTGGCCCTTGGCACCAGGTTTGCAAGACGTCTGCTGTGCTCCATGGGCTCTCTAGCCTTTTTTGTGTTAGCCAAATTTTTTACTGGGGAAAAATATTAGTCTTCTAACAAGCAGGCATTGAGCTCTTTTTTCTATACCTCTAAACCTTGACTTTCAAATTTTTCCACTAGTAAAATGTCTCATGTAAAATGCACATTTGAGCTGGTATTACAGGGGACATGTTAAATGGTAAGAAACAGCTGACTGCATTTCTGAATTCTTTTAGTTAACAACAAACATACACTGACTATACTGCCCATCACTGAGTGGCACAGACACAGGTAGCTGGAGAGATACACCAGCGTTCTAACATACACTAATAACAAGAGCCTATCTTGTTTTCGACTGAGCCATTATATAATCCCCTTACAGAAAAAAATAATGAAAGAGACAAAATTAAAAGGTATTTTTCTTGTAGGGAAACACAAAAACATCTTGTATTTGTTCTAAAGCTTCAAAGTAGACACAACAGAAGATGGATGGATGGGGAACGTGGGCCAGACACAGCCAGGCTGTGTTTTTTTATCTTTTTAGTAAGCTCGCCCACTCCTCTTCCCCTCCACCTCCCAGCTCCTCATGAAAGCAGCTTCCTGCTCTGCAGAGGGGAGGTTTCCTCCAAAGCTTCTGGGGGTGCTGCTTAAGCTGTTCTCCACACTCCCAGAGGGAGTGGAAGGAGCCCCCATGGCAGCCACTTGCTGTTGGAGTGACTTTGCTGAGTCTTCTGAGGATTACAACTGGCTTAGTGTCACTACCACCTGCCCAACTATGTGTGTATTGCCGTCTCTCTTCAGTCCTCTAAGAATCTGTTTTGGAGGTGGAGATAGCTTGCTTGGTAAAGTGGTTGCCAGGCAAGCATGATGATCTGAATTTGAGCCCCAGAACCCATACAAAAGTTGGACATGGTGGTTTGTGCTTCTAATCCCAGTCCTAGGGAGGCAGAGCTAGGTGGATCCTGGGGGCTCACTGCCAGCCTAGCCAAATCAGTGAGCTCCAGGTAGAAAGCAAGAGACTCTGTCTCAAAACGAAAAAGCAAATGAACAACTAAGTGGAAAGCATTCTGAGGAATGACATTTGAGGTTGAGCTCTGGCCTTCACACATGCATGCATGCATATATTCACATGCTAACCCCCCCACAACACACACACATACACAATGTATTTTAAGGTCAAGAAGGCAGCTGTAGCTCTCCAAATGTCTGTTCCTGGATTTCACATTTGCTGTGTCTGATAGTTCGCCCTTGAGTCTGACTTCTAGGATAGTTGATTTTTGGTTTCCAAGTTCTCCCTGTTACAAATATGTCTTTATCCTGGAGATACACATTCTGATGGCCAGTTCTTTGTCTTTGCATAGTAATACAAAGTTGTAAGCATAAAAACTTCCTCCTGTGTGTATAGACTTATCCTCTCCCACATAGCCCTTGGTGCTCTGGGCTGGCCTGAGCTCCCTGTTCACTCCTTGGCATAGGGCCCCAGTGTCAACATTACAAAGAACTTCAGAGACATCAGGGACCTCCTGTGGTTCCCAAGGCCACTGCTGTATCTCCACAGCATGCCAGAACCCTGCTGGCCACAACAGATGCTAGAGCGAGCCCTGTAGCAAACATCCCGCCAAGGACCTCCTCAGTGCCTGGCAACAAGTACCTATCTTGTGGGGGTGGCAGACAGACACAAAATACATGCATATTCTTTTATATATATATATATATGTATATATATGTATATGTATGTATATACATACACACACATATATGACTTGTAAATATTTTCTTCCATTTTTAATTTGTCTTTTTTTTTCTTCATAATGTCCTCATGCACATGTTTTCAAGTTTGGTGAGGTCCAACTTATTTTTTTCTTTTGTTTTTTTATATACTTGCTGTCATATTTCAGAATCTATTGCCAAGACCCAGGTCATGAAGATTTACCCCTGTGTGTTCTTCTATGAGTTTTCTGGGCTTGGCTTTTCTATTTAGGCTGCTGGTTTATTTTGAGCTTATTTTTATATATGATATGAAGTCATAGTGTCTTTGTGGGTCAAGATGAAATGGCATTGTTCATCTGGGACCTACTATTCTTGCTGTAGAGGGAGAAGAACAGGTGCTGAGCCATAGAGCAGCTTTGAAAGATGTAGCTCTGACATGGTATATGATGTATCTACCAGCTATGTCAACTATGCAGTGTCTCACACAGGCTCATTGTCGAAGGTCATTTGGAGAGGGTGTAGAATCCTTACAAGGTGGGACCCACCTGGAGGAAACAGTTCACTGGGGGCATGTCTTTGGTCTTGTCTCAGGCCTCTCTCAGTCTGTCTCTGTCCCCTGCTCCCTGTGCACTGCTTGGTTCTACTGTACCCTTCCCACCATGATGCAAACCTCAGAAACTGTGAGCCAAAATGAATCTTTCTTCTCTGGAGTTATTTTGCTCTGATATGCTGTGACAGCAATGAAAACCTGACACACTGTCCTGTGCTTGACCAACGCCAATGTCAATGGGTAGAGAGTGTTCTCCTTCAGGAAGTTATTCAGAACTCTCATGGCAAGGGCAAGAATGTATATTCTCCTGCAAGAGAGAGAAGCAAAGAATTGGGGGAAAATGAGTGGGTTCCACCATAAAAATAATAATACATGAATCAGAAAAAGAGAATTCAGAATATAAACACTTTACTGATGAGAAAATTTTTGAACACTGTAGGTATGGTTCTATAATCCCCAAGGAGGTGAAACCACTCCAGGCAGATGGCTTCAGAATTCAGAAGTGTTTGCATTTTAGAAAAGAAATATCATCCATTTACTGCAGGTTGATTACGTAACATGTCCAGCAGGGGCCAGGGACAATCTTGAAATTAATACCTTAATATTTTTGTAGCAAAACACATGACTCCCCAAGGTGAAGGCCTAACTTTTGTTTAGATTAAGTTTTGCTGCCAGTGTTTTTAAAGATAATTTTAGCTCAGCTCAGATCTCCTTGCTAAATAAGCTTAACCTCCGACCCCCAACCCAGAGCTTTTTAGATTTTGAAATGGCTTATAGGGATTATTGTTGCTTTGTATTTGGAGGAGTAAGATACATTTATTAAAAATGAATTAATAAAGTCAGTATATAGCTTCTATTCAGATTTTTCTTTGTGTGTGTGTATGTGTATTTGTATGCATGTGTGTGCAAGTACATGTGCTTACACGTGTGTGTGGTGGCCAGAGGACAATCTCGGCTGTTACTCCTCAGATGATGTCCACCTTAGCTTTGTTTGAGACACGGTTTCTTACTTGGAGCTCTCCAAACAGACTGGCAGGCCAGTGAGTGCCAGGTATCCATCTGCTTATCATCCTCTTCCTAGCGCTGGGATTGCAAGAATGCACCACCATACTGGCTTACTTTGTGTGGATTCTGAGAACTTGGTCAAGTCCTCATGCTTTGTAAAGCAAGCATTTTACAGACTAAACCATCTTCCCAGTTCCCAGTTCAGAGTTCTCTAGGTTGTAGTCACACAAGACCTTCCCTAGAAAGCAGAGTGACTTCTGGGGCACTATTTCTCAGCATCTGGAGGTTTCTGGTGCCTGCCTGTTGATCATCTATCAAATGGTATTAGCTCTATATGAAGGGAGGACAGAACGCTTATGGTCTGGCTCCTGTTCCCATGGTACTTGCAGCTTGGCTGGTGAGAACAGATGATAATGGATAGGGTTGTTTTGTGGCATGTTGGCTGTGTATCCAGGGCTGCCAGAAGAGCTCAGATGGGTTAGATGGGTGAGGGTCAGTCAGGGAAGCTATTCAGAGGAGGGCAGGGAGATTTAGTCCAGGAAAGGGCTCTTTGTGCATTCCAGGGGAAAGCAGGTTGCTGATATAAAAAGACCTGGCTGTAGGGTGGGAGGTCCTCAAGACTACCATCCTGATTGAGGGGCTCATTTGTCTATTTTCACCATTTGTGGCTAGCATGGCTGATTTCTAACTGTCTCCTTTTAGTGGAGTTGTTACAGAGCAAAAGACATGCTTGCTGGAGAGTTTAATGAAAATGTACTTCCTTGGGAATTCTGCCTGGGGAAACAATGAGTTTAAGCAGGGCCCTTGGCACACAGTGCTGGAGGAGCAGATCTCATTCCTGACTCCAAGGAGGACTGAGGGAGGGTCCCAGCGAATCTGGAAAGGAAGTGGGTGGGGAAGGGAGAGAAGCATATTTGCAGGTTCCTGCGGGAACCTGTCTAGGGCAGACTTTCCAGTTTGTGGGTGGGCAACCGTTCCCACTGTCTGGGAGTCACCTCCTTCTAGGGTTCCAAACCCAGCAGACACCTGTTACAGCCATCTCTGGATGAATCTTCCAGACAGATGATCCCTGTCTGCCTGGCTGTAAGCTGATTGTAAGTCAGGCTCTTCCTTCCTTGTTAGCTGTGATACTTTCTTAAGCCCTTGAGAAGCCTTTGAAATTTGAAAATTGCCCAAACTCTAGTGGGAAATGAGACAGGAAAGAGGAGACAGCTCCAGGGAACCAAAGCACCCCTGGGGCCTCACTGAACACCTCCGATGTCCTTGAGGAAATACAAGACCCAGCTGATCTGGACTTGTTCTCTCTCTCTCTCTCTCTCTCTCTCTCTCTCTCTCTCCCCCCCTCCCCCTTCCTCCTCTCCCTTCCCCTCCCCCTCTCTGATGTGTTTAAATATTTTGCCTGCATGCATGTATGTGCACCCTGTGTGTATCTGGTACCCACAAAAGCCAGAAGAGGGTGTGAGATCTCTTGGAACCAGAGTTATAGATGATTGTGAGCTTCCATGTAGATGCTGAGAACCAAACATGGGTCTTCTGCAAGAGCAGCAAGTGCTCTTAACTACTGAGCCATCTCTCCAGTCCCTGATTTTGCTCTTTTATTATTGGGGACACAAGTTGGGGACTAGAAACACCATGGCCTGAGCCCTCAACATGTTGGCAGCAGACTCTGTACCATGTAATTGGTAGCATCTGCGGTCCATTCGTAGCAGAGTCTGAAAAAGTTCTGGTAAGAATCACATGGGTGGTGGGTCTGAGGGGACTCTTGGGTCTCTGCTGTGCATGGTCCCCACCAGGATTCCCAAAGATGAAGCAAAGCATGGGGTGATACTTCCTTACAGGCTATTTCTAGGCTTTGAATATGTGGTTTCCACTGACCCTTTGGATGGCTTTTATAATGATTGCCAGCTTGATAGAATCTGGACCCAACTAGGAGACAGGTGTCAGTACATGCCTGTGAGAGATTATCTGGGTTAGGTTAATTGAAGTGGGAAGACCCACCTTATCTGTGGGTGGCACCATCCCATGGGCTAGGGTCTTAGACTGAATGCAAAGGAAAAAGTGAGCTGACCACCAGTAGTCATCGCTCTGCTTCCTGACTGTCATGTGACCAGCCAGCCCACGCTTTTGCCACCATGCTTTCCCTGCCATGATGCCCTCAAACCATGAGTCAGAACAAGAACAAACCCTTCATTTCTTGTGTTGCTTTTGTCATATTTTGTCCCAGCAACACAGAAAGTAATATACTGTCTTTCTTGGTCCTCTTTCTCAGAAGGACTTTGGAAATGACTTCCAGGATATTTTCCACAAAGGCTTCTAGGTGGTGTATGAGTCCTCTAGGACCATGTGCTTCTGTTCTTTAAATTTTTTTTGATTTGTTTATTTTTATTTTATGTGTATGAGTGTTATGCCTGCAGATACGTAAGTACACCTGTGTCACATGGTGCCTGCAGAGGGCAGAAGAGAGTGTTGGATTCCCTGGAACTGGAGTTATAGATGGTTGTTAGCTGCCATGTGGGTGTTGGGAATCAAACCATGGTCTTCTGCAAGAGCAGCCAGTGCTCTTAACTGCTGAGACATCTCTCCAGCCCCATGGCCATGTACTTCTGAATCCTGCTCTGCTAGTTCATCTGTCCTTCTTGTCTCTTCCACTACATCCAGAGTTCGAAAAGTGACATAGGCACTTGGCCCAGTGCTGGGTATGTAGAAGAGATGGGCCGTGGGCTACATTCAGGGGGCTCTCTATCTGTATGTCATTGTACTAGCAAAGCATTCAAGGCCTTAGGCTTGAGGTTGCTTCACTGTCAGGGTATAGGAAGCCCTAGTTTTCCCCAGCAGATGCTGGGAAAACCAAGGTCCAATGGAGGCAACCATGGAGCTCTTGCCTGAATGTCAGCATTCTGGGTAGAGAGGGATACTTTAGACTTTGCCCACTGTGTAGTATGTTCATGGGGAAAAAAAGAGTACCACTGGTTGCCTCGGGCAAAGAGAACTCTGATAGAGCCCACAGGAATCGGAGTGGAGCTAAGAGTAAAAAGAACAGTGTCGTATGCACATTTGTTGTATGCAAAGGAGTGTCCATGAAACTGGAGTTCCAGGCCAGGCCTATGAATGGGCTGGAAATTCCTGCCTGAGAGGAGTTGTGTGTGTGGGGGTGTCCCAGGCTTGACCCTAAGCTAAGTTCTCCCTGGCCTCTGTTCCCTTCCCAGGTTTGCCCCTGCTGGGGAAGTGACTGCCAGAGTCTTCTTTGTAAAGGAGAGGACATACTACCCTCCTGCCCCAAATTCATCCATAGCTTTCTGTCATCTACTAGGGACAAGATTTCCATGGGTGGCATCAGATCCAGCCATGGCAGGTTTTTAGAGGCAGCCATATAGGAGCGAACCCTACAGGGAAAGTGGATTTTACTAGACAGTCAGCATGTGATTGGTGGCAGACGATGTGCTTTGAGGTGGAGGAATATGAAAGTATGCAAGAAGGATCCAGCAACAAACAGGGCAAGGGGCTGCTGGGAGGACAGGTGGCTGGGCTGCTGTGATGTAAGGTTGAGGAGGAGGAAATGAGGAAAAGAGGTGCTAATAGGTGGACCCCAAAGGGCCCTGCACAGTAACACAAGTTTCAACATCAACGGGAAGCCCAGAGGGCTCCCCTACCCCATTATGATATCCAGTATAAACTGCAAATTGAAAACCCAAGAACATAATTAGAGTTTCACTGTATCCAGCTTTCTAACCTTCTTTTCTATGGTGTTGTAGGCATTTTCACATGTGAAAATCCTTCATGAACATTCTTGAGACTGTAATAAATAGGCCATCAAATAGACATAGCAAAGTATGCTTACCACTTTCCAAGTTTTTGGTATTTATTTGTCTTCATTTTTTAAAATACTGACAATAATGTGGTAATAAACACCCAATGCATATGTCTTTGATTTGCATCTTTGATTATTTTCCTAGAATTTATTCTTAGAAGGAAAGTTCCTGCATGAAGAGCCATGGTCTCTTTCTCTCTTTTTCTCTCTCTCTCTGTACGTGTGTGTGTGTGTGTGTGTGTGTGTGTGTATGTGTGTATGTGTGTGTGTGTGTTTGTGTGCGTGGAGGCCAGGGTCCAACCTCAGCTGCTGTCCCTCAGGTGGCATCCATCTTGTTTCTGGAAGGTCTCTCATTAGTTTGGATCTTACCAAGTAGGCTAGGTTGTCTGGTCAGTTGGACAAGGTTAGCTGAGATCCACCTCTCTCTGCTTCCTTGGTGCTGAAATTACATGTATGCTACCAAGTCTGGGAGATTGAACTCAGGTCTTTGGGCTTATGAATCAAACACTTTATGGCAGAGCTATCACCCCAGCCCAGCATGAACATGTTTAAGGCTCTTCATACCTGTTGTTACATTGCTTTCTCAAGGTGTTAACACATTTTTGTGTTCTCTGCCCTCAAGGCCAGCATACCTGCTTCACGGATTTGTCTTCTCATAGACAAAGAGAATGGTCTTTGAACAAAAGAAAGTTCTAGTTAGCTTTCTATTGCAGTGATAAAACCCTGACTGAGAGCAATTCCTGGAGGAAAGGGTTTATTTGGCTTACAGCTCACAGTCCATTATCAAGGGAAGCTGAAGCAGGAACTCAGGGTGGGAACCTGGAGGCAGGCACTGAAGCCCAGATCATGGAGGAATGCTGCTTCCTAGCTTGCTCCTCTGGCTTATTCTCAAACTGCTTTCTTTTACCTAGGATCACCTTCTCAGGGGTGGCACTACCACAGTGGGCCAGGCCTTCCCATATCACTCAACAATCAAAAAATGCCTCACAGACATGTCCACATGCCAATCAGATAGAGACAGTTCCCCAACCAAGATTCCCTCTTCCCATGTCAAGTTGACAACTGAAGCTATTCAGCACAAAAAAGTAGACATTTTGAGAGCAGACATTAATTGGATATTACTTGATTTTTGGAAGTCAAACCCTGTCTACCAATTCCTATTCCAGTGCTCAAACTTGGAATCAGATGAATTGGTAAGGCCAGGGCTGTCAACTTCACTATACTTAAAAACATTTTTTTAGGGCCAGTAGTTAAGACCACTGGATGCTCTTACAGAAGACCTGGGTTCAATTCTCAGCACCCATATGGGGGCTAACAACCATCTGTAACTCCAGTTCCAGGGGATCTGACGCCCTTTTCTGACCTCCGTGGGCATTGTATGACATGGGTGCAAGTATGCACAAGCAGGCAGTACACTCACACACATGAAATAAAAAAGATTCAAATCTTCTTTTCATGCTCCCTTCAAACCTGGTGTTGACTTATCTTTCCCTATGGAAAGGTGGTCATGTTTTAGATGCTTTAAGTCAAATTAATACTGGAGGCCAACAGAGGAACTTACCAAATGTTTATCATAATGAATCTGCTCTCCATCTGCATTAATTAATTTAGCCTTTTCTATAACAAGTGGCATTAATACAGTACAATGGGCTTCTCCATTACACTGGATTAATTAATAGGAACCAATATGACAGGCGCATTAACGAGGTATGGAGCAATTAAAACCTTCAGTGTGTTCCCATCCCCTTGTATTTCGATCTCTAAGAAAAATCACCACCTAAAACAGTGACGAAATGCTCAAAATCTCTGTGTGTGAGCAGAGATGATTACTATTATTTTTGCTTCTGTTTTGTGACTTGGCAAAATCAGTAGAACCATGAAATTTTCTTTTCCAGCATGCGTACAAGTTGTCAACTCTTGTGGCACACAAATTTGCTTCCAGCAGGTAAGTCATGAGACTATGCTTTTCTTCGGTGCTGGAGTGATTTTAAAGGTATTTGCAATTGAGGATTTGTGGTGTGCACCAAAGGTTGTTGCCAAGTGAGTGTCAATCTCTTTGTCATCCTGCTGTCCCACTGTCTCCGATGCCTCCCTGCATGCTGAGGACAGGAGCAAGGGAACTTCCATGTTGCTGCCCGTACAGCTCATCTGATCAGGAGGTGCCTCTTTCTGCATCTTACTCAATGATGCGGAAGAGATGTGACCTGGTGCAGAGTCCTCATGACCTTGAGAAGAGTTTTCCACCAGGAAACCACAACTAGGCACTGCTGGTTGGCAAAAGCCCCCAGGAATCTTAGCCTCATGTTCCCCTCCCGCCCTCCCTCTGAGAATTGGGGTGGTGAGGATGCAGAGAAACTGAATGACAGATCCTTAGAGATTCAGGGTTGCCTTCAACTCAAAAACTATCTATCCACTGAGTGCTGGGGAAACAGCTTAGTTGGCAAAATGATCCATGTTTGATTCCTTGAACCCGTAAAAAAGCTGGGTGTACACATAGGTAATCTCAGCACTTGGGGTTAGCTGGCCAGCCAGACTAGTCAAATCAGCAAATTTTAGGTAAAAGTGAGACTCTATCTCAAAACAGCAACAATAACAAAAACAAAAAAACCCCAAGATTTAGGAGTGACATTTGAGGCCGATCTCTAACTTCTATATGCATGAGCACATGTGCATTTGCATGTGTATACACACACACACACACACACACACACACACATATAGCCATATACATACCCATTTATCCATCCAAACACACATACACCTACACCCATATATACATACGCACATATACCCATACACACATATGCATATACATAGCCATACTCGCACCCCTATATATACCTCCCTACACATAGACACATACCCTCCACACCCCCTTTTACACACATATACACACTCATACATATATACACATACACATATACACCCATATGCGTATGCATATATCCATAAACACATGCATATACATTTACATGTACACACATAGACACCCAGGCATACACCCAAACTATCCCTTGAAAATAAAGGTTGAAAAAGTTCATTTGCAATAATTTTAATTTTTTGATAGAAAGATCTTTTCTAGAACATAAAGTGTAATTTCACACAAATAACTGTTATTGATTTTTATGCAAAGTGTCTTATTGAAAGTCTCTCTGTTCTCATTTTCTTGGTATTGCAAAGTGAGAAGTTACATTTCAGGATCTGAAGGTATATAATGTGAAGACACAAGCCTGAAGAAGTGTCCAAGGGCCTGCAGGGCCACATATCTAGGCCTGGGCAGGCTGCACGGGAACTGTGGGGTGAGGCCCAGCCAGCTGGCTGCTTCAGGGACCACTAGCCCCTCTAGGGCCTCTTTGGTGTTGCCTGGAAACCATGAACAATGCCTCCCAAGCAGCCCCGTGATGATCTTTTCTGAAGTGGCAGCCCCTTCAATTATTTTATTTCCATTATATTATGTTAATTAAATCAGCAAAAAGAACTGAGCACATGCATGCTCAGAGTGGAGTGGCTGTGAAGGGTTAACTGGAATGGCCCTGACTGCACCGGCTGTACTAGCTGAGCTCAGACAGCAGCAGAGACCCCTGTTCCAGCAGGCCTGGTCCAGGCGAGCTGTCAAGAACCATCATGGGGCATGGTCTCTGTTCCTACAGCTCTCCAGAGCCACCTGCTGCACCTAGTGTGTGCAAACACAGCTGGAACACCTGACGAGGGCTATCTTGGCTGCATCCTTTGGCCTCAGTGACCATTTAGTACTATGTCCAGACTTGCAGAAGCAACCATGGAAACCCAGCCCAGTGGGTTTCAGATAAGTGACTGGGAGCAAGGCCTGCTGTGGCAACACCCTCTGAATACTCTGACAACATTTTCTTTTCTCAAACATTAAAAACTGCTACAATAAAATTGCTATGTTGAACTGACCGAACAGAAAGTGAGACTTCTTTGGCAGTAGAACTGGGTTGGGGCAAGCTTCTGTTTGCTCCACCTTGGAGGCAGAGCACAGCCAGAGAAGCAGAGTTCAGAGCACGCTGAGGGGGATCAGAACCTGGGTTTTGTCTGGGCTGCTGGTATTGGACATTCGGAGAGATAGCTCTTGCCCTGATGTCTGTGGAAATGGAAGTTGGGGGCCTCAAGGTTCTCAAAAAGCAGAAAAATGCCCCTTTGCCTCAACTTACTTGTCCATTCAATGGGCATAAAAATAATACACTGCTTCTCAGGCTCAGGAATTTTTGTAGCGGACACATCTACGGGCGCTGTAGACTTTCTTGGGAAGGTGGCCCCCTTGGCACGGCCTCCTTGGCATCCCCACTCTGGCTCATTATTCCATTCGGTGTTTCCTGGTTCTCTGCATTACCTAACAGGCCCTGGTGCTCTTGCTTGGTCTGGCCTCCTGCTTACTGGAGTCGGGAGACAGACCCACTTTGGCCCGTGCCTTCCTCCTAGTGTGCAGGCGGTGCCATCCATGATCCCTTAGACACCCCGCAGCTGTGGCATCCTCTCATTTGAATACATCAGCAAAAAATAGCAATGCACTGCCTTATGTTTAAAAGACGACCGAGCAATTACTCTGAACTTGATTTCCTGCTCCCTCGCCTTTCCAACATTGCAAATCTCCTCAGTTTCAAAATTAAGTTGTAAATGAGATTTGAGTTCCACACCGCCTGCTTTGTTCTCTCTCCAAGAGAGAGAGTCGAATCGCCAGTTCAAAGAAAACGTACACATAACTGGAATTCAAAGGCAGTTGGAGGGATTTTCTTTCTCCTAATCTTGGTTACTGGGCTCACCATCTGATTAACTTTCCACAGCCTCTACTGGGAAGAAGTCTTCAGCCAACACTCCCAGAGATTTCCCCTCGTTTGCAGGATAAACCTCAGGATCAACACCAAGGAACCACGGAAACCATAGCAAGGCTTTTACAGCTGTTCATTTTCAAAAGTTGTCTCAACTACATTTAAGGGTACATATTCTGATTGAGAAATCAAGGTGGAAACAGTTTCTTGTACCCTTACACAGGTTATATAATGTGTTCAAGGTTCAAGGCCTTACAGCCGACCCATGCTGTCTAATACCCTATAGTTCTTTACTCGTTATTCGTGTTTTTTGTTGTGTGTGGGTTGGTTTTTGTTTTTGCTTTGGCCCAAGATCTCATTACCTAGCCTGGGTGACCTGGAAGTTGCTATGCTGCCCAGACTGGCTTCAAGCCAGTGATCATCCTGTTTTAGCCTTCTGAGCCCTGAGAACACAGACATACCACCAGGTCTGTGCTCTCTCTCTCTCTCTCTCTCTCTCTCTCTTTCTCTCAGTCTCTCTCTCTCTCTCATAGAGTCTCATGTAGCTCACACTGTCCTCAAATTCACTATGTAGCCAAGGCTAGATCCTCCTGCCTCCACCCCCCGAGTGCTGGGATTACAGACGTGTCACCGAATTTGGCTGCTCTTTATTCTTGAACTTGACTCACATAAACTCTTTGAAAGATCTTGTAGTTAAAGTTCTTGTGTGGTGCTCACATCCTCTGCAAGGCTTCTGGTGCCAGTGAATCCCTCTCTTTTGCTAACTGCAAGTCACTCATTCAGTTGATACACATGCACATACCCCATCTATTGGCAGGCCATTCTTCTTGCTCAGTACTGGGTCCTCCAGGTGAATACAGTCCAGCTCCTGGAACAGCTCTAAGAGCTGGAAAACCCTTTCTTGGGGCTGGAAAGATAGCTTAGTGCATAAAACACTTGAAGCACAAGTTATCAGTTTGGATTCCCAGCACCCAGGTAAGTACCGGGTGGGGTGGGTGTGAGGTTTACCTGTAATCCCAACCCTTGGGAGACAGAGAGAGGGGATCCCTGGGGCAAGCTGGCTGGCTAGACTAGTCAAATCAGCAAGCTTTGGGTTCAGAGAGAGAGAGAGAGAGAGAGAGAGAGGCTCTTCCTTAATATATTAGGTAGACAGCATTAAGGAGGGCATCTGACATCATCTTCTGGCCTCCACCTGTATCCACACACATGGGCATTTACATGCATGTGAAATACATACATATATACACTACACACACATCCACATGTAAAGAAGAAGAAGGAGGGGAGAAGAGGAGGAAGAAGAAGAGGAGAAAACAAGGAAAAGAAAATCCTATCTTCACCAAACTAGACAAGTGTCCTCATAATTAAACTGATCAGGTGATTACCATTCAAACCAGGACACTTTGAGAGAGTGATTAGGGACACACAATAAGCATGCCAGTTGACAGGTGTGAATTAGGCTAGGCCCCAGCCAATGAGGACACAGGTTCCTAGTCTGTACTGTTGTGTCCTAGGCTGGGTTGGTCTTTGGACACTCATACCAGCTCTTTTACTGACTCGTCAGGTGTAACTTTCCTCCGGGCCTCTCAATCGCTTTACACTGCTGGGAGCCTGTGCCAGAAGAATATCTGAAATTCTCCACGTGGTCCTCTGGTCCCGCGCTGTACTGACCTGGTCTAGCCTGGAAGGAATTAGAGCTGAAGCCTTGGGTAGCGAAGGGAGGGAAGAAGGCTGGATGTTTCCCAAAGACATGAGTCTCAGTTTAATTGGGACACCACTACATGAGAGAATGGAGGAGAGGTCCATGTCAGGGTCACTCTGTGGTAGACAGGGACAGCAGGCCATGCTTAGAAAGTCAAGAGGAAACAGTTTGAGAGTGAGACCAGGAAAGTATATTTCACTCTTGTCCTCAGGCTTGAAAAGTTTTGGAAAACATAGTTGGATTTGCTGAGATTCTTCTTTAACCATAAAACTCTATTTACCTACTCAGTCAGTCAACAGACATTTATTGACCAGCAGTTATTTTCAGGCTATGGAGATGATACAGTCTCTGCTCTCAAGGACCTCAGGGTGGGTGGCAGAGCAACAAAGCCTTCTGATAACAGGAGTCACCAGAGGGGAACGTCGATGTACTAACCCCTTTAGGGAGTGGCGGCTTTATTGATAGGTCAGTGCAGAAATTTCACCAGCAGAGAATGGCATGTGGACGGACACTCCAGGCATGAGTGTTGAGAATGGGGGTAATAAGCAATGGGCCAGGACTGGCTGCTGGGACTTGAGTGTCATTGGAAGCCTTTGGCTCTACACTGGGAAAGACCTGGCTAAGTATATACCGCTTTGCAACATAGCACTGGTGGGTGGACTCAGATGCAATTAATGCAGGCAAGCGCCAGCAGGGAGCACACGTGAGGAAATGTGTTTAATTGAGAGACGTGCTTTTCAACTGCTCTTCGGCTGCCAGCTGACTGTGCTCTCTGGCAGGAACGGAGAGGGATACTTAGCTTTCTTCAAGCTCCATTAATCTGCCCATTTCTTTTTACTTCAAATCCCACTTCAAACACCCAGCGGCTCCTCAAATTCATAATGAAATAAATGATTTATAATCCTGTCGGGAGCCAGGGAGACTCTTGTCAGGTGGCTGGGGTGGGTCTGTCTGGTCCACTTGCCCTTCCTAGTCATGTCAGAGGAAGATGGCGGCACATATCGGCTCCTTACCTGTGTGCACATACATACATGTACGTGCCTGGCTGCATGGCTTTGCCTGTCTTTAGCCCCTTTGGTGACCACATGAGTCCTCCTGGGAGACCCCAATGACCTGGTGATTCAACATACTAAGTCAAATTCTTTATTTTTTTTTCTCATTTTTTGAGACAAGTTTTCATGTAGCCAAAGCCGGCCTCAAACTTGCCATGTAACTGAGGATAGCCTTGATCTTCCTGTCTCCACCTCCCAAGTGCTGGGATCACAAATGTGTCCTACTATATCTGGTTTCTGCAGAATTGGGAACTGAACCCAGGGTTTCCTGCATGCTAGGCAAGCACTCTGTGAACAGAAGCTAGTCAATACTTTATATGTGCTCTATCTGAACTAATATATAAGCAAGTGTTAGCTCCTTTTGTGTTGAGGGAAAACATGAGGCACAGAGAGGTTAAGTGACAGGGACCAGTTTACTTAGGCCAGGAAGTGGAACAGGGTTTGAACCTGTGACAGTGGGGCCCTTTCACTTCTCCCCTCAACTTAGTAGGCAAATGTTCACAGCTCAGCTCCTCTCCTCTAGACCTGAGGTTGTTATTAGGAAATGTGGTACCCATAGTAGCCTATGGGAAGGGTTTTGGAAGTCAAGATCAGAGGCAGTGTTCATTGTTTGCTGGTTCCACAGGCTGGGATGTGGATAGTGTCTGTTTAGAAAGAGTGATAGACTTGTCACACGGTGCAGTGGTTCAGCGAGAGTCTCTACTGACAGCAGGAGCTATAAGGCATGGAGATCAGGCCTTGATTCCAAAGGACTCCCAGATGAGATAGGCCTGTGGCTGGGTAACACAGGGAGGGGTACCCTGGGCAGAGAGCGATGCAGTTGTGTAGGGGCAGAGCTCTTAGAAAGAGCAGGAGAGCTGGGGAGGGTGGTCTCGTGGCTTGAGATTCAAATAGGGACTTCTACCACATTTTTAATTTGAAAATTTCACACTATGTAAGTGTTGAAAGAAGAGTATGATGACCCCTTATGTATTTGTTATCTGACTGCACCAATTAATAGCTTAGCTTGTTGTGTTTGTCCCCCCCACCCCTGTGTCTCTTTCTGTATGTGTCTGTGCATGCTTTTTGAATGTATACATGTTTTTGTTGAACTATTTAATGATAGGTTACAGGTATATTTCACTCCTAATATTTATCATCTGCTTATGAAATGACATATTTCTTACCATACTGTGAAGATGGTTACAGAATACAGTATGTACGGAAAACTTGACGTAATGCCTCAACACACCAGCCTGGCTCGTTTCTAATTGGCTGTTTGAATCAGAACCTGCCCCTCTCCTTCTCCAAGCCTCAGGTTCCTGCTTGGTAAGAAGGGGCTGAGAGTGCCAGGTGACACTCAGGAACCTGAGGCAGGAGCATCTTGAATTATAGGCCAGCCTAAGCTATAGAGAGGGATCCTGGCTCAGATAAAAAGAGGTGGGCCAGGGATGGTAAGTCCTCCATTGTGATCCTGGGCCATCTTAATCTAGGATCATTTCACCAATTTTTGAAATGTTTCCACTGATTTCCTTTAGAGAGGTGGTGGTGGGAACAGGACTTCTGGCTTGAACTGTAAAAGGCACTTGATGACATGGCATCCTGAATGAGTGTTGTAGATGTCTGCTCCTCCTGACTCATAATCTCCTAGAGGTAAACACGACTTTATTTACCATAGCAGTCTTAGCACCAAAACAACCTTAGTCTTGAAATATATGTCAATAATTTTTTTTTAGAACAAATGTAGCAAACCATTAGCCAGAACTCTTAGATGGTCATATCTGTATCCACATGCTAAGTATAGCATGGCAGAAGGCCCACTGAGTGACTGAAGGATTAGGTGAGTCATTGTTACATCTTACCTGTAACATTGATAATGCATCTGATCTTGTTCATTTTCATACCAGTTACATTTCCTTTAAGTAATGCAATAGCAAGCTATATCAGCCAGCTTTTGCTGGACTATGCTGTGATAGCAAACATGACCAAAATTTAAATGGATTAGAACAAATATTTACTTTTGTTTGCAGGTTACCAAGTCAGCTGAGGCTCTGATCTAGAACTTTCTCATTCTAGGATTGAAAGAACAGTTCCTTATGTTGATCTTGAGTAGAAGGCATAAAGGAAAACAACCAAACCAGGAAATGAGTCTTGTCTATCTTTCCAATGTGGTCAAATCACTTCTATGCATGTTCTGCTGGCCAACCAAATCATGGGACAAAGGCCAATGTCAGTGGAGGTGGGGTACACTTTACTCACCCCAAGGTCCCTGAAAATCAAATGGTGTGTGTGTGTGTGTGTGTGTGTGTGTGTGTGTGTGTATTGTACAGGATTCAAACAGGCAAGAGGGGAGAACTATAATCTTCCACGCAGTGCTTAAAAATATTCTGACTTATTTGGAGGTCAAACTTTGGCTTGTCTTGAAATCCCAGAATCCCAATCTCCCAAAGTGGGGTGTTATTGTTGGCAGCTTTGTCCCTTCCTCCCTTCTGGAGCTTCTATCCCACTGAGCTCACCTTCCAACAACTTCCTTCATAGTGCAGTGTTCATGGTCCTCCTTCCCTCTCCCCCACATGAAGACCTGGGAGTACCATGGAGTACCAGGCGACATTGGGCTTTCTGGGCGACCCGGCAGCCTTCCTATTATATCTGTGGGACAAAGTCAGCAAGATTACTGGGTTGCGAATGCTTTATCTTTTCTAGAGCTCAGTGTAAAATTTAGCACCATTATTCGTTACATAATCCCATCATTTAGGCTTCTCCCCTCTGGAAGAACTGCTGAAATAGAACCAATTATTAATACAATTTCTAATTATGCATTATAAAGTATGGATGCAATTGCCAGCACATAACGTATTATTATGCTCCAGAAGGCCAGAATGAGCTTGTTGCCAGGAGAGACCACAAAACTCTCAAGTTCTTAGAGAGTCAGAGACTTGTGTTGTGGACACCTGTGGTCCTGTGTGGCTTCAGGTTAAGCTAAAGGCCACTGAAGACTTTTTCTGATTTGGCTAAATTTGTGATTTAGGATGAATATTAACCCTAAATGAAAAAAGCAAACCAATTTTTTATGAAGAATCTTCATTTTGAAGGGCATTTCCTTTGTTAGTAGTGTTATTCACAGTCTTCTAGGAACTATGGTCCTTCACATGGAAGTAGAGGGGGACACTCAGTGAGCCACGTGTTACCCTCTGCAGCCAGCCTGTGCCCTTGCTGAGACTTGAATTAAATTTGAGTGATGTTTGTTGTGTGCCAGGCCTCTGCTAGGCTCCAGGAAAGATATGGAAATAAATAATGACAGTTCCTGCCTTTGGGGAGTTGGCTGTCTAGTAAGGGACACAGCATGTATCCGGAAATGGTTATAACAGAATTAAAAAGCACTTCGGGATCAGCAGCCGGGGTAATGGGGGAGGTGTGGGTGGCTGATTATTTTTAATTAGAAGGTTTGGAGAAGTCTTCCTAGAGGAAGATGTGTTTGAGGTGGGCCTCAGATGGTGCTGGGATTTCAAAAAATGGGTAGGAATGAGGGGGTGTGAAGGGGATTTCCAGAAAAGGAAGGTGTTTGCAAGGTGTGTGCTGGGAAAAGTCATGGCATGTTTGGTGAATGGTGAGCAGGGCCTTTGGGAGACTCCAGGGGACATGAAAGGGAACACATTGTCCTGGCTACTGAGCGTCTCGTGAGTGTGGAGTTAGCCATTGCTCTCCCTTTACTCGGGCTGGGTTCTGCTCTGTGCACTGGGGATTCCAAAGAGAAACACTTTTCAATCCTGTCTTCAAAGAGTCGATGGTTTAGTTGTGGCAGACAGAAAACTAGAGTGGTGAGACAGTAATTGGTTAAATCCTGTAATAGAATTATAAGACTCTAATAGGATAAATCCTTATCTCTATGATAGAGATGAGGTCAGAGGAGGAAGTGACTGCTCAGGCCAGAGAGAGAGAGAGAGAGAGAGAGAGAGAGAGAGAGAGAGAAACCAAAAGCTGAGCAGAACAAAAGCCACCTTTGCATGAAGTCTAGGCAGAGACAGCAGGTCACTTCACCTTGCCTTGAATTGTTCTTTCTTAATGCAGCCATTCCTGTTCAGGGTAATTTTGCCTCCTGGGTCTGACTTAAGAGTCTGGAGGAGGTATTATTAGAGTCTGGTGGGTAGAGGCAGAACATTACTGGTCGTTCTCCAATGCCCAGAACAGCCTAAAAAAAAAGAGTGACACTGACCAAAATATCAGTAGCACTAAGACTGAGAAACTTTGTGCTGAGAAGTGCATCAAACTGTGGGAACCAGGTTCCGACAGCTGCCTGTGGCTTTGAGCAGGTCTCAGGTGTCTCTGGAAGACCCCAGGCTGAATGTGTGTGTCCTCCTCAGATTTGTTGAAATTCAAATTCCCAATGTGATATTTGCAGGTCGGGCCTTTGGAAGGCATTAGAGTTCAATTAGGCCATGAGGGTGGACCTTCCTCCCCAGATGGGATTAGTGTCCTTCAAATAGAAAAGATAATGAGCTTTCTCTTAATTTCTCTTTCCCTCTCTCTTCCTCTTTTCTCTTCTCTCCCTCTCTAAGTGCCTCCCTCATGCTCCCTCTCCAGTGTGAGGATACAGCAGGAAGTCATCCCTGTGCAGTGGAGGAAAAGGACCTTTTCCAGAACAAAATTTGTTGGCACCTTCAGTCCTCAGCAGTGGGAGCTGTTGTTTTTAGTGCTCAGTCTGAAGTATTCTGTCTGTTGTTTTTGGTACCTAGTCTGAAGTATTCTGTCCTAGCATCTTGAATGCAAGGCGATGCTTCCATTTCTGCCCTCTGACTATGCACCCATGAGCTGAATATTTTTTTGCACTTACATCTCCTTCCTAGTATATCAGGAAGAGATTGTTCAACGGATGTTTGGCTCACCCATTTTTCTGGCAGAGCCTTGATTTCATCCATCTGCAGAATGCTGCCTTTTCTGTTTACAGGGCTTCTGAAGATAGCTTCACAAACTGCTTTGGTTAAGGGGTTTTGTTTGTTGCATACAGTGAATTATTTATACCACAAGATTTCTGCAGTACCCTACAAAATGCAATATAGTATGGTATTAGAACCCTCTAGGATATAGCTCATGGGTGGAGTACTTGTATGAAACCCTGGGTTTAATTCTTAGCCACACACATAGACACACACACACACACACACACACACACACACACACACACACACCTCACTCTGACTTTACCCAGTAAATTTCCTTTTCATTGTTACTCAGTCACACACAGAAGCCACTCTCTTGATTGGAGTGGCCCTTCCTCTAGCCCACTGCCTGTTGGCCAAAGTTCCAGTCCCTTGGCCTGACTTAGCAGACCCTCTTTGATCTGACAACAGCAACCAGCCCTCATGGCCTCATTTTCTTCCTTCCAACTCACACAGCAAACCCATCATTATCCCAGATGAATGCAATTATAGACCAAAGACTATGTTAACTGATTTAAATGCTCACTCAGGTAAGACCCAGTGAATACAATGACATAAAAATGAATTGACATTTTAAGAAGCCCTTAGAACTATGGGCAGGTCACATCAAGGAGGCTGGAGAGAAGAAAGCAACAGTAACTGTGGCCAAATATAGGTAAGGTGTGATGATTAGTTTTCATTGTCAGCTTGACAGAATCTAGAATCAACTGGGAAGGGTCTCATTGAAGGATTGTCTAGATTAGGTTGGCTTATGGGCATGTCTATAAGGGATTGTCTTGACTACATTAATTGATGTGAGGACACCCAGGCTAAAAGTGGGAGGTGCTATTCCCTGGGTTTGGGTCCTGGATGGCATAAAAGGGAGAAAATGAACTCAGAGTGAGCACGCATGTATTCATTGTCTCTCGCCTGTTGATTGAGGATGTGATGGCTGCTTCAAGAGTTCCTGCCACCTTGACTTTCCTGCCGTGATGGACTGTAACCTGGAATTAGGAGCTAAATTCCTTTTGTCCAGCTCTTTTATCACAGCAACCTTAAATTCCATGAAGACATGGGGGAAACATGTCATAGAGGAGGCTGTAGCTCCTGCCCAGCCCATACCAGCAAAAGAGAATGGGGTCACTGTAATTAATGAAGGTCACAGTTGCTAGGTCCTGCTCCAAAACTGTCTTTCCCTGAACTCTGGCTCTGGGTCTCACCAGCAAGATTTTGAGGGGAATGTCGGTTGGTTAAGCAGTCAGCAATTTGTGCCCCAGCACCGACTCTGCTTATAGTGAAATCACTGTCCCTCTCTGAGCCAGAACCAGATAAGAAAGTCTTTGTGGGGCTGTGGTGTGCTGGACATGTTCCAATATGAGTCTTTCCAGATGTGACTGCTAGAGTACTGTCATTTGCTCCATCCCTATCAGGCAGCTGGCCCTAAGTGCAGCTGTCTCAAATGCTGGCTACATTAGGCTGCCCTCCTCCCCTGGGCAAGTGTGGCTTACTGACATTTTGGCCTTCACTGGTTACCATCCTGCAACTCTCATAGGCCGGAGCCCCACTGGTCCCATTGCATGTGCTGTTGTGTTTTGACTTCCATTCCAACAAGGAAACCCCAGAACTACCTGAGCTGCTAGGATATTACCTGCTCAAAGAGCATTGGGTTGTGCTATTTTGGATGTTCTTGTGACTCTAGATGAGACTGACATTGGAGCTGGTGGTCCTTGAAGATTGCCCTTCATTGTGTGAATGGGCCTCATCTGGTCTGTTGAAGGCTTTGATGTAGAAATGACTGACCTCCAAGAGAAGAGGGAATTCTGCTAACAGACAGCCTTCCAGGACTGGAAATACCTATGAGGGTATTTCCAGAGAGGTTTAACCTTTAGTGTGTGTGTCATCATCCTATGGGGTCTTTGACTGAATAAAAGGGAGAAAAGTGGGAAAAGCCTTCCTCTCTCTCTCTGATTCTGGGTTGCAAGTGCAACGTGCAGCTCATGTTCCTGCCACCACAGCTGGAGCCACTCCTGCCACCACACACCTTCCCTGCCAGGATGGACTCTACCTTCAAACTGCAAGCCAAAACAAACCTTTCCATCCTTAAACTGCTTTTATGTATTTTGTCACAGCAATGAGAAAAACAATGTAACAAGCCTCTATAGTCCCACTAGCCAATTCCTTAAAATAACTGCATCTCCCTCCTCCCTCACTGCCTCCTTCTCTGACTGTCTCTCCACACCTTATTGGGAAAATGCTACCTGATCAAGGGACTTAGGAAGGGTCCTATACAAGTGAAGGCCTACAATGATCATGGATTGTTAGCTTTATTGTAAAGTCCTTGCTGAAAGTCAGGTCTTCCCAATGCTGGCTGTCCTCCCTCAGCAAGTGATGGGTGCTGGTCCATATGAGCTCTGGCTGTAGCAGTGAGGCCTCAGCACACAGACCTGCACATCATGGTCACCATGGTTTCTTTCTGTAAGTTCTTGAGCTTTCGCATAGACAGCACGGCACCAGAGCCACCGGTTTCACCTTCCGTCGTCGCCACACTCAAGACCCACACAGTAAGCAAGGCATTGAAGCAGCTGTGTGAGGGCTACGCTCCCACGCAAGGATCCTGCAGCAGGACTGAGGACCCAAGGATACCACAGACTCTGGCCCAGCCATACATTCTGTGTCTTCCTCTGAGTTTGTGTCAGTGTGCTCCTTTCTGAGGGCCATTGCCAGAATTTGTGGGGCACAGAGAGATGTGGTGGTTCTGTGACATTTTCTGTTTATTTTTGAGAACAAGTTCTCATTTGCCCCAAGCTGGCCTCAAAGTCACTGTGTAGCTAAGGGTAATGTTGAGTTTCTGATCCTCTTGCCTCACTTTCAAGTGCTGGGATTACAGCTATGCATCACCATGCTAAGTTTTATGTACTGCTGGGAATAGAATCAACTCTGTGTGTGTGTGTGTGTGTGTGTGAGAGAGAGAGAGAGAGAGAGAGAGAGAGACCTAATGTCTTTCCACTATTACTCCCTGCCTTATTTTTGAGACAAGGTCTCTCACTGAACCTGAAGCTTGCCGGCACACATTGGCTTTTACATGAGTCCTGAGGATTTGAACAAAAGGCCTCCTACTTTCAGAGCAAGTGCTCTTACCCCCTGGACCATTTTCCTAGCCTGAACCCAGTGCTTTTCACATGCCATACGCGCACTCTACAAATGGAGCTATAGCCCTACTGCCAAGTCAGTGACTTTTAGCTATAAGGCAAAACCCTCGTCAAGGCCTGATTGCTATCTGCCTGTCACTGAAGAGAACCCACCTGTTCAAGAGGCATTCGGAATGGAGCCCTGTCATGGAGTCTACTGTGCTGGGTGCTGGCTGCAGGGACCTTCAGTCTGGCCATGTGACTTTTAGTCACGCCTCAGCTACCGGGTTTTCACTGTAGCATCTGAGGTCCTTACAGTTTCATGTTCCAGGCCAGACTGTGTGGCTTGCTCTGCCTTCTCCCTTATATGTGTGGCTTGGTGATATGGTTCTTTTGAGAAGACAGGGAGGTCAGGTGAGACATTGGACAGTGAATTCAGGATTCTTCTCCACCTAGAATCAAACATACTAGACAGGAAAGAAAGAAATGAGCAAGTCAATCAGCAGTCACTGCTTTGAATATTTGGTATGCAAGTTCTGTGCCTGGGCAATGGGTGAATGTGTGTGTGCATGTGTGTGTGGTGTGCACAAGCATGTATGTGTATCTTCAGGAGTCGGGGTAGGGAGGAAATGACCCTGACTTGCTTTGGACACATTAGGCAAGGACCCCTCTGACAGTCCTTCACTGGCACAGCCAGCTTCCGTATGCATGCCGGAGAGGGTCACTGGGCCTGTAACATCACAGGAAGAATTTGCCCCTCTGACTGGAGAGGAGACAGTGCATGAAAAATGGTGGCAAGGGGTCAGGAGGCGAAGGCAAGTGAGAAACACTTTCATCTATTATCCGGGGTCAACTGGCTCCCTCCCATCAGGGAACCTTGAGGCCCAGTGAATGGCCCATTGCGGGAGGTGAGGCATTGTGTGCACCCGGAGCCCCACATCACAATCCCTAGCCCCGGACAATAGCGCCTAAGAAAGTGGTGGGTGGCTTGCCTTGCCTCCCAGGGGCCTGCCTCTTCTTATCAAAGGCCTTTCACCGGAACGCCCCAGCCTGCTTGGGAAGAGGCAGAGTGTTTGTCCAATAACGCCGAGGCACTTCAGACTCCTTCCAAATTCCCCGTCATGGCGATTAGGTCGGTCCGCATTGAATTTCATCCAGAACCAGTGTGGGGTTCTCAGCTGTTGCCACTCCCCACAAGCCACACATATTCTTTGAGTTGTCAGAAGAACAACACATTCCTGTTTAAAATAAAGTCCAAACTCCTGGCTGGGAAGGAGGCGCATTCCTTCGGAGGATGCCTGCAAGGCCACGCATCCATTCAACTACCGCAGAGTGTGGAACCCAGGAGAGCCGCTCCTGGCTTGGGCAAAACCCCGCCTCACTTACTCCTGGTACCTTCCTATCAGTGATTCCTGCCTGTGTGCTTTACAGTATCTGGCAAGTGAGCTGTGATCCGAAATGGTGACTTCTGTAATGGAGTTCAGGCCGTTTGTCTTTCTGTGTTTACAGAAGTGCGGGGCTGGGGGAGTTGGGTCGGTGGATAAAGTGCTTGCTGTGCAAACATGAGGACATGAGTTTGAATCCCCTGAACCCAAATAAAGTCAGGTATCATAGCACATGTCTGTAATTCCAGAGTTGCTGTGGTGAATAGGAGGTGGAAACAGGAGTCTCTGGAAGCCTGTAAGACAACTAGTTCGACATATGAGCAGCAAACAACAGAGACCCTGTGTCAAACAGGGTAGAAGTGGGGGCCAACTCATAAATGCCCTCTGACATCCACATGTGTGCTATTGCACACATGTGCCTGCACACACACACACACACACACACACACACACACACACACAAACTGGAGAGAATCCGGGATTCCCTGTCAGCCCCTATGTTTCCTCTTACTCTAGTTTTGAGCTCAAGACTAAAATAGGAGAAGTTGCAAGGCATGTGATTTGGGGGTGATTGTTCTATTTGGCTAGCGCCTAGAATCTTAGATCCCCAAATGGAGCATGTATGTCTTTCTGTGATCCTCTCTGCTTCCAGGTGAAGCCCTGGTACATACATGGAAACTCCTGCAGTGGCTTTGCTAAAGGGAGATGTGACTGTATATAATTGGGGGCCAGAGGGAGTGTTTGTATGAAATCAACACTGGGCCTCATGGACCTTGCAAACTGTTCTCCTGTGCCATCAGTGGGTGGTTTACTTTGCAAGCCTGATGAGTGCCAGGTTTTGCTTAGGAGTAGAAGAAATAAACATATAAAACAGGACTTGGTCTCTTCCCATGTTTGGGACAAATTAATATATAATAGTTTCCCACAGACACACTCTGCACTGCCAGCATCTTGAAGGAAGAATTGTATTGAATTTATTTCCAGAGTACAATAACAAATTTGTGATAGTATACTGGGCTGGATAGTGATAGCCAAGTGCATGTCCACCCAGAACCTCAGAATAAATGCAGCCTTATTTGGAAATAGCATCTTTGCAGGTATAATTATGACAAATCCGTCCTGGATTAGGGTGAGCCCCAAATTTAAAGGCTAGTGTTCTTAAGGAAGATCATGTGAAGACCCAGGCAGAGACTACAGTTGTGGTGCTATAAAGCAAGGATCCCTGGCAACCACCAGCAACTAAGATGCATGCATAGAACAGATTCTCCCTTAGAGTCTTCAAGAAGTAGCAATCTTCATGACACCCTGATTTTGGGCTCTTGGCCATCAAGACTGCAAAAGGATAAATTTTGTTGTTTTAAGCCACAATGTTTATTGTAATTCATTACAGCATACATGCTGTGTTGACAGTGGAATTACATTGAGGTAAGGATGGAATATGGATTTCCCCAGGTGATGGACTGGGAGCTGTGTCACAGGCTATGGGGAGAAGTGGGGCTAGGAACCACAGAGGAAGGAGAAATGGGAGCTGAGAGGTGTGGAGTGACATGAACACTCCAGCCCCCTGGATGGCTTATGACAGGAATGGACAGGGTCATGGAAGAGAGGGCGGGGGTGGCAAGAGGAGTAGTCAGGGACAGGTTGGAGGGTCTGGGGTGCTACATTAAGAAGTCCAGATTTTATCCTCTTTCTGCCTTACTTGCCTTTTCTGGGTCAAGCCACTGATCTCTGTCACATAGATGCTATACTCAACAGTGGTTGATGGAGGATCTGAAGTTGCTCTGTTCTCCAAGATACACATAGGAAAACAAAACACAAACATTCAGGATTCCAGAAAAATGATGTGTACAGACACAACAGATTTGATGAAATGCAATGGCATATCTTAGAACAATCTATTTACCTTTTCCATAAAATACAGAGCAAAAGACTATAGCTTTCTGTACTGGGAGGCATTTCTAATACTGTAGAAATCCCTTTTCAGGAAATTTTTATTCCATAGCTGAGACACTTCTTCCCCAGATCTTTGCAGTATGATTCAAGTTATAAGGATATGGAAAGGATGAACTCAGAAGTTATTTTTCACTGAAAGACTAGAAACTTCTCCATTAATGAACTAACACATAAACCAATGAATCCATCTGCCCTCCCTAATGGGAGCTGAGCTGTGCCAGGGACTACCCATCAAGAGAAGTAGGTTGGGTACCACCATCCATCATTTATCCATCCATCCACCCTCCCACCTACCCACCCATCCATCTATCCACTTATGTACCCACCATTCACCCCACCATCCATTCGAAAATAACATTAGATTTCTGTTCAAATCTAGACACTGCCCAAGTCCTTCAGGAAATGTTACATGAAACCGTTTCTCTTGTCCTTGAGAAGCTCACAACCATCCATCCACCCATTCAGTCATCATCAGTCTTCCCATCTTTACACCAACCATCCACATACCCACTACTCACCCAACCATCTACCCAAAATAACTCTAGATTTCTGTTGCAGGCCAGACAGTGTTTGGGGGCTCTAGGAAATGCAGTGTCACACCATCCCCCTTGCCCTCGAGAAGCTCATGAGCTCTTGTGTATGACTTCCCCTGTAGTGTGGAAGTCATACACAAGAGCTTGCATGTAACATAAGAAAAAAATTAGACCTACTGAATGATTTCTCTGTGGTTTTATAACTTGTAGTACTGCAATCTAAATATGTTTTGAGAAGATGCTTCCACAAGGTTCTTTGGGTGTTTGCTTCTTCTGGGTGCACGTCAGACCCTGAATATAATAGCATGTCCTGCACATTTCTAGCTCTCTTGAAAATGCTTTTCTTTGGTGTAGTGGTTTGCATGGAAGATGTGCCCTGCAGGCAGATGAATCTGAACAGTTGGTGCCCAGCTATGGTGCTGTTTTGGGAGGCTGAACCCTTGAGGAAGTGGGATCTAGCTTTTAGAAGTGGGTTATGGGGCTGCAGGCCTTGAGGGTTATAGTTCAGTGTTCCGTCTCTGTTTCTTGTTCTAGTGGGATGTGGAGCTATGAGAAGCTCCAGCTGTGTGCTGCCATTGCCATAGAGCTGCCTGCCACCATGCCTTCTCTACCAGGATAGACTTTGTCTTTCAGACTGTGAGCCAAAATAACTCCTTCCTCCTTTAAATTGCTTCTTTTCTGATATTTGGTCACAGAGAAAAGTAACTAATGAATTTGGCTTTTCTGACAAATGCTTTGTTGCTCTTCAAGGTGGACCAGATGGCTCTCATTTGTGATGCCACTTGATTCTTGGATAAAAGCACAGCTCTGTCTTCTATGCTCACAGAGCACTTTGTGATCCTTACAAGTCCAGCACACTACACCACCATGATCTTTCTGTCACCTTTCTTCCTGCTGTACCATAAACTTTGACCTGCAGGGTCCTTCTTTGATTGGGTAGTGAATGGATGGACAAGAGACACCAGTATACTATGGGCAGGGACTGGACAGAGTAGCAAGAAAGGCTTTTCCTAGAGGGTGGATCTGACTCCAGTCTAACTTAAGGTAGGATGGAGAGATGAAGTAGGGGAAGGGAATGTTCTAGCTATGGGAAAAGTCGTGGACCAAGGCAAGGAGATAATTTGCATCAGGTATATCTTGATAAAGGAAATGTGTTCATAGGAGGAAGAATGGGAAAAAATACATTAAAGCATTAAGATCTTAACACGCAGGCAGGCATGATGGGAATTCATACAATGACTGATGAGTCATTGGTGGTTTCAGAGCTAGGCAAGTTGTTTTAATTCAAGTTTTTAAGATTATAGGACCTTAGCAATCCAGTGGGGTAACTAAACCCATGGTCTGACGGTAGAGGTGTCAAACACTCAGTGCTTGTTGGTGCCACATTCCTCTATGTCATTTACTCCTTGAGAGAAGCACATGACTCCACATACCTCTTCAAAGATCTAACAACCCCAGATCTAGCTGCAGGCCTTCCTGCAGATATGATTTTTGGCTTCTTCCTTCAGTTGCTGCCTCCTTCTCTGTCCTCAGAGCAATCACAATATAGTAGCAGGCCCACTTACCTCACCCTCATCTGTGTCCTTGGACATGGAGATTGATACAGCAGGAAAGGCACAGCGAGGGGGCGGGGCACACAGGACCAGAAGTGCCTGGTATCTCTTCGTATGTATAAAACCGTGCAAACTTCGGTGGCTGAGAATCAGCTCATTTCATTTTCACTCTTAACATTCCTGGGCTCAGCTCTGACTCTTGAATGCAGGAGTAACCATCGGTGGGAATGGGATGGAGTTATTAGACAGTTCTCTCACTCATTTGCTATGTGAGTGAGAGAACCAGCACCAATTGTCCCAGTAAAACAAAAGTTTCACTTCTGATTCTTCAGCCCCAGCTGACCAGAACCCATAGGTTCTAAATTCAAGGTATCATACAAACAGCCTTGATAGTCTCTGCTTCCCTTTGAAACTTCACAAGCCAGGCCTCCATCATCCACAACTCTTTCAGCATAACTGTTCCAAGCTCTCCAGCAACAAACTCTAAGCACTCAATGGCTTTTCCAACCCAAAGTTCCAAAGGTTTCCACAATCCTCCCCACAGCAATACCCCACTCCTGGTACCAATTTCCTGTTCTAGTTTGTTTCTCTATTGCTGTGACAAAACACTCTGACCAATACTAACTTGGGGAAGAAAGGGTTTATTTGACTCACATCTCCTGGGTCACAGTTCATTACTGAGGGAGCCCAAGGTAGGAACTCAGGGCAGGAACCTAGAAGCAGGAGCTGGAGCACAGGCCATGGAGGAATGCTGCTTACTGGCTTGTTCCTCTGACCCCTGCTGAACCTGATTTCTTATACAACATAGGCCCACCTGCCCATGGGTGGTACTGCCCACAGTGGGTTGGGCCTTCCCACATCACTCAATAATCAAGAAGATGCCCCCCAAACTTGGCCACAGGCCAGTCCAATGGAGGCAATTCCAATTGAGGCTCCCTCTACCCAGGTGTGTCAAGTTGACAAATAAAGCTATCCAGCACAGTTGGTGGCCTTGAGTTAAAGAAGATTCAACAGCTATCCAACATCCACTACAACAGCCCACTTGGGTACCCCACATTCTATGAATTCTAATTCACTTGGGAGAATTTTTTTCCATCTTCCTGGATCCCTATTTTCTTTCCTTCTAGTCCATACCTTCTTTCACCTGGCTGTCATAACCCAGGCAGATTTTTATTACCTTCTAGAAGCTTCTGTGAACTCCATGACCACTAAGGTTAGTCTTCAGAATGAATTCATCACAGGGCTGCTGGTCTGTCTCTTCAGAGACTGATGAGATATGAAAGGTTTGTTCTGTTCCTCAATTCTCTCTACACCCGCAGTGGGCATTCCCAGAGGTGGGGCTTAGATTTGCTAGGTATCCTTCACCACCCTTCTGAGGACCTGCCAGGCAGCCTGCTTAGAATGTATGTGCCATTCCCCATAGGATAGGACTGATTTTGTTTGTTTGAGTAACTGATAAATTTTCTTTCCAGTGTTTGTGAATGTGATATAAAGGCTGAATTTGAAAATATCAAAATAATTGCATTACTATCCTTTGGACATTGAATGTGAAGTGACCTTGCTGACATGAAGGGGCACCCTTGACATTGGTTTTGTGGCCCAGTGGTACTAGTTAGCTTTCTATTGCTGTGATAAACCACTGACCAAAATCAATGTGGGAAGGAAAGTTTTTATTTGGTTTACATGTCTTGAACACAGTTTATCATGGACGGAAGTCAGTGCAGGAACTCAGGGCAAGAACTAGAGGCAGGAGCTGAAGCACAGATCATGGAGGAGCACTGGCTTGCCTGTCTACCCATGCTCAGCCTGCTTTCTTATACAACCCAGGACCACCTGCCCAGAGGTGGCACCACAAACAGTGGGCTGGGCCCTTCTACATCACTCAACAATCAAGAATGCTTCGCAGAGATGGCCACAGGTTCGTCCAGTGGAGGCAATGCCTTAATTGAGGTTCCCTCACATTTTAGTTAATTCCACATCTAGTCAAACTGACAACCAAGATCAACCATCACCCTCTGACAGTGGTCAGCAGAGTCCTTTGGTGCTGTCTGTATGCCTGTGGCCTCACTGCTTCCCCTCAGGTGTGCCACTGCCCCACTCCTGAAGCCCTGGTGTTCTCACGGTTTCTTACCTAGGCTGAGCACCTGGAAGGTACTTGGAGTTCCCTGATGTGTTTATGTGTTGTTACCCAGGGGAGTTTGATCTATGCCAAATCTCAATGGAATATTAAGTAGCTACTAGATTGTCCCAGGCTGCCTTAGTTCTTGAAAAGCCCTTTGGCTAGAGTAGTTGGGCCGGTGGGTGTGGGTGGTGGGGGTGGTGGGGGGATGAACAGGGGTGCTGTGGTAGCAATGGGAGAGTCTGGGGGAAGAGCAGGCTTGGTGGTGGTGGAGGTGACATGGTTTAGGAACATGTCTAATTTGCAATGGTTGTTAGTTTTGCAAACTGGGCTGTTGATACATGAAGAATGGACCAACTTGGAGAAGGAAACTGGGACTGACTCTGGCAGAAAGGGCAAAATTTTTTTTTAAAAAATATTTTATTTATTATTTTTATTTTATGTATACAAATATATTGCCTGCATGTATGTAAGTGCACCATGTTGTGCAATGCCCGTGGAGATCAGAAGAGGGTATTGGATTCCCTGGGACTGGAGGTACAGACAATTATTAGCTGCAATGTGGGTGCTGGGATTCAAACCCGGGTCCTCTGCAAGAGCAGCCAGTGGCTTAACCGCTGGGCCATCTCTCCATTCTCACAAATTGCTTTTAAATGCATGAACTTCATTTAGATTATACATCACATTCCTCGGTCTTCTGTGTAGCTATGTGGCTGCGTGCTAATGAAGCATCACAGGGAATACTCCTTCAAAAAGGAATGCTTTCTTTTCCCTTCTTTCATTCTGCTGTGTGGATGCTGGCTGTGATGGCTGGTGCAGCTGTCTTGCATCAAGAGGATGAGGGCTATATTGTAGAGATGGTAGATGGAGAAGGGAGAAGGAACTTGGTCTGTTGGATGATGGTTTTGCTTCTACACTTGCGATTTCAACGACTATGTCTGAACTTCTTTTCTATAGGTAGAAAAGTAAACTTTTACTATTTTTTTCTACTTTAGATCATATTTCCAAATGAATATGTATTAACATTGATCTTTTTAGGGGTACACAGTTTTAAGAATTTGAACACGTATATAGATTTGCATAATCACAGCATGGTTGAATTCAGGATGGTTCTTTCCCCCTAAATAAGCCCCTGTACTATCCTATGGTACTTACATCCTCCCCATGTTCTTGAGCTACCTAGATACCATTTACCCATTACTATGTTTTTTGTTTTTTTTTTCTAGAATGCTATGCAAAAGGAGACACAGCAAACAACTTCTTGGAGCTGATTTCCGTCATTGGACATGGCATGTGTGGCATTCATACTTGCTCTGTGAATCGTTAGCTTACTTCCTGTTGAAATGTTGGAGGACATTTAAGTCATTTCTAGTGTCTGACAATTATCAACAAAACTCCTAAAACTTTCATACAAAGATCTTTGCCTAAAATAAAGTTTTTATTGCTGTAGGATAAATGATTCTATTTCTAAAGGGAAGTGCCTAGGAATGAGGTTGCTGACATATGGCAAGTGTATGTTAAATTTTGTGATAAAAAACTAGCAAAATGCTTCCTGGTGGACTGGCACGATCTTACACTCCTCCTAACGGCAAATTAGAAAGTTGCTTACTCACTCTGCATCCTTGTCAGCTCTTAGCATTGTCAGGATTTTGTATTTCAGCCATTCTAATGGCTATGTGCTACGCCTCGTCGCAGTTTTGGTTAACACTTCCCCGATGGCTAATGAGGAGGCTTGTCTTTTCATGTACCTGTTTGCCATCTGCATTAGGTACTTTTCTTGTTATCATAATTTAAAAATAGATGAAACTTAAGGGAGGAAACGTTTATTTTGACTCAAAGCTTGAGAAGACACAGCCCTTCACCAAGGGCAAAGCTTTTAGGGTATGCCGTGACAGCAGAAGTGTGCAACTAGGACTCTGAATGGATTTACCTCTTGACAGAACAGGAAGCAGAGAGCAGACAGGAATTGGAATGGGGCTGGGAAACCTCAAGGCCTGCCCCTAGGGATCCATTTCCTTCAGTGAAGCTCTTGTTCTTAAAGGTTCCACAACCTTCCAAATAGTACCACCAGCTGGACACCAAGTTTTTAAACACATGAGCTTGTAGGAGCTTGTAGGAGACAATTCACATGAACCACAAAAGCTTCTCTATAATGTAATGAAATGTCTTCTCAGGTCTTTTGCTTCCTCCCTTCCTTACCTTACTGTTGAATTTTGAGAGTTCTTTTTTATATCTTAGATACAAGCACTTTGTTTGATATATGTTTTGAAAATATTCTCTAGAACTTTGCTTTCATTCTTGTAATAATTTCCATTGTGGAGCAAAAGTTCTCAAAACAAGTCCCTATTTATTAAAATTATTTAAAAAATTTTATGCATGCATATATGTAAGTGTACCACATGCTGCAGTGCCAAAGGAGGTCAGAAGATGGTGTAAGATCCCCTGGAACTGTAGTTTTGGACAGTTGTTAGCTGCTATGTGGTTGCTGAGAACTGATTCCTGATCCTCTGCAAGAATAGCCAGTGCTCTTAACCACTTAGCCATCTCTCTAGGCCTCCAAAATTCTCAGTCCTGATGGAGTCCAAGTTATCTTTTGTTTTATGACTCATACTTTTAATTTTAATGTCTGTCTTTTCAAGTCTTTTTTTTTCAGGTCTCTGAAAAAAATCTAATTCTGATTAGATATACCACTAGCTATTGACAGTGTTCAAAGATATGGATGGTATGAGATGGCCTTGAAGAGGTAGACGTTGCTGCAGCTTTCCCATGGCCACTTTCTATCTCCAACTTACTGCCCTGTTGGAGCAGTAAGGCATGCTGCGTCAGTGTCTGCTCCTGTGTCAGGAAGGATGCTCCAGACTTGGTCTTTGTTTTCACAGAGCCTTTCACAATTGTTTATCAAGCACCTCCCATGAGCCGAGTTCTTTTGTGTGCATAAGGCATGAGACACTGAGCAAATCAGCAAAGTCTCATGTTCTAGAGTGAAAAAACAGGCAGTAAACCCACAAATAATGAGCACAGCCAGTAATGGGAAGTGAGTTAAGATACTAACATTGAGTGATGTGCCCTCATCTCTGCTTTGGGGAGCTCAGATCTTTTCTTCTTGTAGCATAGTAACCTCCCGCAAGACCTAAACGTCTCTTGGTGGTGAGGTGAATTCTGCACTAGGGTGAACATTGAAAGAACGCTGGGCCAGGCAACATGTTGGCCATCTTAGACTCTCGTTTGTGCTTTGTTCTTGGAGCAGCTCATTTGAAATGGAGAACTACAGCCCAGAGAGTCCAAACATTTTCCCTGCCACCATACAGAAAGTGAAGAAAATCCCCAATAGCCTTGACTATAGGGTGAGCAGGACATGCTGGTGTCATTGTCTGAATTCCTGGTTCTCTCTGTTGAACAGGAAAGGACATCATCAGCTCCCTTTTACATGTTGCAGACACCCAATTCCTGCAAAAGCCACTACCCCCTTTTATTGTGATGTCTGATTCTCTCTGATACATTCCTGAGAATGCCTACTGCCTCAAATTTCCAAAAAGTAGTATACTGGAAGGAGCACCACAGTCCTTTCCAAAGATGACTGTTCACATGAAGCATGCTATTCATGAACCGGAAGTCTCTTTCTGCCTGGAGGAAGAAGCTTTGTGCATTCTTTGGTTCTGACTCCTTACTGCTCTGAATAAAGGCAGAAGCATTCAGAACCAATGACAACTTAGACATCCTGGAAACCGGAAGCAGGCTGGTGGCCCATGTATTGACTGTTCTGCCTAGCCCTTCACCCATACTCTTGCTTCTGCCTGGGCTCTTTTGGAATTGGGTTTCCGGAGCCCGACACATGTTTCTTTGTCTAGCCCCAGCTGTTGGAATCTGTCTTCATTCATGAGGCAGGAAGGGAGTGCTCAGAACTGTGGCTGCAGTATGATGTCATAGGGCAGACACTCAAATTAGAGATGTCAGAGTGAGCCCTTGGGACTGCGCAGTACACCCATGGCTCTGTTTCCCTTCTGATGTAATCTTTACTCCTGCTACAGCCTGTGTGGTACTTAATCCTTTTTACAGAAAAGGAAACCGAGGCTCAGAGGTCACAGTGCATCTTAGCTCTGTGTACTTAGAAAGCAGTCTGACCTGAGCTCAGTTGAGAGATAAAGTTGGCTGTAAGAACACTTTGCCTGCGGCCATGGGGACCAACAGGCACCTGCAATCAACTTTCTCCTCTTACCAAGAAAAGACCTTGGCTTTGGGGAAACCCATGCTGCATGAGGGAGTGCACAGAATCCTGCCCCAGGTCTGGCGCACCTCCCTGCCAGGTGGTGTCCCCAGGGGCTGTGAAGGATTGAAAACAAAAACTACATGCATGCCTTATTCTTCAGCGGGAGTCCTGCTTCAATCTGCTCTGCTCTGGGGCTGTGATGACAGGAAAAGCTTGAACTGAGCCCAGTTTAATTAATGCTGATCTCACAGGCGGAGCCCTGGCTCAGACACGAGGCAGGAAAAATAGCAGGGGCCCGAGAGCAGGGTGTGTTCAAATGATCTCTTCTTTCTGCTGAGATGGAGGACTGGCTTGCTAGTAAACTCCCAGGGGACATTTGCTTTGACTGTCACTTGCTGTCTCTTTGGGAAAAGGGTACCTTGGAGCCCAGAGGGCAGCAGAGCCTCTGATTTCACTCACCCCACAAAGAGGAGGCACCACTTTGCTCTTAGCCTCATAACAATGTCTCCACTTCTCTTAGGTTTTTATGGGAAACCTTGAACATTTTAAGAAATTAGTATATAAGTCCAGTCAGCCAGTCACCTGTGAGGAGCAGGAGGGGACAGATGCTGATGTGAATTTGAGGAAGAAATATGACAGGAGAGCTGAGTCTGCTTCTTTCTCTGCCAAGGAGCCCAGAGGTCATAGCATTCTGAGATGCCTCTCTTTAGTTACAGGCAGGAAGTAAGGCTAATATACAGGATGATGACCCCAGAATTCAGAAGGACAGGTATGGCCAACCATCAGGACATCAGCAGGGTCTGCTGTATACATTACTTCATTTACACCTGCTGTAGCTGGGAAGGAGACCTACCTTCATGTCATGGAGAGATTAGACCACCTACCCAGTGCCACCATGCTCTATGCATCACTGACATTAAAGACAAGCCCTTCTCTCCAGTCTGAGTGGAAAGGAGACAGCTTAGCAGTATGAAAACTGATGTGTTCCACTAGCACAGGTACCACATCATGAAAACACTCATGTCTTCTGGGAGCAGGAATTACACACATTATTCTTTAGTCAGTCAAAGAAAAGAAACACAGAGGGAGGCCTGGAGTTCTGTTTTCACTCCATCCTTGCTTGTTCATTCACTGCATGTCTAGCTTGGGTCAAGCTGGAGATGGAGATCACAGAGACTCCAGCCGTGTTCTCCGGGCTTTCAGTTTTCCACAAAACAGAAATGTGAAAAACAAACCATTAGAAATGGGGCCCTTGTGCTCTGATTGACACATATATAGGGAGTTGTGGGAACAGAGGTGAGATAGCCACTAACTATCTGACCCTGTTAAGCTGCTTACTGAGTGTTGGGCCCTGGAGTTCTAGCAGTAACCTATACTCCACTGAGTTTTGGCTCCTGGAGCTTGTGTTAGAAACTGTGGGTATATGTGATGGGCCTGCAGAGGCTCTTGGTTACCTACAAAGTCCTTGGATTCTTCTAGGCCATCCAAGCCACCTCTTTTCCCATCCCTTCACCAGCATACCAACCATCAGTTGGTCCCCATGCTTTGCGGTGGGAGGCCTACATTTTTTTCTATTCTCCCATAGTTTGCTTTCTGAATCCCTTGCTGGATGATTCTGGAACATTTGGCAGTATAGGCTCAAGCCAGACTTGGTTCCTTAGCTACCCGACAAAAGTTGCTCAGCTTTTCTGAGATTTTCCCCCGCCACCCGTCAAGGAGTGATCATATCTCTACTTGTTTTACGGTGAGGGGCAACACTGAGTGAGTAAGTATGTGCCATAATCACTAAGTGCTGAAGACCGGAGCCCTCCTCTCCCTCTCCCTCTTCCCTGCTATTCCTCATTGCTCTCAAATGCAAGGTCAAGGATAGCGGGTTGCTCACACTGACTTCCCTTGTTCAGTTCTAAAGAAGACTCCTCAAGACCTAGACATCTCATTTATTCCACCCATCCAGAAGCCTAGGAAGGAGGCCTGGAGGCACACTGGGTAGGAGTTGAAATCTCTCTTAGCTGTGTGATCATGGGTAAATTACCTTCCCTGTCTGGGCCTAAGATTTCCCAGTGATAAGGTAAGCTAAAGACACCTTTTCTCTAGGATAGTTGTGAGGAGTACATGGAATCATTTCAGTTAAGGACTGGTACATCATGGACACTCCCTTCTCTCTTCTTCCTGAAGGCTAGTCCTTGCTCTGCAGAACACATTTTGGATCATATGTCTCACCAGACATCACTGCTGTAGCCTGGAGAGGTGCTTTCACTCTGGTGAGTCTTCTTCTGAGCTGGGGTCTTACTGCTACTGTCTTTATTTGCTTTCAATTGCTGTGCCGAAACACTCTGACCAAAACCAACTTGGGGTAAAGGGTTTATTAGGCTTACCTCTCCCAAGTCACAGTTCATCACTGAAGGATCCCAAGGTAGGAACTCAGGGCAGGGACTTAGAGGCAGGAGCTGAAGCACAGGCCATGGAGGAATGCTGCTTACTGGCTTGCTCTCCTGGCCCATGCTCAGTCTTCTTTCTTATACAATCCAGGACTACTTGCTTAGGGGTGGCACCACCCACAGTGTGCTGAGCCCTCCCACATCACTCAATAGTCAAGAAACTGTCCCACAGGCCAGTTCAATGGAGGAAATTCCCCAACTGAGGCTCTCTCTAAACAGGTGTGTCAAGCTGAGAGCAGAAGCTGCCCAGCCCAGCTACCTCTCAGCTTATTTTTATTATTCTTCCTCACCTCTGCCCAGGAGGGTCCTGAATTGGGGAGCTTGGCTTCTCAAGGATGAGGTGGCTCAAAGGCCATCTGGTTGCAAATAGAGGTGGTCCTGTATTCAACTTCCCAGCTTCCTTAGCTAAAAGAGAATAAAAAGCTGATCTACAGCTATACTACCCTGTTAAGAAGCTAAGTGGGGTGGGGCCTAGTTAGTACTTGGATGCATGAGTACAAGGGGATAGGGTAAAACGCTTTAGTCTGTGATTCTTAGGTATGTATTATGATTTAGTTGATCATTTGTTTTCCTGGATGAAGTCTCCAGCTAACAGGAGCAAGAGTTCAGCTTCCGGAATTGACAATTAGCATTAGCATAGGCTCCCAGGCCTTCCCCGAGATCTACATCCTCCCCAGAACTCTTATCGTTCTCCCTGATCCTTGGTTTCCTTTTGGTCCACACTTTCCTCATGATCTCCATGCTCCCTAGGTCTTTCTCTGTGTACCATGTCCATCATTATTTGATTTTCATGTACCCTGTGATCGTCATGCTGCCCATGGTCCATCTCCTCCCTGTGATGCTCCCTTCCCCTTGTTCACATCCGGTCTGATATCCACATCCTGTCTGTGGTCTCTGTCTCCTTATGATTCATTAACCTCATGATCTCTGTCCACTCTTTGAGCCACACTCTCTCCAGGCTTTGGTCCTAAACTACATTATACCCCCCATAAAAGCCTGCTGTGACACTGCTCTTTCCTCAGACACAAGTGCTATCAGTAGGTGAGTCAAGTAACAGACCAGCTTTGAGTGCCCTGGCAGTGTCATGGAGGACACTGTCCCTGTCCTCCTATGTTATTCCTCTGCCTGAAATCCCTATTCCCAGCTCTGCTCCACTGGCTCAGAGCTGCTCTCAAGGTCACTTAAGTGACACCTGACTCCATCTGGGAGCACCCTTGGCATTCCAAATCTGGCAAGGTGCCATTCCCTGTATTCATGCAGCCTAGTCTTCCACTGTTGCAGTGGAAAATGTCCTGAGATTGTCTCCTCCATCAGACTGTGAGCACTCTGAGGGCAGAGGTCGGCCTCTGACGCCTGTGTGTCCAGGCTGTGTCAGAGAGCTCAGAACAAGACCTCAGAACAAGAATTGGGGCTGGTCAGGTAGGTCTGACTTTGCGCCAGGAATGAATAAGCCCAGAAATCTCAGTGGCTAGGGACTTTAAAGCTAATTTCACACATTCAAGTTCAATGCTGTTCTCATGATTTCCTTCAGCAACGTCTCTTTAAGCACTGCCGTGGAGTATGGTCTCCTGCATAGCCAATGTTACTTCTGCCATTCCCATTATCCAGAGGCAGCCATGTGACCTGGCACAGCCACAAGTGAGCCTGGGAAAGACTCAGGAGCACTGGGACACCAATGAGTACTGGACTTCTCTCAGGTAGGCTCCAATTCCGTGTATGGCAAACTTCCTCCCAACCAGAGTTCTGGTTGAGAGGAGGCTTCCTGGCCTGAGAGACTTAGCAGTTTCTGGCTGAGGGAAATGAAGTTGCATCCCTGTCACCTCTCCCAGAGTTCAGATGAAACCTGCTTTCTGAAAACAAGGGGGCAGGGCCCTGGAAACGCCCGATTTAGCCCTGTCAGTCTCTAAGAAGTGCAGTGTTCCCAGCTCTCAGCGTCCTTTGTCCTCTGTAAGCTCCCTCAGCCTGCAGAGGTGACTTCTGTATTCTCAGAGCTACTATTTATAACTTCCAAAGCACCCCTACTCCTTTGGTTCTATACTGAGGTTCAGAAAAAGAGTCTGCCCTCTCTGGCAGCTCTCCCCCCCATCGCCAGGCCTCTCTCCCCCAGAGCAATCCCGTAAATAAAGGATGAAAGGCCCCGTAATTATTACCATTCGATAACACAGAGACTGTCAAAACCAGGAGTTCAACAAAGGCCTGTACATAAATCACAGCTGATACAATGGCTCTTAGCTGAAGGGGAGAGGGCTTAGAGTCTCTATGCTGTTGAAAGGCGGTTTGTGTCTGGGGGAGAAATCACGGGACAGGCAGGCCTGGGGAAGAGACAGGCTGGTGTCTGAACAGAAGACCATCCCATCACTCTGCTCCCCAAACACAGAGACCACTAAATGGAACTCCAATGAGAATTTGGGGGAAGACTCTAGATGCGGCATCTCCACAGTGCTGGTGTGGTCCAACCCTTGGGACTGTGCAGGTCACACTGCATCAGCATGTTACTGTCCAGCCTGGCAGGGTGCTACTCCACACAAGGACATGCCGGCTTGCAGATCTGCAAGGTGAAGGCTGCCCACAGGCAGGGTAGACTGTAGGTCATGGAGCTGATCAGGGCTCTAGGCTCCAATAGAGAGAAGATTAAGTGGGCTGGGCTGCCTGGGAGCTTCCAGAGGGTGCGTGTACCTGGAGGTGAGATTGCAGGCATTTTCCATCTGTCTTTGGGGACAAATGCTATTGCTGAGTCAGATAACATTTCTTCAGAGCTTGTCATGGAGTGGGAATTTCCTACTGACACTATTGAGGAGCCTTGTGTTTGGAGAGGGACAAAAGCATCTTCAGGAAGTGATAAATCCCAGAAAAGCAGGGAAAACTGGTAAGATAGTTTACGTCTTTGGACACAATTATTCCTTTTGAACCAGCCATTCAGTGGTACATTAAGAATTCAGTGGTGGGGCTGGGAAAATGGCTCAAGGACATGAGCTCAACCCCCAGAACACTACATTCTAGAAAAACATGGGCATGGTGGTGTGCACTTGTAATCTAGGTTCCGGGGAAGAGGAGACAGGAGGGTTCCCAGGGTTTGTTGGCCATCCACTTTAGCCTACTTAGCAAGTTGCAGACCGCTGAGAGACCTGAAAAGGGAGAGAGTCCCTGAGGAATGGCATCCAAAGTTGTCCTCTGGCCTCCAACACTACTTACATGCAAATACATGTACAACTACAAACACCTGCACATCCATGAACAAGCATGTACCACATGTACACAAAGAATTCAGTGACTTTTAAGGAATGCTGGTGACTGCTCCTATGGGCCACATACTGCTTAGTACTTACGAGTTCTTCCTTTGATGATGAAGAAGAAGACATTGTCCTTAACATATTTAGAGTACAAGAAGGTGTTAGACACAGAGACAGGGGCCATATTGTGGGTGATTGGTGCAGATAGACTCCTGTTGAAGGTATGCTGGCAAGCGGTGGCTTTGGAGATCCCCTTCTGGGTCTGAGTCCTAGGTTCACTGCTTCTGGCTTGGTGCCATCAGTTTAGTCATGGGGCCTTTCAAAACTTCAATGGCATCAGAGGTTTTTTTTTTTTTTTTTTTTTTTGGTCTTTTTTGAGACAGAGTCTTCTTGTAGCCCCAGCTGTCTTGGGACTCACTATGTAGACCAGGCTGGCCTTGAACTCACAAAGATCCGCCTGCCTCTGCCTCCCAAGTGCTGGGACTAAAGGCATGCGCCACCACGCCTGGCACCATCAGGGTTTTAATAAGGTTATAAGAGAATCCTGGGGCTGGTGAGATGGCTCAGCAGGTAAAGGCACTTGCTATACAAACCTGACAACCTGAGTTCCATCCCTAGAACCCACGTGAAGGTGGAAAGAATCTACTCCACAAAACTGTCCTTTGACCTTCACATGTAGGCTATGGCACACAAACATGCCCCCACACATACATCTCTCACACTTGTACACATGCATACACACACACGTATGCACACATACATACAAATAAATTTTAAAGAGAATATCCTGATGATGCCTGCATATTGTCTCTGCCCTGTGGTGTTGGTTCTGTTTTAAATCATTAGGACAGCAAGTATAGTATATAAGGCAGGTTAGCATCATGCTCTGAGCTCATTCTGCTATAATAGGGAGGCTTTTAATGCCTCCAAAAATTGGGAAGACTAAGGCTCCAAGGGGAAAACATGGGTCCCGGCTCCCATGAACAGAAGCAGAGCCAATGTCTTTTCCCATGAAGGGGTTTTATCTTTTTTGAGCAGAGGTAGTGACCAGAGAGTCTGAAGGACTGCAGAATTCCCAGGGGATCCTGGAAACAATCAACCTGGGGCCCATATTCACACGGAATCCCAAAGCATGTCATACCTAACCCTTTTTCAAGAAAGGAGGTTGGGGACCTTTCCCAGAGCTGGGTTCTCTCTAAGGCTACCCTCAGCCCACGCAGCAATGTAGGCATTTGATGACAGTTATTTCTTGGGACACTATCAGAGGCAAAGTGGACCCACATTTCTGGGGGTGGTATGATCCTTACTGTGGGCCAGGTTGTCCTCATCCTTCCTGGCCCAGGATGTCTGCTTCATATTCTGACTCCATGGCTCCCCCTAGGTAGTATACCAGGGCATCTTGTGTGAAGAGACCCATGTGGACTTGTAATCCCTAGTGCCATTTCTGACAAGTCGAAGCTGGGCCATGTGGGATACATGGTAGCTCCCTAACAGCATATCCTTAGATGTCAACGAGAGTTCTGTGGCAGACAGTGACCTTAGGTGATGCATGTGTGTCCATGCATGTGTGTGCATGGACATGTGAATATGCATGTGTCTATGTGTAGATGTGGGAATGCATATACATATTTCTACATGTGCACATGAGTGTGCATGTGTATATGTACCATGCAAAGCAACAAGTATTTTGTGAGAAGAGATCTAATAGGGGAAGGAGCACTGGAGGAAGCTGGGGGCTCCAGGTGGGTTCAAGAAGCCAACTTGAGGCTGGGCTTGTGGGAGACATCCAGAAATAAGATAGAAGTAGTCTCCTTTACATGACCAATCATGCCCTGAGCCTGCTGCCTAGAGAAAGGCAGGCTCAGGTCTAGGTACTGCTGTCCCAGGTGCTGCCATCCTTGTTTCCTTTAGGGACTCTCACCAGGGACAGTGTCTTTCCAGAGGATGCTTTTTGTATAGGGGACAGAGCTTTTCAAGCTGTGGATGCAAATCACCTGTGGGCCTTGATGTTAGTTTGGCATGTGAAGAAGATATGAAGGGGCTAGGAAGATGGCTCTCAGTGGGTAAAAGCACTTGCCACACAAGCCTGATGGTGGAGTTTGATCCCTGGAACCCATGTGAAAAAGCTAGATGTGATAGCATGCATCTCATAATCCCAGCACTCCTGTGGCAATATGGGAGGTGGAGTCAGGAGAGTTGCCTGGATACTTATGGGCCAGCTAACTGGAGTGTGGAGTGCTGAAGCAGAGACTACAGGAGAGACCCTGCTTCAATGAGGTGGAAGGAGAGAACCAACTCCCCAAAGTTGTCCTCTCTCTTCTATAGCATGTAAGGGCCTGCACATGTGCGCACACACATGTGTGTGCTTATACACACACATACACACACACACAGAGAGAGAGAGAGAGAGAGAGAGAGAGAGAGAGAGAGAGAGAAGAAACAAAGGGACACATGCGACAGTATGTGTGTGAGAGAGAGAGAGAGAGAGAGAGAGAGAGAGAGAGAGAGAGAGAAGATAATAGGATAGGAATTAGACCATCTGCACACAGTACTGTGCATGTTATTTCTGTTAACATTCAACAGTGAGCTATCCTATAAAGCATATTTTCACTGTGAGATTAGAAATGTTTATAAACTACTGTGCCATTTCAGTCTCTGAATTAGACAGTGTCCTCTGCTCAAGCAGAATAAGGTTCCAGTGGCTTCCGGGGTGGGGGTGGGGGGTCCCTAGGCAAGTTATTCACTCTTGAACCTCAGCCTCTCCATCTCTCAGATCACACCAACAAAGCAGGCCTGACAGGACCACTATGAGGCACACGTGAGATGGAGCATACATAGGGAAGTTTACATAGCACAAAACTAGAGTCATGGAAGAGCTTGCTGGCTCCTTCCCATATCTAAGCTGTAGATTTATAGTGGGGAAGAACAGCTCCAGTGAGGTGGGGCACCATTACCCCCTACCACGGTCTCCCTCGGTGCCATGTTGACCATTCTATCAGAGGCCTCTGTGTCCTATCCCTCCCTGAAGTTAAAGTTAACTTCTCATTCCATGTGGTAACGGTGAACAGCTAGCTGCCATTCCTCCTTTTTCCTAAGCATTCCACCAAACCTGGGCTGAGGTTTGGCATGGCTGGGGGCAGGATTAGTACAGTAAAGCATCATCTGTCCATCTGTCTGTCTGTGCAGCCGCATGGGTGATGGACCACCCTCTGCTCATCTGTTCTCTCCCCCTTAACACCACCTGACAAACTTACACAGAAAGCCAGTCTGGCCAGCCCTGCCCCCTGAGTTGGTGGCACGGGGGAAGATGAGGGAATTAACTTCTGGCCCGCTGACAGTGGCGCAGCCTGCCAAAGCCGCCCGGGTAATTTGGTTCTTTTCCTTTGTTGACGTGGTGCCAGCGCACAAGAGTGGATTAAGCAGGGAAATTCTGCATGGAGAACTCTCCCCCTTGGCGCTGAAATCCTATTGTCTCCTGAGAGTGACAGCCACTGGTGGTGCCAACACACACCGCTCCATTGGCATGTCCCCAGAACAGATCAGCTTCCCGTTCCTGAAAAGAGGGATTTGTTAAAGAACTGGAGTTGAAAGGAAAGAGAGGCAGGAGAGGAGCAGGATGTGGAGTAAAAGTTTGTTAATTAAAGGAGAAATGTCCTCCATTGACAAAGGCAATGTGCCTGTGGACTTTAGGTGCTTCTCCAACTCAACCCCTCTGAGGGATGGTTTCAGTTCTGCCCACACTCTGTACCTACAGGTGGCGGGCATTGGGTAGATGCAGGTGTGTAAGCTAGAAATGAGCAACCATCACCCCTCTGAGGGATATATCAAGGAGTCCCTGTCCCTACAAACACAAACACCTAGGGAAACCTTGCATAATGAACACTTGTGTCTGTTCCGAGATTATTACCTGCCAGGTGTGGTTCTAAGCACTTGATTTATATCAAGCAAATGACCCTATGAGGTCTGTTATTTTTATGTCTTTATTCTACCTATGAAGGACATAGACACAGCTGTTAATGTGATCAATGATTCTGATAAAAATAAAAAGATATTAACCAGTTCTGAAATGCACAGCATTTGCCTATTTCGGTGATGTTCACACTCTCACCATGTCCATTGTCAAGGTCCCAAAAGGATGTCATTGGATAAAGTTTCAGGAAGAGACCTGTCTGTTTACTTGACCCTGGAGAAGGCTCTTGCACTAGACTGGAAGTGAAGAAACTTGTCTCCACTCATGAAGCAAGAGGAGTCAACACTCAGTACCCAGGCCAACTGGCTCTTACCCATTCTCTCAGCAATTATGGTACCTAGCTGAGAGAAGAGGTCAAGAAAAGGGATTGACACCAGGATTGATACCAGCAGAAGCTGTTCTGAGGGATGATGCAATGGCAGACAGTTCATAGTCTAGCTTTACCGGTCGTCCTCAGAGGCCCCCATTCTTTGTTCTCCTCCTGACAAATCATTGAGGCCAATCACTCTTGGTATAAGAGACTGGAACCTACCACCACATATTTTCTGATGCAGAAACCTGAAATATGGAGACACCTTTGATTTCCCAGGTAAAAACTTCACTTCACTGACAGCTAGGTGTGATGGCATAGGCCTTTAATCCTAGCACTTAGGAAGCAGAGGCAAGAAGATCTCTGTGAGACAGAGGCCAGGCTGGTCTACATAGCAAGTTCTAGGCCAGCCTAGCTGGGACTACTGGAGTACCTTGTCTCAAAAAAAAAAAAAAAAAAGAAAGAAAGGAAGGAAGGAAGGAAGGAAGAAAAAACCCAGAACTTCATTGACTATGGATGAGGTCTTTAACCCTTTTACACATCAGTCTCATTTCATCACCACACTGTGTTTTTGAGAGATACAGTTGAAATTCTCCCATGTTAGAAGGAAAATACAGAGCCTCACTGCCAGATTTTCCCTCTGTATATCCTTGGTTTCTAAGCTGAGTCTTGATATAGAAGTCCCCAGGGACCCCTGCCACTACAGGTCAGGTCCAGGCTTTTTGATCTGCATTTAAGATCTGTCAGACTTTTATGCATGTCATCTGTCTTATTATGTGATAAATAGGCAGTTTACCAAGAGAAGTAGCCACCTCAAGTTTGTCCCCATAACCATTCATTCATTCATTCATTCATTCATTCATGCAATCTATCCATCATTAATGAGCATTTACTGTGTGAGGTTTTGACAGACTGCCTTTGAGGACCTATATACCAGGCAGATTTGTCTACTTGTTCATGCCAAAATATGTTTCGGCCTCTGTTTTTTCATGTATATTTTCCCCGCTTTAAGGACGCTTTCTACATTTCTGCACATCTATTTTATTATTTAAGGACACAGTGGCCCCTCCTTCATAGATTCCCATCTTATCCCACCAAGGCAGAACTTTGATCTCTCACTGTCTTCCTGCCTTTCCCTTCCTCTGATCCTACTCTATCTGACTTGGATCCCTGCCATGTGTTCAGTTCTGACTCTCCTCTCAGCCAAGTGGGGAACTCTTGGGTTCATAAGCACTTCCTCCCGGGAGGCGAGTAAACAAGGAGCACTCATTGGCCAGACAATGAAGGAGAAGAATCCTTTGAGGTGAGAACATGCTGTCTCGACGTGTGGCTAGGTCATCACGTTTGGTGCACTACTGTAAATAAGTCCTTTTTATATAGACAGCAGCTCTGGAGTATCTACTTGCAAGTGTTGTGGTGTGTCTTCTATTCCACTTTAGTTTTTAACAGTTAGCTTTATTAAAATGACACTCCCTCCCGGAAGCAAATTAATACATTCAAACACAAGGTATTAGAGCCTGAATGACCCTGTAATTTTAGCCTATTTGAGAAAATCAGATCTGGAAGAGCAAAACAGCTTACTCAGATTACCTTGTGAGTATTGGCAGGTTATTTTACAACCCACCAGAGTACTTGTTTGTAAATATTCAGTCATTCCTTCCACCACTCTGCAAGTAGACAGTGTGTCAGGCAAAAAGTGATTCTTAATTGTTCAGAGAAAGGTAAAATAAGTTAATTGTTCAGGAACATTTTCATTAAGGGTAGCAGAAAGGAAAGCAAATAGCTGCTCATGTCAGGTAAAGTTCAGTTATATGAAAAATTTACTGACCCCAAAATATCCCATTTCCCATCTTTGAGCAGTCATATGACATGGCAATATAAACCGTGTGGCCTTACTTCCTGGCTTGTAGGGATAAGTCCAGGTCCCTTCTCTTCTTGTCTTGGCACGATTCTTAGCAGTGCTTCCTTTTCATTCTCAGGAGGGTTCTCACTTGGACAATAAATGATATGGTCATGCTAAAAACTCAGCACTTTTGTTTGTATTTTAGCTTTTATCACAAGAGCAATTTGTAATTAATAGCAGATTCTATGCAATGTGTCACTGCTCTGATGATGTGGAAGCCTGTGCTCAAGACTGCTTTTGAGAGAGTCCCCAGGGAAGCCAGGGATGATGGCAGGCTATCTCTTCTCCCAGTGAGAGAGGTTCTCTCTTCTTAAGTGCTATGGTGCATCCCAGGAAGATGAGAGGAACCTATGGAAGCAGGTTGATCAGTTTTGCCAAAAACAGAAAAAACTGCAAGCAGTCTTGGGGCTGGAGTGGTGTAACATGTTAATGGCATGTCACAGGCCAAATGCATGCCATTCCAGGTATTTTTGCATTAAAACCTGCTTTTATTCTTCCTATATGAACTTGTCATTAGATAAATTGTCTCAAAGTATTAAATGAGCCATAAAATTATTCATTTGGGAATTATAAAACTTCTCTCAAAATGTGCTTTGCCAATTTTGGATGCTCAAATAGTTTGAATTCTCTTTTGTCATTCAAATTCCATTCTTTGAGGGTTGATGGGGCTGCAGAATGACTAGGAGGAAAGGTGCATGGAGAAACTCATCCCTAGACTCTAGAGACTGCTCCTCAGAAACCTTGAACCTCATAGCTCCTACCCTCTACTGCATAGCTCTGTGTACACTGAGAAATACCTGCTACTGACTAGGTGTCCTGGATTGCTGCTGAGACAGTGTCCATCCATGCCTGCCCACAGTAGTTGTGTATTTCCCTGCCTCTTAACTAACACATTCCCTCATAATTTGTAATCTCCACTGCAACTTAAGAGATGTTTCTGGAGTGGCAGGTTGGAATCTGGCTTCCAACACAGCAGTCCAGTGTGACATTCTTCTATAGTGCATTTCTAGTTACAATAGAAACAGAGGCAGGAAACGGAATCAAATATATTAACCTTGGCCACAATAGATAGCATTAGCAAACACTTGCAAAGCAGCACTTGGATGTCAGAACAAATGGGCTGAAGAATAGACTAGGGTTGGAGAGATGGCTCAGTGGTTAAGAACACTGACTGTTCTTGCAGAAGACCCGGGTTCAAATCCCAGCACCCACATGGCAGCTAACACCTGTCCGTAACTCCAGTTCCAGGGGATCCGACAGCCTTTTCTGTCCTCTGCGGACATTGCATGACATGGGTGCACTCACCTACATGCAGGCAATATATGCATACACATAAAATAAAAAAATAAAATAATTTTTAAAAGAATAGACTAATTTTTTGTAGTCAGAGAAACTTCTTTCCTTCTAGTTTTCCCATCCATCCATCCATCCATCCATCCATCCATCCATCCATCTTTCCATGCTTTCAATAATTGTTTATTCGTCCTATGCCAGACACTGGAGCTTGGCTGTGGCAATACACTCTGGAATGACCCAATCTCTGGACTCACAGAATTTAGGATGTGGCAGTAAACTGTGATTATTCTCTCCAACATGCTTGTTCATTGTATAAGACCATCACCTAGAATGTCATTATTTATGCTCTCTATCTGAACAGCACCTCCTCAATATTTAGGTTTTGCTTTTAAACTATTTTTCCAAAACCATCTATATCTGGAAAATGTGAAGTCAGGCAGATGCATAAAACAAACAAACAAGTACAAACAAATAAACAAAACCAAAGCAACAGAACTTCAACAAGCTCTTAGGGTGTTATAATTCTATTTCCTTTCTATGACCCAAAAGACTTTGAAAAAATAATCATTTCATTTCTCAGGGCCTTGGTTATCTAAATTATGGAATGACAGGACGAACAGAAGAACAGCTGTGAGGATCAAGGAGATGTTTAAACACCTCAGGCAATGGACATTCTGTTGACTCATTTATTCCTTGTGCATTTTGCTAAGAGTGTATTACTCTGTGAAGCAGGCTCTATGTTAGTGCAGGGATCCAGATTCTAGTTAGACCCTTCCCATGGGGAACACATAGCTGAGAGGGGCAGTAGTCATGGACCAGTTACCACACAGTGTAAGAGGTGTCATTAGAAGCCAAAGTAGGGAGCCATAGGAACCTGGGGAAGATGGCCTCAAACAGGAGAAGCATGTGATTCAATGTGACTACAGCAAACCCTCAGTTACCCTTACCTATCCACTCTGCTCTGTTCCAAGAGTGTCAAATGCATTGACTCACTTAAGCACCTATTTTCCTAATTTGTAGTAGATGTATTTATCTCCAATAGAGAGTGGAGGAACATTTCAGCCTGAGATAGCATGGCTGGGAAGCCAGGGAGGCAGGGTTTAAAGCTCTTAGGGTGTTATAAATCAGGTGTTCTGTTCTGGTGGAGATGAGTGGACATTCCACATGCCTGGGACAGAGAGGGAGGTGGCTGGCATGATCAGATGAAGCTGCAGGAGGGCATACATATTGACTGAGAAGCCAGCAGTCCCAAAAGTTTCTTAAAGCAGGAATAATGTGGGAAAAGACAAGACTGTCTGGAAGCTTCATTTGATCACCTTCTTGTCCCCTTCTTCCTTTCCTTACCATCCCTGCCCTGGAACCTAAAGCGGTACTCTTCCTGAATACTGAATTTGAACAAGACTGGGTTCAAAAAAATGTTCAGAACCTTGAACCCAGGTCCCCGTATCTTGTGACATTGGTCCAGAAGAAGGGTGTGTAGAAGAGGTGGCATCCCCTTAGGTGCTTTTCTGTCTAGTGGACTAAGAAGCTAGCCAATATTTTTTTATTTTGTCTGCATGACCCTAAAAACTAGGATATTTGACATCATTCAGTCAATAATTGATTTCATTTGCCCTGTGCTGATCTTTGCTAAAGTTCCAAGCTGGGTTAAATCAATGATCTATTTTCTTGTCTTTCAAATTTGTATTGCTTTAGGGAATTTTCTTTGAAAAGCTTTTTATTGACTTTTCCTAAAAGAAGAAACGACTTGTTGGATTCTAAATAAAATCCCCTTTCAGAGGAGCTGGGAGGTCTCCACAGTGAGTCTACAAGAACCATGATTTTAAAGTTAAAAGTATTCATAGAGGTCACGCAGTCCAGCAGTCTTGCAGGCTGAACCATCCCCAGAATTATGTGGATGCTGCAGAGACAGAACCACAGCAGTAGAGGAGAAGATAGCAAGTGAGCATCTCTGGGCGAGGCCTGGGGTTCTGTCATGAGGACTCAGCCCAGATGCTTTTGTTATAGCTCATCTGGGGACTCTGTAGACATGGCTCTGCCCAGACCTGCATAGTTTCAGTCTGCACACAGCTAAGGAAGCAAGTGGGAGACTAAACTACAGACTGTGCCCTGTAGGGGGCACCTACTTTTGTGCTTCTATCAGCCTCAGGGGGAGGGCATCTTTACAGCTGCATCTATGTGGGGAGGGTACCTTTTCCTGGTGTGCGCTAAAGCTCCTTTTTATAGATCAATATGGGCAAGATGAAGACACCCCAAGCATTGTGGGTATGTTAGGTTCTAATGAATGTCCCATAGGCCTTTTCCTGATACACCCCCCTTTGTCGAGTGAATCATGTAATTATTCACTCCCCATCTTCCTCTTCCTCTTCCTCTTCCTCCTCCTCCTCCTCTTCCTCCTCTTCCTCCTCCTCCTCTGTTGTGTTATCTGCAAATCTGCTCTAGAACCTGTAGCCTCCAGAACAACCCTTCTCTCCTCTCCAGAGGTGACCCTTAAGGATTTGGAAACAGTTATCCTGTTTCCACAAGTCTTAGGTTTCCTGGTTAGAAAAACCTTAATTCTTTCAACCATTTTCTGAATAACCTGTTTGGGTTTCTCATTTGTAAAAGCCTTCTATAATCTGTATCACCCCATGGTGGATACTCTGCCCATTCATGGAGCCATCAGTGCATATAGCATAGCTGGTTCACTATGCATTGGTGAACTTGCATGAGAAAACAAGTTGACACATTACATGAAGAGGGTCTATCTCTTATTGACAGGCAGTAAAGAGCAGCAAAAGCCCAGGAGTCATGGTAAGCTAATTCCCCCTGCCTCAGGAACTCTGCCTGGGGTGGATAGAGCCACGACTGCATAGACCTGGGTTTCCATGAAGCAACCTTCCTTGGGTTAAGCTACCTTGGGATCACATGACACGCCTTATTGAAGTCCTGAAAGATATACTGTTTCTGTCTAATGGGATGGTGATTGGAACCAGTCCCAGCTCTTCTGGCTAATCCCTCTGTAGCTCAGAATCCTACATTCCTCACACATTCTGCAGTTCTTCTTGAGACCTGAGTGTAAAAGGAAAGAGAACTGAGTTGGTCTAAGACCACCCAGGGACCTGTAAGGCACATACCATATGTCAAGCATGTGATAGTTATTTAGCAAATTGTTATCGGTGCCTACTACATTCCACTCTCTTCTCCAGGCTTTGGGGATATGTGACAAGCAAAATAGAACATCCATGGACCTTAAAGACAGATAACGGACAAGTCAACCAATGCAAAAGAGGGAATTTCAGTGTTGAGCATCAAACACTTTGCAAGGTATTCCAGGAGAAGGAGATGAGAAGATGCAGTCTAGGGGAGAGACTCAGTTGAAGTCAAGTCTTGTTGGAGGACTGTGGAGCCTGTGGGGAAAAGAAAGGGTCTCCCCTGCCTGGAGGGAGAGCCAATTACCCACTTCGATTAGGTTTTTCATTGTCTTAAATAATTCTGCTTATTATGTTGTTTGTAAGGTCATGTTGGGTAGACTTGATCTTGAATCTGATTTTTTTTTTTTTTTAAGGAGTATAAGTAGAATTCTAGGGAAGAGAAAAAAAATCCCATGTTGCAATTCCCATTTCAGTCTGGTGGGCCTTGGAGCCAAAATACTTTGTGCACTAACTCTTAAGTTATGCAGAGATGGGAGATATTCAGCTCCTTCAATCTGGTGGGCTTGGCAGGGCAAGTTCTCAGTAACAATGGCTTCCTATATACCATCCACAGTATAAAAACTGTGGCCTGTGTTTTGTCTTGCTCTGTGCCCTGTGGGGCCAATTCCAACACTGAGCTTCCTTTGAAGTTTCTGAGTCTGGATCAGCTTCACAGGCTCTGAAGCCAGATGAGAAATGGGCCTATTATTAATGGGGGTAAAGCGTTTTCACCCTCTTCGTTCACTGTGGGTGGCGTTAGGCTTCTGTGTAATACCCTAGGGCACAGCATCAGATTGCTCAGAGCTCTAGTGCCAGGCTTGGCACTGGATTCTTTTGGGACCAAGTGTCAGTGGACCAGTAATGACTTCCCTGTGTTTAACTGCTGAACAATGAAAGGTTACTATGGATGGATGATGGGCTTCAGGGATCTTGTGTTAGCATAGCGGATTCATTCATTGTTTAATTGATTGATTCTCTCATTCAGACATTTACTAAGCATTCTCTGGGTGCCAGATTCTCTGTCCCTCTATTCTCAAAGAATAAAGACTCAGAAGATTCTTGGGGAGAAGACAGGCAGGTAAGCCAATTGGTACAAAGCAGAATTATGGAACCCTGGATAAGATCTGAGGAGCTGGAGGTGAGGCACAATGCCAGAAGTCATCTGTTCTCCCTGACTCAGTGCTTACAAAAGGCTTCATGGAGGAGGTGATGTTTGGATCACATTTTAGAAGTTACCATTAGAAACAGGCCACTGATGCAGGAATCCAGATGTGCTGCTCTAGGGCCAGAGATTTTCTGTTCTACTCACAGAGCCTGAGCCAAGTCTTTGGCATGACTCTATTCTGGACACAGGAGGGTGTTAATGACATTGCTCCATTTTGTAAGCTCTCATGGAGATGGGTAACACTCTGATCCAGTGATGAAAACACTTGAGTTTTAGGTGATTCCTCACTCTCACTCCTTGGGTTTGGTTTATTCACTTATGAAATGGACCATTTTGGCAACACCACACCATTTCATAAGAGCAATTAAAACAGTTGATATAGGATGGAGAGCTGAGTCTTCTTTGAGCCTGACCCTCTTTCTTGAAGGGGCCCTCAGAGGAACGCTGAGCTCACCAGCTTGTGATAGAGTGACTTCTAAGACTCCTTCTAGCCTCAGACGTGGATTCTTAGCTCAGCTTAAGTTCAGACTTCCAATTCACAGCCATGAGGCCTGTGTAGTCACTTGGTTTCTTCCTTTACTTCTCATGGAGAAGGAGGATTGGATAAAATGACATGAAAGTTTCACTCCTTTTAGCTTTATAGACAAGAACCCTGTGTGGGGGAATCCAAGTTTCAGGAAAGGAAAAAGGGATGGTATTAATATTTATCAGGTGCCTTCTGGTGAGTAGGCTAACGGCTGGGCTTTGTACACATTGTTTTATCCAACTAGCACAAAAACCTTTCCATGGAGGTATCATTGCCATTGACTTAAAGAGAAATAAACAAGCCTAAAGTAGCTAAAGGGCAAAATTCTCCAGAGCAGTAAGGTGGCCAGGGCCTCCGCCTCTCAGTTTAGGGTTGGTTCAGTCATTCTGAATCTTTAACCTCACTACAGTGTGGCTCTCGTCTTTGGGCTACTGTCATGGATGGAGCCCTGGAGCTGTACCAGGAAGCCCCCATGTAATAACAATGATATCTGCAGTACTAGACGGCCCAGAATAGACCTGGATGCACAATTAGACCATACACCCAAGACAGTGGCATCATGTGAAAGACATGCCTCATGGGAGTTCCCTGATTGGAGGGGGAAAAGGGCTGTGAGTTTCCAAATGGGAGATTTCTAGGTTCAGAGTTGGGGAAGCCTCCAGTTTGATCTGATGGGGGTTGGTGTTGATGACTGCTAGTATAGGGGAAACAGAGGCCACAGGGCCACTTGAAAACAGCACTGCAACTAATTTTCGTAAGGAGCTACAACTCATACAAGGAGAGACCTGAGAGAGATTGGTACAACCTTCATTGTGTGTGTGTGTGTGTGTTCCTGGTGTGTCTTTGTGTGTGTCTCTGGAGTACAGTCATGTGGTTGGTGTGCACATACGGTGCTTGTGCTAAGTGACTGTGTATGAAGGAAGTCTGACAGTAAAGGCGTATGCATCTGTGTACACAAGAGGACAATGCATGTTATTTACATGGCATGGCTTTGTATGGAATGTGTATGTACTAAGAAAACATTTGTTTACAACCTGAAACCCAGCTCATTATGAAAGCGCATAGTATCTGGAAATAGATACCCTATTTATATTTACTCCCAATGCCCTTTCTAGCGCTGTATGATTTTTCTCATTGCTTTGACAGAATATTTGTCAGAAACAGTTTAAGGGAGACAGGATTTATCTGGGCTAACAGATTAAGGGGATACAGGCTATCATGGCAGGGAAGGTGTGGAGGCTGGAGCTACATCCATGGTGGCAGGAGCTTGTAGTAAGGATCCCTCATATCTGAGTGGTCCACCAGGAAGAAGAGAGCTCAGGCTGCAAGTAGAACCTTCAAGTCCTACCTATAGCCCAACTTCTGTCAACTTGCCCCATGCCCAAAAGATTCCCCAACATTCCAAAATAGCACCACGAGCTAGAGACCAAATGTTCAAACACAAGAGGCTGTGCAGAACATTTCCCACTTAAACTACAACATCCTGCCCCTGTGCCATGTGCACTCAAGGCTGCTTCATAACGCAGAGTGCATTTTTCAAAAGTCTACAAAGTCTTAACAGTGTCAATTCTGTTTTAAAGCCCAAATACTCATAGCTGGGAGGGACATACTATGTTCCCAGGTAGTAAATAGTTCGTATTTTGGCTGCCACCCACAGGCCTTGCCCATAGGTTAGGCTAAACTGTCTAGAACAGGCTGTTCATTTTGACCATGAGAAAGGTCCTTGTTTTGAACTGAGCAAGGCCAGACTTGGATGAGAAATACTTTCACCCAGCAAAGCGCCAGCTCAAGGCAAACTGTGGGGTTTGTATTGTCAAAACTGGACGCAGCACAATCTAGGCCCTTGGACAGGACAGGGCATGACAGATGCCATAGGAAGGGTGGTGATGCATCTCAGGGAGATGGGAATGGAGGAGGAATTCCAGGGGCTTCTTTCCTGAGTATTCTGTGTCTGCCTTTACTGGTGACTCACCATCACCCTGGCTTGTCAGAACTGACCACCTTCGCACCAGCAAGGACTAACAAGGTCAGGTCTTGCTGGTCTTTGAGCTCCTTTGGGAAAGTTGCTATAAAACCACAGGGCGTTATTATCCTTGAGGACATCACGAGGTCACTGGGACAGGGAGGTGAGCACTCAAGTTTCCCAGGCCTTGGGGTACCTGCTTACTTCTCTGATCTGTTTCAACCTCAGCCTCTGAAGACTTAAGAGAGTCCAAAGTGCTGGGTATCCTGCCCTCCCAGTCACAGGATGGCTCTGGGATGTCTGTCATACTTGCCTCCTGTTCAGAAGTGGCCATTTGTCCTTGGGGATGCTGAGGTTTGGTGGCTTTGTTCCATTTGATGGTGGGCAGTCTTTTTGATCTCTTGGAATCGTTTCAGAAAGTCAGCTATGAAGAAGCTCAGCAGATTCTTTCCTTACACCAAGTCTGAGCCCCTAAAAGTGGGAACTAGTACTAATGTCATGTTTGTATCTGATTAATGATATCTGGGCTGTAACTAGGCTTAGAGTCATACAGGCACTCAGTGGTCCTACCTCAACTTTATTCAGGTAGCACTGTGAGGCAGTGTGGGGACCTCTGTGTTACAGAATAGAAGGTGACCCAGAGTGGGCAGTAGAGATCTGTAGACCACTTCTCGTGAAACAAACTGGGTTTTTAAACTCAGCTTCCCTGAACTTGGTGCACACAAATTCCTATGCAACCTCCCCTCTAGCAAAGAGCTCCTTCATGTGCTCACAGCCCTTGTTCAATCTTACAAAGTCCTTTCCCACTGCCCACAATTCCTGCCCCATCTCCCTTCACCCTCTCTTCTATCTTTGCCTTTTTCTAGTAGTTGATTTAATTATAACCAAATGTACTCCTTAACACCCCCCCACCTTTCCAGCCTGATGAGGACCCCTAAATAAGGGGACCAATGACCTCAATTTGTCAGTGCCACCAGATACTAGAGAAATATTCCTTCCTGGTGCCCACCTGCCCTCAGCTGGTGATGGTCATTACTGAGATGTTTCCATGTCCTCACTGGAGGACAAGCATCTATTTTGTTTTGCTTTGGCTTTACAAATCTCCATCTTTTTTGATTGTCTGAGTGAAGGAGACATTGGGTGCCCTTCACTAACCTGCACTGGGGATGTGCGGGTGGGGTCGGGGGAACTTGGTCTCAGGAGCTCAAGTCTGCAGGAGGGTTACATGACTGGCTTAGCTCTACCCCCTTAGCAGGCACTGTCTTAGTCCCATCAGGCTCTCTGAGCATTCAGGTTTCACCACATGTCTTGTGGGGATGTCCAGGCATCATCCCATCATCCTGCATGGGGTCACCTATTCTCTAACCTTCTGAAGAAATGTATGGGAGACTAAGTCTGGAGACTAGAACATAGCACAGGGGGAAATTTGACTGGCTAAGGAGGTTGAGAGGAGTCCAAGAGTCACCAGGCTGGCATACATGCCTTAGAGGTGTAGGAAGGCACCTGTATGATAGAGGAAGGGACAGTGTAGGGTCAGCATCCAGGTATTTTGAGGTCCTGATGCTGAAAGCTAGACTCACAGCAGCATATTCATCAACAAGGGCACAAAGGCAAGTCAGCAGGAGCTTGGACCTGACTGTTTAGAAATAAGATGTTGGATAAGTGAAATTCATTTATATTACTCAGAGAAGTTCCCAAGGCCACAGAAACTCTTGAATTAGCTATCACCAAAGAACAACTCCTAGAGGAAGCTTAGTGCTGGTTCCAGGGAGCCTTTGACCATGATGTCTTTGTTAACCTATTAGTGCAGAATCTTGTTCTCTATCTGTTTCTGTCTGAAGACACTGTTGTATTCTATGGATTCATGTACACGAGGCTCATGGCTGCTGACACACTGGACCGAGAGCCCCAGGTTCCCGCCTGATACAACTTATTGGGTGTCTTTTCTCTCCGTAAGGTAAGGCACAGCATTGCCTCCTGGACCAAGGCACCTTCAGCTCTACACCTTGAGTCCATTTTAAACAGCAAAATCACCAATTAGCAATATAATGGTATGAAAAACAGGGCAATAAGCAGACCGTGAAGGGACACTTGCTGATTCTGAGGGCTGAAACAAGGTATCTTCTTTTGATAACAGTTGGGATGTGTGTATGTTTGCTGTTCCTCAAATGAATAGCTACGCAAGTCCTGTGGGTATTAATTATGGGGCTGCAAATACGTCTTAGAGAACAAGCTTATCTGCAATTATGAAATCTGTGGATAATGGGGATTGCTAATGATTAGTGCAGGCCCAGAGCTGGGCTCTGGGAATTCTTTCCCATGAAGACAGAGTTGTATCATAGGGGCCATGACCAAGCAACCTCCTAGAGATTAGGCCCTTGGAGCCTCTACCTCCATACAAACATACCTCTGGTCAGTGGTTAGGGACTTATTTGCTGGTAGTTCATTGCTAAACTCTGTCCTTAGACCTTCACAGAGCCACCAGAGTCTCTAGAGGCTTGGGTGGAGATTATTGCCCACAACTTCGTGCTCATTGGAGGAAAAGGTAGGTGCAGATACCACACTCCTAAGAACTGTGCTGGGCCTCTTTCTACATCATCTTCATTACCTAAGCATTTAGACAAAATGATGCCTTAAGTGTGAGTTTTTTTTTTTTTTTTTTTGAACTTTCATATAAAGGGGAGTTTAGTAAGTCAACTTGCAGGGAAAGAGGGTCATAGGCCCCTGTCTGAGATTTTGATTACCATCTTCTGTGTGTGTCTCACACAAAGAGGCTAAGCAGGTTCACTATGATTCTTGGAGACAGACTCTATTTATGGCCCTTAAGTATCTCAATAAAGGCTCTGTGGCTGCCACCACAATACTGCTGTTTTAAATAAACCTTGGATTTGTGGACTTTGATGACGACTGAGCTGTCCCTACATTTCTACATTTGTGGGGTCATTTCTCTTTTAAAAAATCAATTCTGGGGTTGGAGAGATGGCTCAGCGCTTAAAAACACTGGTTGTTCTTGCAGAGGACCTGGGTTTGATTCCCAGCACCCACATGGTGGCTACAAACCATTATTAATTCCAATTCCAGGGGAATCCAAAGCCCTCTTCTGACCTCTGCAGCATTGCACAACATGGGTGTACTCACATACATGCAGGCAATACACTCATACACATAAAATAAAAATAATAAATAAAAAAAAATCAAGTCCATATATGTATACAATGTATCCTGATTAGATTCATTCTACTTCTTTCCTCTGTCCCCTGACTCCTTGCCCAACATGTCCCTCTCCTGCTTTCACATCCCTTTGTAAAAAATAACTCACTGAGCCCCTAGTGGGGCTGGCTATCCACTGGAGCATGGGCAAGCTACCAGGGGTCACACCCCAGGAGAAAATTGGCTCTCTCTTCTCCTGCAGCTAGGGACTGACAACACCTTCTCAGCCAGAGATGGGGCTTTGTGAACCCTTTCCCTATTCATGCTAGCATGTTGTCTGGCTGGATCTTTTGCAGGTCTTGTGCATATAGCCACAGCTGCTGGGAGTTCACAACTGCAACAGACATGTCTAGGGCCACATCTTAATACTCTTCAGGTTTCAGAAATATTTCAGACTTCCTGACCTGGAATCTGGCACCTAATCCTATGAGCCTATGCTATGCTGTCTCCTTGTGAGCTGGCATTATTTCACAGAGGGAGACCAGTGGGACACCTGGATAGCTTTGGAACTGCCTCATTGGTCCTGCTGGGCAGGAGAGTTGTGGGATTCTAGGACTGCTAAGCATTTTCATCACAGAGCATCTTCCCAAGAACTTGGGCAAACAGCTCAGCACTTTTCTGGGCCTCTTTTTTTTCTGCAAAATGGTAACAGAAACAGCCCATTTATTTTATTTTTTTTTTGCTCAGTGTTGTAGTGAGGCTCACACCATAGAACAAGATGGAACAAGGTGCCCGATCACAGCCTAGGAGGTGCGAAGTGCCAAACTGTTCTTTTTTGTTTGCTAAACAGAAGTCTAGTCACAACTTCTAGTAAAGCTGAGGTTATCAGTTTTGGAAAATGATGAAACAAACAGCATCTTGGCTTCACAAATTCAGGGCTTATTCTTTGATTAACAAATAAAATTCTGTACCCTAAACTCTGACCTTGGGTATCAGTGCTGTTATCTGGAAATTATTTTTAGATAAGTATGATTCTGGGATGTACAGGCATGTAGTAAGTATGACTCTTTGTGTAAATAGACACACGTGCCTTGTGTGCTTATCAATTTATGGATGCATACTTCTTTTTCTATAGTGAAGACATCAGCATGGGTTATCTGCATTTCTAGACAACACTTATTTCTGTTCCTCTGGAAATTCTTGAATAAAACTGTCAAATAGGAGGCAGCCCTTGTGCACACACATGGGGTCTTCATACAAATATTCCCAGATACATATGACTTTGAGTGCTCCAAAGAAAAGGCCTATTGTCTCAACTTGGGGAAAGCAGGGAACCCAAAAGCAGGAAGGTCTTGCCCCAGCTTTTCCAGGGATTTGAACTCTGACCTTTTGGAAGGTACTTAATTTCTCTGCTTCAAATTCCTCCTCTCCAGACTTCTCTGCTCACAGAGGTGACCATTCATTCAGACCTTTCACCCTGCCCCAGGAGAGCCGCCAAGCAATCACACCAAGATTTTGTCTTCTGTTCTTAAGCTCTAACTGAAATATGACTGAGGTGAAACATGTCCTTTCTTTGAAGATTGCTGTTCCCTACAAGCTTTCAGGGCTGAGAAGATGGGAGACAGAGGGATGGACAGTGGCAGGGGAGAACATACTCCTGCCTGTTTTCAATAACCCAGGGAGGAGGCTTGGTGGTGAAATGGAGGCATTTCCTCTGACATCCTCTGTTCCAGAATGATCCCTTTTACAAACCTGGCTAAGAAAACACGGGTGAGGATGCAGAGAGCTCCCTGCCCTCCTGGCCCCACCATTTATCCAATTTACACTGATCAGACCCACATTGGCGAATGAAAGCCCCTCTTTCCTTCTGTTTGTATGAGTTACTCACGGGGGCAATTTGAACGGATTGGATTTCCCCTTGGAAATGCTGGTATTTCCATGATTTGAAAAGTCTGGCTCAATTAGAATAATCTTTGGGCACTTCCTCTCCTTTTATGCAGGTAAATCATGGATAATTTAAAAGCAAAAGAACCTTTCGGACCATTGGGCCTGCCTCTTTCATCTCTCTGCCCTCATAATTGCCCCTCCTTTGCGAGACCTCCTCCGTGGTGAGTTGGGGAGACTGATTAAGAGGTGCAGGGCTGGGCTATGTAGAAGGGAGGGTCGAGGGCCACCGCACATGGCCTCCCCTTCAAAGACACTTCCTCTGCAGCAGGTATGTTAAATACCAAACCTGAGTCGGGTTACGCTCTCAATTGATGCCATATGATCCCGAGTGCCCAGACAAAGGCGGGCCATGATTAGAAAGTTCAAGACTATGAATACTTCTGGGGGCAGGGGGTAATCAAGTGCCTAGAGATGGGGAGGGAGACAGTAAGGCGAGCTGACAGCGGTATGCGGGCATGCAGCACTCCCCCTTCCAACATGTTTGGAACCAGAGAAATTGTTCTTTTGCCTCACTGCCTACGCTTGGATATGGTATGTGACAAAAGCTCACTGTGCTCTGCTTCTGTAGAATACTGTGGGGATCCAGGAATCACACAGAGAAAGGCTGTTTTGACTTTCACCTTAATTAGACATGTTTGCATATTCCCTGTCCTATCCACCTTGGAGAGGGGAATGCATTGCTGTGACTGCTACTAGGCAGGGTGACCATGGGGTGGGGTAGGGCTCCAGATGTTCACAGCTGGGCCAGCACTCCAAGAGAAAGCAGCTTGGTTACCCTGCTCAGTTAATGGATGGGGAAACTGAGGCTTGGGGTTTTTTGGTCTGTGATGCGCAAGCAGGGCTAGAGCTCGGTATCTTCGCCCGTCCTTCTCCTGTATCCCAGCTGCCTAGAAGGCAGAGGCAGAGGCAGGGGCAGGGGTAGGGGCAAAGGCATCTATCTGCTTCATGCTTAGTCCTTATCATTTGCCTCTAGCTTCTTCTGGCCTTTCCCTGGCCTTCTTATACCTCTCTAGGCTTCATCAAAACTGGAGACAGATCTAAGACTCATAGCAGACTTGGGGGGCCCTGGATAGCCCCATGAAGATCCAGGAAAGGATAGGCAAAGATTGCTGGGGTAGTCAATCTATGGGTTCCAGATGTGTCCAGGAATAACATCCCCAAAAGGGAGAGCTGGAGATCATGCTTAATTCTCAGAGCTTAACTTCTAGCTCCAATCTTTGCTCAGTCACATGTCCCTTTCCCACTGCAGGTCACTGTTTTTCCCAACATAACTTTATGGGGGCAGTGCTTGGCAATCTAGAAGAATCCTGAAAGTTCTGAAATTAAGGCATTTGGAGGATGCAGTTGACCTGCAGCTTTAGCAGGAACCCTCCATGGTGAGTCTTCATGGAAGGGCTATAGCCTCGTAGGGAACCCTCCATCTGTGAAGGAAGAACTGGCCACCAGGACTGAAGGAAGTGACAAGGACAGGGCAGCGCCACAGCTACTTGGATGCAGACTTAGGGTCTGCAAGGATAGAGCCCTCAGCAAAGAAAATGTGGTGAAAGGCAGTGGTTGGGGGAACAAGAGCCCAGAGGACGTGCCAATGGAAAATGGGATTCAGTGAGAACAAATGCAGTAAGTGGCTACTGGACAGACAGCCCATGGGATCACCCACTAAGCCAAAGTTCCTGTTCAAAAGGTGAAAATGACTCTCCGGCTTCCTGCCTTTCCCTCAGGAAGGCAAGAACCCAGTGTAGCTGTCTCAGTCTCTCACTTGACTTTGCTCTGATTCCTCTACTACTTCCTAGATGTCTGCTGCTTTGTCAGTTATTTTGTTTTATGGTTTCTAATTTACACATCAGCCTCTGCAATAGATGAAGAGTCCCTAGAGGCAGGACCAGGCAGACCCTGAGCCCCTCCTATCTTACTCAGATTGGCTCAGAAGAAGTGGTCTCTTACATACAATGTTTGTGTACGTGATTTGGATTTTGTGTGAAGGCGGGTCCCAGGGTGATTCCTTCCACAGCAAGACAAACTGGATTGTGAAAGGGCTTCAAACACAAGCACCAAGCCCAAGTGACTTGCTGGAGGACTTTAGACCTATTTCTTTGGTTTCCTTCCTTATGAAAAGGGGCCAGGATATAGTGTTCACAATGATAGCTGACCTTCCCTCGGCACTTTCTAGCTGTTGGGTATTGCTTTAAGCACGTCCATCCATCTCTTATTGTAATTGCCACCACAGTCCACTGGGTTAGTTACTGTGACTGTCCTCATTTTACAGATGAAGAGACTGAGACACAGATAGGTTAAGTAGGGTATCCAATGCCACAGAGCTCAGGGCAGAATCAAGATATACCTCCCACCCCTATGCCATACAGGTGGCCTAGTATCATACCTATTGCTGACCTCTCTGTGCTTGAGGAGTACCTGGCCTGGGCCTGGCACATGGTAGGTACTGAAAAGTGAGTATCACACCTAGCTTTTCATTTATGTCCATGGACCAGAAGGTTCAGGCCCTAAAGAGACATGACAGCCTCTTGTGGATAGCCTGCAGGGAACACCTCAAGACTACCTACTAGGGACAGAGAGTACCATCTCCCCAGCATCTGGGAGCTAAGATACTGGAGAAATCTACAGCATCCCTATGATAGCAACACCCCACCCACCGAGACTTCTGCTGCCTGGGAGAAGGTGTTCTCAGAGTGCTGCACCCCCACAGACAGTTCTCAGCACCAGCCTGGCTCCTGCACGCTCCTAATTAAGTTAAAAGAGAATCTAGGCCCCTGGGTGCTCCCTTCTCCAGGAAGCACTGGAAAAATGCAGGGAGGTAAAGGAGTTCAAGGTTGGGGTATGTGCTGCCCTTGGTTCTGCTCAGGAATTCTTTAGCTGATTACACGGCTCTCATTTCAACAACACCAGCTTTGTGTCCTGGCTATGGGAAGACTCCGCTCTGTCACTGCTGCCGCCTTGGAGGGTCACCCTGCCGGGAAAACGCATCTGGAGGAAAGTTTCCACCAGATCTAAAATACTCTGGGGGAAATGCTTTCTCTAAGAATCTCTCTCTCTCTCTCTCTCTCTCTCTCTCTCTCTCTCTCTCTCTCTCTCTCCATTTTCATGGGGGCTGATAGTAATTGTAGCCCCACCCCCATTGTAATAAATTTGGTGGAGAAGGAGTGCACACGCCTCCCCCTTTGAGCACTGGAGGCTGGGCGCTCCCAGCGGGTCTTAGTGTGAGGGACACTGATCTCTTAGAGCCCCAGGAGTCCAATACCTCCCACCACTCATGCTGAGAGGCTCTGGCAATGGGCTGAGACTGTGGTGTAGGTATTGCTCAAGCACTGCACACTTTGGAATAGACTGCAACTCATCACAAAGACTCCACAAAGCCAGCCTGCGCGTTTCTCATTTCCATGATTATCCTGTCATTTTCTCTCTCTGCAAGGCCACACACACACACACACACACACACACACACACACACACACACAGAGTCTAGTTGGGATACAGAAGTGGCCAAAGGGGAACATTTACTTCCTTGTGTTAGACTTGGGATGATGTTTCTGGGAGGGTGGATCGGAGGTGAATCATGAGGCCAAACAGTTACCCAGCTTTGATTTCCATGCCAGCCATGTGTTTAACCTGCCTTACTCAGTCTTCACCAGGGTCCTATGACAGCCACTTTTAAATAAATGAGGTAACAGATGCTTAGAAAGGTAAGTGCGTTCTTGTCACACATTGATAAGTAGCCAAAATGGAATGTTAAACCAGGGCCACCTGACTTTCTGGTTTGAGCTGGTACCAACACCCCAAGGCTGCTGAATACCATCTTTCCACTTCCCCCCAACACTGGGGGACTCACCATATCTTGAACAGCAACATATGCCACAGCAGTACAAGATGAAGGGCTCAATATGCATATATGGACAAAGGCCACCAGCACTGCTATGGCTCAGAAGTGACACCCCTATCTGTGGGGCTGCCTGGAGTAGAAGGGAATGAGACAGCAGAGGTGTGAGAGCTGCTCTACTCTTCATCCTGGAATGCCTCCCCTCCTGTGTCTTCATAGCCAGCTACAGGCCCTAGGATGCCCCCTCCAGGAAGCCTTCCTGCATTGTTTCAGTTTTCAGGGATCTTTCTGCCCTCTGGTTAGACAATAAGAGGTTGGATCAATTGCTTAACATGTTTGCACTGTATTATCTGAATTTGTGAAATAAGGATTGTAACTTCTTTATACTTTACTTAGATTTGGGATGAGAGTCAATGCAAGCTTGTGCTGTGCTTAGAGTGGTGTTGAAGATAGGCACAGTAATTAAGGCTGGTAATGAGTGTTTTCCATGATAGGAGAAACTAGAACATATGTGTAAATAGATGAAATAGAAGAAAGAAGAAACTATGGCATGTGGGAGGGGACACCTGATGAAGTGAGGGTGGGATAGAAGATATGGGAGTGATGGTTCTGAGTCTTTACTCTTGGAGGGAAGAAGAGAAGAATCAAAGTTCTACAGTCAATTCTTCTTCTTTGCAGTAGTTAACAGTCCATGAAGGTACCTGGAATACTGAATGAGTGATGTCTGAATCCACTACTCCTAAGGGAAATATACGCCTAGTTTTCTTGTGAGTTTCTTTCCACAACACATTTCTGACAACCAGTTAAGATGCTCCCTTGCCTTATGTGTGATTTGGTTTAAAGATAACACACGTAATATGTATTGTGAACTCAGTTGCTTTGAATTGATGGCCACTAGCACTGACTGTCTTGTTGCTTGGAGCTTGTCTAGCATGTGCTTTTTCTCTGTAAGACACACCACAACCTCCTTGTGCTTAGAAACACTAGGCAACACCCCAGCATTGCATTGGTGGACATTTTAAATTATTATTTTTAAACATTTATTTTCTTTTAAATTATGTGTGTATGTGTGTGTTGGGGAAGGGGGGTATGTGTGCACATGAGTGCAGGTACCCAAGGAAACCTGAGGAGGGCATCAGATCCCTTGGAGCTGGAGTTACGGATAGCTGTGAGCAGTGCTGGGAACCAAGCTTGAGTTCTCTGGCAGAGCAGCATTTGCTGTTACCCACTGACCCACCTCTCTAGCCCCAAAGGTGTAGCCTTGTCTGGGCCGGAACTTGTGATCCTCTGTCTCCTCCTCTTCAGCATATCCTATTTGTGTGTTACCACAACTGGCTGTGGGTGTTTTAAATAGCGAACTCACTCATTAATGAAAGACATAAAAATGTGAAAAATGAAACTCAATTTGCAACAAACCAGCTATAGTATGAGAGCTGAAGCCAAAAGCCAGAGTGTAGACTCATCCCACCTAGGGTGAAACATGCATGTTAGTGGCTCAAATTCCCACCACGTTCTGTATGTCCAGGAATGATTGCAAAAGTGTCTGAGTATTGATTTAGGAATTGTGAATGCATTTTTAGTGAGCAGGTGAATTTACAAATAGGCATCTAAATACTGAGGCCAGACTGCACTGAAGTTTGTAGGAGGAAAGTGAAAGTGGAGACATTGTTTATGGGAACTGGAAGACTAACTTTCTCTTTGAAATAAAAGAAAGTCACAGACTTCTGTGAGGAGAAAGGAAGGCTAGAGCAGGCGTTGGAGGAAAGCTGGAGAAGTTGCTGAGAAGGGGAAAGAATTAGGCACATGGGGGAGAGGATTGGCAGGCACAGCTGCCAAACAGTTAAGGCAGGAGAAGGCTGCCTGCAGACTTCTCACCAGGGTGCCTCTGGCAAACCCATTCCAGGAAGTTAACCTGAGAATAATAGGGCCAAATCTCCATTGAGAGATACAGAAAGCCCTTTTCCTCCCTAGGAGAGAGACTGAAGAGAGGAGAGTAAATAAATACAACCTTTTTTTTTTTTTTTTTTTTTTTTTTTTTTTTTCTCTGATACAAGAAAACGGTGGGGCTGGAGATGTTACTTAGTAGAGTGCTTGCCTGCCATGTATGAGGCTCCAGCACTGCTTAAAACAAGTGCGGTGGTACACGCCTGGTCTCAGCACTTGGGAGGCAGAGGCAAAAAGGATCAGAAGTTCAAGTTCTCCCTTGGTGGCACAGTGAGTTGGGGGCTAGCCTGGACTACATGAGATCCTGTCAAAGAAAGAAAGAAAAGGAAGGAAGGAAGGAAGGAAGGAAGGAAGGAAGGAAGGAAGGAAGGAAGGAAGGAAGACTATGTCTTAAAACTACAAATTAGGCCATTCTAGCCAAATGTTGTGACATATGTGACCCCACAAGGTACAAACCTGACACTTTCACATCTCCCCTCAGATCTTGGATATGGAATACGTTTTTCTACAAGCAGCCACTAGAGTCTTAAGAGAATTATCCAGTAGTTCTCTGATTAGAGCCATGGGGTGGAGGGAAGTAGGCACCTTCTAGAGCAGGGGACCCTTCCTGTAGAAATGCCAGGGTGGTGGGTCTGAAGAAGACACTGTGGGGACACACCATCTCCATTCTCTCTTACCGCCTCCATAAGTGAAATAGCTACTGGGCTGGAGGAGGCAAAGTATCACAGAGTTCCCGCGTATGAAGCTTCGTTCATTCAAAAGGTGGTCTCAGGACCAACAACATCATCCGCACTGCCTGCTAACATGTCAGGAATGCAGAATTTCAGGCTGTGCCACAAACTGCATAAATCAGTATCTGGGGCACTATGTCTCCAGGTGGCTAGTTTGCCCTTGACAATTGAGCTGGGCCAACCTTTAAAACTTAAAAAAAAAATGATTATTTTTACTTTATGTGTATGAGTGTTCTGCCTGCATGTAAGTGCACCATGTGCATGTAATGCCCTCAGAGGTCAGAAGAGGGCATCTGATCTCCCCTGAAACTGCAATTACAGATTATTAGCGTTTTTGTGCATACTGGGAACTGAACCTAGGTCCTCTGGAAGGACAACAAGCATTCTTAACTGCCGAGCCATCTCTATAGTCCCATGAGTCAACCTCTTAAGCACAAAAGTTATGGGAATTTTGGCTGCAGGTGTAGGTCAGTGGTAAAGAGCTTGTCCAGCATGCACAGAATCCTGGATTTGATTCCCAGCACTGCAAAACAAAAACAAAGTTATAGAAGACAGATTCCTAAGGTAAAAAATTAGAGGTCTAGGAGCAGATGGTGGAGTAGGAAATCTAAAACAAATCTGCATGTTGACTTAGCTCACTTCCTTTTCTCTCGCATAAGAGTTTATTCAATCAATACCCCGTCATATTTAAAGATAAGGGATAGGAGGAAGAAATCTAGCGCATGTGGGTCCTTAAGTGCTGCAAAGAGAAAGAAGGAAAGGAACCCTAGAAAAAGCAAAGAATGTACATTAATTAAGGAGATGAACGACAAGTCTAAATCGCTCTCTACCATTTCTAGAAACATCACTGACAGCTTTTATTTATTTGTTTATTTATTTATCATTTTTTTGTCTGTTTTTTGAGGCAGGATCTCATGTAGCCCAATTTGGTCTCAAATTTTGTTATGTAACCAAGGATGACCTTAAACTCCAGATCCTCCTGCTTCCAGTACTGTAATTACAAACATGCATCTCTATGCCCCCTCCCATTTTATTAATTTTTGTGTAAAAAAAAAAAATCCCCAAAGAACAAACAAGATTTCAGTGGTTGGATTAAAGTCAACTGGAGGAGATTAAAAACAAATTAACAGAGCTGAAGAAAGAAATATGGAGAAAGTAAAATTAACCCAGAGATAAAAATACACCAGACATTAAAAAATAAAAAAGAAGCTGAGTGTGATGGCACATGCCTTTAATCCCAGTGTTCAGGAAGCAGAGGCAGGTGGATCCCTATGAGACTGAGCTCAGCCTGTTATACATAGAAAGTTCTAGGCCAGCTGGGGCTTCAGGGAGACCCTGTCTCAAAAATAAAGTAAGCTAACAAGTAATAAAAATATTAACAGGGCAGGGTCATTGTTCCCACAGAGGAGCGCTGGTATGTTTGTGAACTGCTGTTGGGACTGTCCTAGCTCTGTGTCTACAGCCCCATTCCCAAAGATCTCACTCCTCATTGAAAGTGTGAGAGGGCACCAGCCTGAGCAGTTCCAGAACTGTGGTCTCCGAAGGCACTGGAGCAATCCACCAGCACAGTCAAGATCTGCTGGCTCTTCTGTACCAGATGCCTTTGTAACTTCATCTCCAAAACACGGAGCAAGTGCTTTCAATAAATCAGTGACTTTAAAAAAACCGCATAAAACAATTTACATGATAAGAGAAAAGTTGTAATGCAGAGAAAACAAAAGGAAAGAAATTAAAACAATCACATCTCACCATTCAGAAATAACCACTTTGAAAATCCACTGCATTCTTTGTGGTTTTATGAAAATGCATATGTATTTTTCTCCAAATAGAATTATGGTACATATGCTATTTTCATCTTTTTCTTCTAGTTAATATATTAAGATCATTTTTATGGCTGTTATAAAATACTCTCTAATTATTTCAGTGTTTCTAGAATATTCTATTGAATCGAAATGCTTTGATTTACCAGGACTACTGTGTCCATGGCTCACAGTTTTTTAAGTGCTTAGTAAATATTTGTTGAATGACTTACTTGAATGAATGTTGAATAGTTAGGTTTTGTTTCTAAATATTTGCGGTTATAAACAGCATTGCAGCAAACATCCGTTTAGCTAAATCATTAACACATTCACAATTATTTCCTTAAGATCAATCCTCAAGAGTAGAATTATGTGGTTAATGAGTATGACCATGGTTAAAAGTTTTGGAGAGTGTCCAACTAGTGATACTAACTTGCACTTTCATTACAGTGTGGGCCTCTGTCTATTTTCTTTCATCTTAGTAAATATTTGGTATTTAAAAATATTTTTCTGATCTGTCTGAAAGGTCAAATATGGAATCTCATTTTAGAATAGTTCAAAATCCTTGTATACTCAGTGAGATTGAACATTTTTTCAGTTCTTTTTTAGCATTTATACATCTTGTATGAAGTTTTATTACGTCTGTTCATCTAATTAAAAAAAATTATGTTGATCATCGTGTGTGTGTGTGTTTGTGTGTGTGCATATATATGTGTGCATGCATCTGCTTATGCACGTGTGTGTGTATCTGGAGCCCAGAGAGAGAGACATGGAGTGTCTTCCTCAATCACTCTCCACCTTATTTTTTTTTATTATATTTTAATTTATTTTGTGTGTCCACATGAGTATGCACAAATACATGCATGAGTCATAGCACACATGTGGAGATCAGAAGACAACTTGCAGGAGTCAGTTCTTCCCTTCCACCATGTGGGTCCCGGGGATGGAACTCAGATCATCAGGCTTGGAGCAAAGCATCTTTATCTGCTGAATCATTCCCCCCAGGCCCGGACCTTAAGTTTCCAAGGCAGGGTCTCTCACTGAACCTGGCATTCAACCATCGGATAGACTAGCTAGGGCTGGATAGACATTAAGCTCCAGGGATCTGTCTCCTTTCCACCCACCCCCCCCACCTCCTTCCCAGGACTATGGTTACAGGAGTGTTCTTTCACACCTGGCTTTTTGTGTGTGAGTACCTGTGTGCATTTGCTCTTGTGTATGCACACAAGGAAGCCAAAGAAGGATGCCCTCTGTCACTCTCCCTTGTATTCCCTTGAAACAGGGTCTCCCACTGAGTTGGAGTTTAGCATTTTGGCTAGGCTGGCCAGCCAGCGAGCTCCCAGGATCCACCTGTCCCTGTCCCTCGATATTGGAGTTACAGGCATGTGATGAAACTAAGCTGCTTTTTTTTTTTTTTTTTTTTTTTTTTTTTTTTTTTTTTAAGTGGGCCCTGGGGCCTGAAACTCAAACTCAGATCCTTATGCTTGTGTAGCAAGGGTCCTTACCCACTAAGCCATCTTCCCAGTCTCATGCCTGGCTTTTCTACATGGGTTCTGGGGGATTGAAGTCAGGTCCTCACGGTTGTAGAGCAAACACTTCACCTACTGAGATCGCTCCACAGACCTGTTGTTGATCATTAAAAAAATGTTTTATTTGTTTTATATGCATGAATGCTTTGCCTGTAAGTGCACTCCTGTTGTGCAATGTCCATGGAGACCAGAAGATGGTATTAGATTCCCTGGAACTGGAGTTATGGATGGCTGTTAGCTGGCTTGTGGGTGATGGGAACCGAACCCAGGGCTCTTAACCCCTGAACCATTTCTCCAGCCCCTTGTTGTCAATCAATTTTAAGTGTTCTTTATATATTAAAATATTAATCTATTCTATACAAATAAATTTGCAACATTTTTCTACTTGGGTGTTTTCTTTAATTTCTTCGTAATTTTGAAAGCTTGCATAATCACTTTTGTCTTTCAATTCTTTTTCTATCCTTTGAGTTTGTGATAAGAATAGTTTCCTCTGTCTCCTGCATTTAGTGCTATTTGGTCTTGGAGAAATCATCCCCATTTTTCAGGAAAGGAAAATGAAGTTCAGAGGGGCTAGAAAGATGGTTCAGTGGTTAAGAGCACTGGCTGCTCTTGCAGTGGAACTGGGTTCAGTTCCAAGCACCCACGTGGCAACTAACGACCATCCATAACTCCAGTTCTAGGGGATCTGACATCCTCTTCTGGCCTCTGTGGGCATTTGCACAGCCCAGGTATATTTATATACATGCAAGCAAAACACTCATACACATAAATATATATTTATATAATTTTTTAAAAAAGAAAAAAGTGAAGTTCAGAGAATTTAGAACCAGATAGCTTATGACCCATGTTCTATGCTGGATATCAGATTCCACTTCTTCCAAGGGAGTCAGGCTGCCTCCTCTAACAGTGCCATGACTTACTCAGGTCAGACTTGCTGAGCAGTTGGTCTGTGTTACCGTGGAAGCCAATGTCATTCTACCACAGTGGATTCCAGATGACAGATCCAAGCTACTCCTAGAAAGCTGTCTTGTTTCTGCTACTTTCCTAGCCATGCCACACCTCCTGCTGTGGACCCTGAGCACGTAGAACCCAGGACACTTTCTTGTAATACACTTTCTGAGAAGAAAAGATTGACCTTGGTAGGAGAGAGAAATTTCACCTGTTTGTAAATGACTAATAATATGGACCTGACAGAGCAGAATGACAGCCAGCCTTGACCTGCAGACACTGTGCCATCTTCACCTGTGTTCCCACTGCCCTGCTCAGCTGCATGCTACCTTCCATGTTGAGCTGTGGCTTTGTGAAAGCTACAGTATCATCGCTTTTCTGCCTTTTATGATAACATAGGTGTGGGAAGAAGACACTGAGCCGAGAGAAAGTGGGCTGTGGCTGCTGGGCTTTGTGGAAAACTTTACTTAGTGCATCACCCCCCACATACTTTGGTTTCTTTAATGATTTCTCAGGCATCCCTACAAATAGTGTGACTCAATTTCAATACCTAGAATGGCCTAATAAGCTGGAGGAAGTAGCTTTTCTTTCTTTTTATAATCTTCTCTTAAAAAAAAAAAAATCCAGTGAACACTATAGAAATGTAACTGGTCTTTGTTGTGATTTAGTTTTACCATGTTCCTTAAAAGCCAAAGGGAGGGGCCAGAGAGAGTCCAATCAATCACCTATCTGATCCTATGTTGCTCAAAATAGAAAATAAAACCTGATTATTTTGTTGCTTTCCTTAAAACATAAATGTATTTCTATTTTCTATAAAGATACAGAGACTAAAGTCAGGTTTTTTTGACTTATAAAAGTCA
>NW_008343573.1:978215-991183 GCF_000622305.1 Nannospalax galili | reverse complement strand
CTATGTTGCTCAAAATAGAAAATAAAACCTGATTATTTTGTTGCTTTCCTTAAAACATAAATCATTATGGTATTTCTATAAAGATAACAGAGACTAAGTCAGGTTTTTTTGACTTATAAAAGTCAAAAAGTTTTAATATTTTACCCAATCTTATAACTTCTGGGGAGGGGGTGTTCAACAAATATTTACCATGTAATTCCAGAGTTAATTACCAGCAATTGTGGAAATTTTTTTCTCTCAGGCCATTAATCCTCAGTGTGTATGTGGGGTCTGGGTCATGTGAAGAGGTAACTGTACAGGGTTAAGCTGGGGAAGCTGGTGGAACCAATGGTTTGTCAGTGATATAAAACATCTTTAATGATCTGTGTCACTTAGTGCACCACGATCAAGGTATTCAGGGGACCCAAGATAGTAACTTTATGCCAGCAAATACTAAAGCAGCTCAGTGTTAACAACCAGTGCTGTCAGACTGGGGCCATGCCTGTACCCTGGGCCTCCCCCATGCATGGTACCCCAAGTTGCTCAATGAAAATGCAGCTGGCCTTTAGGAGGATCAGGCTAAGGCTAGGGCTTCTGCTCATAGGCTTCCAGTTAGAAACAGTAACACTTTCTTGTTTTTGTTTTTAGACCCTCTCCCTCCAGTCACCATTCTTTAAATTTATTATTAATTGAATTTTAAAGACGTTTTTAGTTATTATTTTTATTTTATTCATATGAGTGTATTGCCTGCATGTGTGTAAGTGCACCCATGTTGTGCAATGCCTGAGGAGGTCCGAAGTGGGCATCGGATCCCCTGGAACTGGAGTTACAGGCAATTGTTAGCTGCCATGTAGGTGCTGGGAATCAAATCCGTGTCTTCTGCAAGAATAGCCAGTGTTCTCAACCACTGAGTCATCTCTTTTATTGAATTTTTGTGTATACCATACACAACATCTTGGTCATCTTTATATCCTCTTCCCCATCAGCACCCCTCATAATTGCAACAGTAATTTATCTTTCCTACAGAAACAAAAGGAACAAATGGGAACAGAGTGGCTAGAAAAACATGTGAGGGCCCAGCTTCTACCTTACTGTCCTGTACAAAGTCTAAGGTGGAAGTTGGATTTGGAGGTCAAGGAGGTCTCCCAAATAAGAAAGGGACCCTTAATCTTTCTATGTCCCTGGAACAGCCTTCCACCCTGTTGACTTTGGGCTTCCGTGCCTGAGGCTTGATGGGTCTGGGGCAGGAATGAACTTCTAAAAGCTTCCTCCCAGTTCATTCCTATTCTTAGGTAAGCTTGGAATCCAAGGAATAAGAGACAATCCTGATATTTTTTTAAATGTGTATGTGTGTATGTGTGTGTGTGTGTGTGTGTGTGTGTGTGCGCGCGAGAGAGAGAGAGAGAGAGAGAGAGAGAGAGAGAGAGAGAACTTGTAGGAGAAAGTTCCTTCCTTTTACTCTGTGGGTCTCAGCAATTGAACTCAGGTAGTCAGGTTTAGCAGCGAACACATTTATTTACCTGAGCCATCTCACTGACCAGATCCTGATATTTTAAAATATTTTGCTTATTAATTTTATGTGTGTGAATATGTTGCCTGCATGTAGGTGGGTGTACCCATGTTGTGCAGTGCCTATGGAGGTCAGAAGAGGGCACTGGACCCCCTGGAACTGGAATTTTAGACAGTTGGTAGCTGCCATGTGGATACTGGCACTTGAACCCAGATCCTCTGCATGAGCAGCCAGTGCTCTTAACCACTGAGCCATCTCTCCAGCTCCCAAGATCCTGGTATTTTTAAAGGCAGCCAAAAAATAAATGTCAAGACAGTGAAACAAGGATCCTTTTTCCTGCTTCACTTGATGTACCTGACTTTGGAAGGAGCAACTCTCTAGAAAGAGACAAATGGATCCTTACTTGTGCTGTTCCCCGTCTGTGACACCATGTATCTCTGTTTCTTCCCGCCAGTTTCCACTCATAAGGAAGGTGTGCTGCTACTGTGTTTTTAAGCTGACATTTGTAGAAAGTGACAGAAGTGCCAAACCTCTTGGAAATGCACAGCAGAGTTGTTCAAATCTAGGTAAAGCTCCACTCAGATGAAACAAAGAGAAAGAAACAAGGAGACAGAGGATCCTGGCAGCAGGATTGGAGGAGGGCTGCTCCAGCTTAGCCCTTTCTCCAGACCCAGCTTTATACACCATATTTTCAGCATCCAAGCTGCCTCTGCTAATAATTTTACTGACTTTTCCAGTTAAAAATCTTCTCAACTGGACACTCCCAACTCTGGAGCTAACCAGTATCTGGGCAACCCTGGCATGTCTGCCCCTGAAACCGGCATCTTTGCCAACTATATGTTTGGTCGGGATCTTGCATATGGTGTGCACAGCATGCTCGAGACAGAGCCGGGAGGACAGAGGCTGGGCACTTGGGCTTGTTTCGGCAAAGTTTGGTTAGCAGCAAAGCTGTTTCCCTCCAAGATGTCTCAATCAGTAGGGCCTCCAACAACTTTTATTCTTTTCTTTTTCTTTAATACTGTCTTCTCATTGCTTGTGTTGGAGGGATCAGACTTGTGAGCGATTCTTTCATCCCTTCCAGGGTGTTTGTGGGGAGCTGAACCAGGACGACAGGATTTGGAACCTGAGAGGGTGTCTTTTTGTCTGCGGTGGCCTATCACCACTCAAATCCAGTGTGTAGGTTAATAAGGCTTAAACTTTAAAGGAAGGTTGAACATCTGATTGACAAGCTGGCGAATAAGAGTTCAGGGGGGAAGTTCTGAGCTTGGAAAGTTTCCTGAGATGCAGCTGAATTTTAAAGAGCCCTCATCCCAGGCAGAGGCGAACACCTCCAGAGGTTAGCCTTCACCGACAGGCCAAATCACTCTGCTAAATCAGTTTCCATTGGTTCTAAGGCAGACTACTGAAACTGCATTTGTTTAACCACTAGCTATTGCCTGTTATCCGTGAATCAAAGAGTGGCCAGGACTCCCATCTCAAGTCAGAGTTTTTAGCTGTGAATGTGGTCCTGCTTCGAGGTGGTCGGAATCAACTTTCGATGTCACAGCACTGTAGAAGCCGAGAGAAGTTTGCTCTTTCAGGGCAAGCACTGCTATCAATGAGGACCAGCAAGACCTAAAATAAGGTTGTGGGTTTTTTCCTTGCTAAGTCCGAAATAATATTTGTATTGCACCTTTATATGTTGCAAGCTTTGGGATTTGCTTCTGAATTTCCAAAACAGCACAAGTTATAGAAGGCAACCCGGAGATGTCCATCCAGGCATCTTTTGAATATGTGCACAAAACCATGTCCCTTGGCATCTGAGACAGTGACTCCCACTGCAGAGCTCAGAGTCCCTCTTCTGACAGAGGGGAGGGTCCACAGTCATGCCAAATAGGTCACATAAAATCTCTGGTTAAACAATGAATGAAATCCAAAAGATAAAGTTTTAAGATGGAAGGAACAAATTCTTTTCCTAGCATAATTAGTTTTTATATTTCTGTGAAGGTGAAGCCTTTTTCTTTCTCTCTGTCTCATATATATATACATATATATACATACATATTCTAGTCATCCTAAAAGTAGTACTTTATGTCTCAATTTTTAATTCTTAATATTACAGTAGAAATATTTCAAGATAAGTTTAAAATGGCTGCTTTTGATGGCAGCTGAAGTTCACTGAGTTATATCTTTAATACATATTTTCGGAAATGAAAAACCGGGAAAGAGACATGAACACCATTGTGACTTTTGCTATTTGTTATTTCATAATTTCCCCAAAGGGCTGAGTTCATTTGGGTCATCAGAATTTATTTTATTATTGTTATTATTATTATGTGTATGGGCATGTGATTGTCATGGCACATGTGTGGAGACCAAGGGACAACTATGTGTGGTTAGGTCTCTCCTTCCACCTCTATGTGGGTTCCAGGCTCTAACTCAATTTTTATCTTCTGAGTCATTTCATTGGCCCAAGTCATTAAAATTTTAGTGCACTAGTTATACCTGACTTTGCCAACATTGTAGATTATCAGGTTCTTACAGAATTTTAGTGAATTTTTTTTGGTAGCAAAATGATGCAAAGTTTAATGATGTAAGTTTAATTTGCTCTTCTTTGACTTTTCATGAAACAAGGAACTTTCCCCTTTTGCCTTTTGTGCTTATAACTATCTGTATTTCGTGTTAGGTTGAATATCTGTCTTCATGGAAAATTGTTTGAAGGAATCTTAGGTTGTTTTGGTTTTTTTTTTGAGCTTTCTAGTCTGCTGCACATAGGACCCTTGGAGTCTACTTTCCCCGCAAGCCTCTACTGTGGTGGGGGTTGCTTTTGATTCTGTTCACCAAAGATCGTATAAACCAACTTCAAGAGTCGATTTAAGACATCGGTTCAGGAGTCTTAGTTCCTCGGCATAGAACAGCACATTTTCTAGGCAGGGGCAGACTAGGTCTCCAGGCACGTAGTCTCCATAGTCTCCCAACAGGTGCTCACACCTGAGGTAGGCTGGGCTTCACCTTGTGCTCTGCTGTGCAGAGTTATGCTTTTTCTGTGCCTCAGCCGGCTGAATTCCAGAAACCAAGACAGACTTGGGGAAAGCTGCTCGACACAGTGAAAAGCTGTCCAGACACCCAGTCCTTCCAAGTGTAAAGTACCCTACACTTAGCTAGTTGGAATCTTCTAGATGCTGGATCATTTTTGCTCTCGCTTGGATACTTTAAAGGAAAGGTAAAGGCTCACAGTAAGTGGTACAGAGATTTAAAAAAAAATCAGTTACTGATAAATAAATCACCCATTGAGCACTCGGTTATTTCAAGCCTGTAGGCTAAGATCTGTTACACGGTAGATAATACGGTTAACACGAATCTACTGCTTTGTGGCAGGTACTTCATTTACCAGGTACTTCACATGTGATTGCGCCTGTGACACGTGGTATCTATGAGGCATATCTTTTTTTAAAAAAAATATTTTATTTATTATTTTAATCTTATGTGTATGAGTGTATTGCTTACATGTACGTGAGTGCACCCATGTTGTACAATACCGCAGAGGTCAGAAGAGGGCTTCGGATTCCCCTGGAACTGCAGTTAAGGACAGTTTGTAGCTGCCATGTGGGTGCTGGGAATCGGACCCAGGTCCTCTGCAAGAGCAGTCAATGCTCTTAACTGGTGGGCCATCTCTCCAGCCCCAGTGAGGCACATCTTACCGCACCCAGTCTGAAGAGTAGAAATGAAAGCCCAAGAATAGTCCCCAAATAGTAAGCATTAGCTTCCTGAGGTTGAATTATATTCATTCATGAAACATCATAACCACTGAATATCAGCCGTGTTGCAGACCCTGTGCAAACCCAGGGAAGAGGGGCGGGGAAGGAGGGAGGGAGAGAGAGAGAGAGAGAGAGAGAGAGAGAGAGAGAGAGAGAGCCAGAACTCATTAAGATGCTGAAAGTTTAACAAGGCAGATACTTGGAAAAGTGGCAAGAGTGGGACACAAAACACAGCCCAGGATGCTGGAGAGACTCAGACATGGCTTATCCAAGATTCTTCCTGGAAGAGGTGATCCTTTAGTGATGCTTCTTTAAAGATGATTAGATAAGGTTAGGCAGGCTGAGAAATAGTGTAACTATTGAATAGTTAAATTATAACCTACAGGTTTATCCCTGGGATTAAAAATTGAAAGTAAAATCCCATTATCTATTTGCAAGTGAACTGAGTCTATCTGTCTTAAGTTTTCAGGGTGAAAAAAATTCCAACTCTGATTATCACTTGCTTTAAAGATTTGAGCCAAAGACAATGTGTAAGAAGTAAATACTTAACAGAGGCTGTCAGACCTACCAGTGAGCTGAAAGCAGGCATGTGAAGAAACAGATGTTTCCGGGTTTAGGGAGGAAAGTGAGGGATGAATGGCCATTGAATGAAGCGGATGGAACTGGTTTGAGATAGAAGGGGATGACTGCTGCTCCAGTCAAGCTGGGCAGAGTCAAAAGGCTCAGCCCTTCTGAGCAACAACACAAATGTTTGGTTTGTTGAGAGGGATTATCAACCCAGTGTATAGAAGGATAAGGGATCAGTGTCTCACTCAACTATTATGGTTAGGATACTAACCATAACTATCATATAGATTGATTTTTTCAGATAATAAAAATCGGAATATCATCTGGGCTTCATCATTTTTTGATGGGAAACATTCTACAGATCTGTAAGATACATCTCATCCCGTCCAAGCTCCATCTCTTCTTGGCCTTCTTTCTTGGGTCTTTTATTTAACCTGTGTTAGCCATGGTTTCACTCTGCAGAGTTGATTGATTGATTGGCTGCTAGTAGGGGAAAATCCCTGCATGATTTTTTCCTTCTTGGTAACCAAGGAAGTATTTTGTTGTAGACTCTTGTGTAAAAGACCAGGTAAAATTCAGCTTTTTCCCATCTCCCTAAAGAGCTCTTAGTTTGTCCCTGCTGATCCTTCAGTTTTATTCTTTCTATAAACATTATGTGTCAGCTATAATTTACTATAGACTTTAACACTGCTATGAAAGCAAATGTCCATCATACAAAGCTTATTCAATGAATGTGAGTGTATATACATTCAGTGGTCCTCTTGGATTTATTTGCTAGGAACAAAGTACTCCTCAGATGAAGGGGCTTTTCTACTCTGTACAATGGTAAGAAACTGATGATAATTTGATAAGAATTGAGGAGGCTGGTCTGAGAGGATTAGAGCAAAGTTCAGGAGCATTCAAAATCTACAGTCAGGGACAAGTTTGAGACCAGTGATGATGGAGAGACTTGAATCTTTGTAGCTTCTGCTTATTAATTGCTTTTGTGCTAATTACGGTTTGTTCAGTGGGGATTAATTATTTAATTATTTTAAACAATTTGAACTATTTAAATAATTATTGTTTTAAATGTAGTTGGTTAAGTACCTGCCATATCTAAGACCCTTTGCTAGAAGTCCTACCTTTATGCACTCATGCAGCAGCCCTGTGAGGTAGAAATTAACATTCTTCTGGAGACCTTAGCAGACCATGTAAGAGTGCCTGGATCCAGCTTCCACGAGGTTGTGAGCTTCCCCACATCGTCCAGTGCCCAACCCCTTGCACTGAGGCCATGTGAGGCCCCTCCCACTTCACCTAGGTAGACTTCTCTGCCCTACAGTAAGGGCTGAGATCTTAGCAGACTTCCTGAGAGTGCCTAAATTGGGCCTCCCCTTAGCGAATTTCCCAAATTGTACTGTGAATGCCTGCTAGTAGGGGTCCAGACATTAGAAGGAAGCCTGAGTATACCTGACTGGAGCCTGACTTGGGCCTCTGCAGGAGCTCTTGAGTAGCTGATCTGAAGTCATCAGTTCCCTCCAATATAAAATCTGAGAGAACCTGAAACTTAGACCAACCAACTTTACATACCCAATAAGAAAACAACCAAGGTACACCAATAATACAAACAGAAGAAAACTTCAACTCAACAAAGGAAGGCGAATTTCATACCAGAATCACAAACAACGAAAGAAATCTATATGCCAAAATCACAATGGAAAAATAACAATATTGGAAACCAAAACAGTATGCTCCCACCAAACTGCACCAGTCCTATAGAAGAATTCTACAAGGAGAACCCCCTAGAGATAACCCAGGACACAGAATTTAAAAGAATAATCATAAACATGATCAAGGAATTCAACAAATTTAAAGAACACACAAACACACAAATCAAGGAACTAAAAGAAGATAGAGATAAGCTTCTGACTGAGTTTACAAGAGATAGAATATTGAAGAAAATTCACACTGCCAAGAAGGAAGTGAAAAACTCAGTAAGTCAACTTGAAACAACAGGAGAAAGCCTCAACAATAGAATGAATGAAATGGAAAACTATATCAACACTGGACAATAAAGTTGAAGAATTGGACCACTCAAGCAAAGATTATGAAAAAAGAAACACAGGAATAGAATATGCAGGAAATGTGGGACACCATGAAAAGACTAAATCTATACATCATAGGTATAGAGGAAGGAAAATAATTTCAGGTTAATGGTATTGACAAGATCTTAAACAGGATTGTGGAAGAAAAGTTCCCAAAATTAAGAAAAGACAATCCCATACAAATACAAGAAGCCCATAGAACACCAATAGACAGGACCAGAAAAGAAACTCTCCACAGCATATCATAGTAAAAGTGCTAAATGTACAGAACAAAGAGAGAATACTGAAAGCTGCAAAAGAAAAATGCACAATTCACATATAAAGGAACACCCATCAGGATTATAGTTGACTTTTCAATGCAAACTGTGAAAACCAGAACAGCCTGGACCAAAGTGTCCCAAGTTTTAATGACCATAGATGCCAACCTAGACTACCCAGCAAAAAACATCTCTTATAGTTGAAGAGGAAAGAAAAAAAAAATCTTCCATAACAATAGGCTGAAAGAATACATGTCCACAAAACCAGCCCTTCAGAGAATATTCGAAGCAATACAGAGAATGCAGAAAGGAACAACTATACCCCAGAGGCAGCAGAAAGAAAGTAAACGAAGGTATAATTGTGGAAACACGAAGTTAGATCAAGAAGGCAAACAGAAGTTAAAAGGATGGTAACCAATACACATCTTTCAATAATAACTTTAAATATCAATGGACTGAACTTCCTAGCCAAAAGACACAGTTAGTTGAATGGATTAAGCAACAAAATCCATCCTTTTGTTGTCTGCAAAAAACCCATCTCACCTTCAAGGACAGGCACTACCTTAAGGTGAAAGGATGAAAAAAAATATTCCAAGCAAATGGTGTTAAGAAACAAGCAATTCTAATATCTGACAAAATAGACTTCAAACTAAAACCAGTCAGAAGAGATAAAGAAAACATTGGCAGTAAACTTCTGATCAAAGAACAATTAACCAAGAAGATATTACAATCCTGAACATATTTGCACCAAACTCTGGTGAACCCAAATTCATAAAAACAACACTACAGGACTTTAAGACACAGACTAATGCCAACTCAGTAATAGTAGAGGACTTCAATACCCTACTCTTTCCATTAGACAGGTCAACCAGACAAAGAATAAACAGAGAAAGAGCTGAATTAAATGATACCATACATCAAATGGAACTAACAGATATCTACTACATATTTGACTCAAACATCAAAGAATACACTTTCTATTTGGCACCCCATGGAACTTTCCCCCAAGCTTACCACATACTGGGGCACAAAACAAGCCTCAACAAATACAAAAAAATTGAAATAATTCCATGCATTCTATCAGACCACAACACAATAAAGCTTAAAATCAACACTGGAAGAAGCCCTAATAACTACACAAACTCATGGAGATTAAACAACACACTCCTGAATGATGAATAGGAAAAGAAGAAATTAAGAAAGAAAAAAACATTCTTGGAATTAGACAAAAAGGATAACACAAGACAACAAAACCTATGGGACACTTTAAAAAGCAGTCCTAAGAGGGAAGTTTACAGCTCTAAGTGCCTACATTAAAAAACTTAGAAAGAGCTTAAATAAATGACCTAACACTGAAACTCAAGACTCTGGAAGGGCAAGAACAAATGAAACCCAAACCCAGCAGATGAGAAGAAATAACAAAACTCAGAGCAGAAATTAATGAAATAGAAACAAAGAAAACAATACAAAGAATCAATGAATCTAAGACCTGGTTCTTTCAAAGGCTAAACAAGTTAGACAGATCCTTAGCCCAGTTAACCAAAAGAAAGAAAGAGCAAATCCAAATCAATAAAATCAGAGATGAAAGGGGAACCATCACAACAGACACCCAAAAGATTCAGAACATTATAAGGGAATATTTTAAAAACCTATACTCTACTGATCTCCATCTGTGTAGTGGCTGGGATCTCAGCAGATCACCAGAGAGTGCCTGTTCCAGTTTCCCTCTGGCATAGTGGCTGAGAGCTCAGGCACTTTCACTTTAAGGTGAGATGGATGCCAGTGAGCTTCCCTCAATTGCGCCCATACCCAAACCCCTAACTGGGGTTGCATGAGGCCCCTCCCAAGGCCCCAGGGCAGACCTGGCTTTGGTAGGATAAGGCTGAGATCTTAGCAGACAGCCTGAGAAGGTGGGTTCTGACCTCCATCTGCGTAGTGGCTGGGATCTCAGCAGACCACCCGAGAGTCCCAAAATCAGCCCCTCCCAGGGATCTTCCCAAATTTTGCTCTGAGTTCCCCCTAGTAGGGGTCTAAACCTTAGAAGGAAGCCTGAATGCACTTGAATGGAACCTGACTGGGGCTTCTGTGGGTACTTCTGAGAAGCTGATCTGAAGCCATCAGTTTCCTTCAAAATAAAACCCGAGAGAACCTGAAACTTGGACCAACAAGCTTTATATAACCAGTAAGAAAAGACCAAGGCACACCACTAATACAAACAGAAGCATACTTCAACCTAATTCTATCAGAATCACAAACAACAAAGAAATTCACATGCTAAAATCACAATGAAAGAATAATAAAATGGAAAGCCAAAACACTATGTCCCCATCAAACTCCACCAGTCCTGTAGAAAAGTTCTACAAGGAGAACCCCCTAGAGATAACCCAGGATCAAAATTTAAAAGAATAATCATAAACATAATCAAATAATTCAATAAATTTAAAGAACACACGAACAAACAAATCAAAGAACCAAAAGAAGATAGAAACAAACTTCTGAATGAATTCACAAAAGAGATAGAAACATTGAAAAAAAACTCAGGTAGAAATGAAGAAGGGAGTGAAATACTTAATAAGCCAACTTGAAACAACAGGGGAAAGCCTCACCGCTAGAACAAATGAAATGGAAAACAGTATATCAACACTGAAGGATAAAGTTGAAGAATTGGACCACTCAAGAGAAGATTATGGAAAATTAAAAAAAAACCCACAAGAATATGCAAAAGATGTGGGACACCATGAAAAGACCAAATCTATATATCATAGGCATAGAGGGAAGGAAAAGAATCCCAAGATAATGGCACAGACCATATCTTCAACAGAATCGTGGAAGAAAATTTCCCAAAATTAAAGAAAGACAAGCCCATAAAAATACAGGAAGCACATAGAACACCAAATACACAGGATCAGAAAAGAAACTCCCCACAGCATATCATAGTAAAAACACTAAATGTACAGAACAAAGAGAGAATACTGAAAGCAGCAAAAGAAAAACAGCAAGTTGCATACAAAGGAAAGCCCACCAGAATTACAGCTGACTTATCAATGTTAACTATAAAAGCCAGAAAAGCCTGGACCAAGGTATTTCCAATTCTACATGACAATAGATACCAACCCAGAATTCTTTACCCAGCAAAAATGTCTATTATAGTTGAGGGGGAAAGAAAAATCTTCATGGCACGAAAAGCCTGAAAGAATACATGTTCACAAAACCAGCCCTTCAAAGAATACTTGAAGCAATACAAAGAGAGGAGAAAGGAACAACTATACCCTGGGGCAATGAAAGAAAATAAATAAAGGTATAATTGAGGAAACACAAAATTAGACGAAAAACACAAAGAGCAATCAAAATGACGGCAACCAACACACATCTTTCAATAATAACCTTAAATATCAAAGGACTGCACTCCCAGTCAAAAGACACAGGATAAGTGAATGGATTAAGAAACAAAATCCATCTCTTTGCTGTCTGCAAGAAACCCATCTCACCTTCAAGGACAGGCACTACCTTAAGGTAAAAGGATGGAAAAGAATATTCCAAGCAAATGGCACTAAGAGACAAGCAGGGGTTGCAATTCTAATATATGACAAAATAAACTTCAAAGTAAAACTAATCAGAAGAGATAAGGAGGGTCACTTCATTCTGATCAAAGGAACAATTAACCAAGAAGCTATTAGAATCCTTAAGATATATATACCAAACTCTGGTGCACCTAAATTTATAAAAACAACACTACAGCACTTTAAGACACAGATTAACCCCAACTCAGTGATAGTAGGGGACTTCAATACCCCACTGTCTACATTAGACAGGTCGACTGGATGAAGAATAAACAAAGAGATGTCTGAATTAAATGATACCATACATCAAATGAACATAACAGACATCTTTCAAATATTCCACCCAAGCACCAAAGAATACACTTTCTACTCAGCACCTCATGGAACTTTTTCAAAAACTGAGCACATTCTGGGCCACAAAACAAACCTCAACAAATACAAAAAAAAAAAAAAAAAAAAAGAGAGAGAGAGAGAGAGAGAGAAAGATTTCTGTGTATTATATAGGACCACAATGCAATAAAGCTCAAAATCGATGCTGGACGAAACACTAGTCACTACACGAACTCATGATGATTAAACAACACACTCCTAAACAATGAGTGGGTCAAAGAAGAAATTAAGAAAGAAATAAAAGAATTCCTGGAATTCAATGAAAAGGACAACACAACACAACACAACTTCTGGGACACATTGTAAGCTTTCCTAAGAGGGAAGTTTATAACTCTAAGTGCCTATATTAAAAAATTAGAAAGAGTCCAAATAAATGACCTAACACTACAACTCAAGACACTGGAAAGGCAAGAACAAATGAAACCCCCAGAAGAAGCGACAAAATAACAAAAATCAGAGCAGAAATTAATAAAATAGAAACAAAGAGAACAATACAAAGAATCAATGAATCTAAGAGCTGGTTCTTTGAAAAGCTAAACAAGATAGCCAGACCCCTAGCTCAGTTAACTAAAAGAAAGAAAGAGCAAATCCAAATCAATGAAATCAGAGATGAAAGGGGAAAAATCACAATAGACACTCAAAAGATCCAGACCATTATAAGGGAATATTTTAAAAACATATATTCTACTAAATCTGAAAATCTAAAAGAAGTGGATGGATATCTAAAATCATGATAACTACCAAAGTTAAACCAAGAGGAGATCAACAGTTTAAACAGTTCCATAATATATAAGGAAATCGAAACAGTAATACAAAGCCTCCCAACTAAAAAAAGCCCAGGCCCAGATGGATTTACAGCGGAATTCTACTAGGTATTTAAGGAAGAC
>NW_008343573.1:972492-977881 GCF_000622305.1 Nannospalax galili | reverse complement strand
CCCATTAAAACCAGGAACCAGACAAGGATGTCCACTATCTCCACTCCTTTTCAACATAGTGCTTGAAACTCTTGCTAGAGCAATAAGATGAGAGAAGGAAATTAAAGGAGTACTAATTGGAAAAGAAGCAGTCCTATCCCTTTTTGCAGAAGATATGATACTATACCTAAGAGATCCCAAAAGTTCCACCAGAAAACTTCTAGAACTGATCAACACTTTCTCTATAGTGGCAGGTTATAAAAATCAATCTACAAAAATCAGTAGCCTTTCTATATACTAATAACAAGAAATTGGAGAAAGGGTACAGTGAAATGCTCCCATTCACAATTGCTGAAAAAAAAAATTGGAATAAATCTGACCAAAGACACCAAAGATCTCTGCAATGAAAATTTTAAAACGTTAAAGAGATTGAGGAAGATACCGGGAGATGGAAGGACCTCCCATGTTCATGGGTTGGAAGAATTAATATTGTGAAAATGACCATCCTAGCAAAAGCAAAATATAGATTCAGTGTAACCCCAATAAAAATCCCCGTGACATACTTCACAAAATTAGAAAAACCGTCCTTAAATTCGTGTGGAAACATAAAAGACCCTGGATAGCCAAAGCAACCCTGAGCACAAAGAGCAATGCTGGGGGGATTATTATACCAAATCTCAAACTACAGCTATAGTCATAAAATAGCATGGTACTGGCACAAAAATAGACACATAGATCAGTGGAACATCATTGATGACCCTAACCTGAGTAAACACAATTTCAGCCACCTGAAATTTGACAAAGGTGCCACAAACACACAATAGAGGAAAGACAGCATCTTCAACAAATGGTGCTGGCAAAACTGGATCTCCACCTGTAGAAGAATGAAACTAGATCCTACAAGATATAGGTGTAGGAAAGGATTTTCTTTCTTTCTTTCTTTCTTTCTTTCTTTCTTTCTTTCTTTCTTTCTCTCTCTCTCTCTCTCTCTCTTTTAAATCAGACAGAAGTTGCTCAGGAATTAAGGTCAGCAATCAATACACGGGACCTCATTAAACTAAAAAGCTTCTGTACAGAAAAAGAAACAATCAAAAAAGTGAAGAGAAAACCCACAGAATGGGAAAAAATCTTCATCAGTGACACATCTGACAGAGGTTTATCATCCAGAATATATAAAAACTCATAAAAGAAAGTAAGAAACCAAATGACCCAATTAAAAGATGGGCTAAAGATCTAAACAGAGAGTTCTCAAAGGAAGAAATAAAGATGGCTAAGAAAGATCTCAAAAAGTGTACAACATCATTAGTAATTAGGGAAATGCAAATTAAAACCATGCTAAGGTATCATGTTACCCCAACCAAACTGGCTAGGATCACGAGAATAAATGATACCAAATGCTGTCAAGGATGTGGAGAAAGGGAAGGCTCATTCACTGCTGGTGGCATTGCAAACTCGTGCAATCCCTATGGAAAGCAGTGTGAGAACTCTTAAACTACAAATGAACTTACGATATGACCTGGTTATACCACTCCTTGGTATATACCCAAAGGACTCATCCTATTGTAGGGACACTTGTACAACCGTGTTTGTTGCTGCTCTTTTCAGAATAGCTAAGAGATAGAAGCAACCTAAGTGCCCCTCAACTGATGAGTAGTTAACAAAAATGTGGTATGTTTACACAACGGTCTTCTATTCAGCAGTAAAGAAAGAGGAAATAATGAAATTTGCAGGTAAATGGATGGATCTAGAAACTGTTATACTAAGTGAAGTAACACAGACTCAGAAAAATAAAAGAAGTATGTCCTCCCCCATTTGTGGATCCTAGCACCAAATTCTTTAAAATTCCATGTCCTTTTAATAAGATGATACTGTACAGCAGTCTCTGCTGCAAGAAATAAGTACCATCATCACGTCTTCAGCAGTGCCTGATTGCTAAACATCGTCACAATTGGGTTTGTTGACAGTTGTGCTCCTTAAAGGAGGGGCAAGCAGGGTCATTGGACCCTCACCAGAGTATCCAGCCACTCTTCCCAGCCAACTGTATGTAATTTGGTTCTACTTACACATGGTCTCCTAGATTTGGGGAGGGTTAAAATATACAATCTGGGGAAGGCTAGGAAGACAAGGCTTGACTCATGCTGGGTAAAGGCTATCCAGTGTGCATACCCTCAGGTCATTCACACACCTCAGCAATCCCTCAGTTATCTCCATAGGTAAGCTCAGTAAATTCATCAGTTCCCCAGTAAAACTTTAATCAAACATTGGCTTAACACTAGAACCTTAAAAGGGAATAAGCCTTGCTTAGTAAAAGGAATAGACATTGCTTGAGGTCGGAGGGGAATTCTCACAACAGATGGAATGTTTATTTGTTGATGATATTGTGTCTCATGGTTATTAAAAAGTACAAAGTTAAAAGATATTGAAAGGATATGGAAATGGAGATATTTTCCAAAATAGAAAAAATGAGAAAGCCTAAGCAAGTGATGAAGATCTGTGTAGGTTTGCTATGATACGTAAAGGATGAGACAAAAGTAATATACACTGTGCTGGATAGCTTTAGTGTCAACTTGACACACCTGGGTTGAGGGAGCCTCAACTGGGGAATTTCCTCTATTGGACTGGCCTGTGGCCATGTCTGAGGGGCGTCTTCTTGATGAGTGATGTGGGAGGGCCCAGCTCACTATGGGTGGTGCCACCCCTGGGCAGGTGGGCCTATGTTGTATAAGAAAGCAGGCTGAGCAGGGGCCAGGGGAGCAAGCCAGTAAGCAGTGTTCCTCCATGGCCTGTGCACCAGCTCCTGCCTCCAGGTTCCTGCCGTGAGTTCCTACTTTGGGCTCCCTGATGAACTGCAACCTGGGAGATATAAGCCAAATAAACCTTTTCCTCCCCAAGTTGGTATTGGTCAGAGTCTTTTGTCACAACAATGAAGAAACAAACTAAGACATACACATAATCATAAAATTTCTAAGGTCATAGTTTAGTCAACCAGTTTAAGGAAGAAAGTATATATCTAGTCAAGGTTTATCTGAGAACATGTTTTTTTTTTTTTTTTTTTTTTAACCCAAGCTTTATCTACATAACACATGGTAATTAAAAGGGCCAGACTGGTGGAACTAACCTTCTTGGATGTTTAACAGCCATACTTTGCGGTCTATGCTAATCTGGTCAGAGGCACTTAAAGGACAGTTTTTGCCCCTTGCCCTCCAAGGTCAACTAAGTTCCAGGGGACTATGGAACATCTCCCAAAATGTCCTGTAATTGTGGTAAGTCACCTGTCCTCTTGTTCAGGGAGGCCACGGAGACCCCACAGATGGACTTAAACCAGTCTACAAAGAGGATGATCAACTCAGAGGAAATATCTCATCCATGCTTCCAAGTGAAGCCAGCCATGGTCAATCAGAACCTTTGACTTATCTTCACATAGATGGAACTGGTAAAAGAAAGGAGCCAGGGGCTCCTCCCAAGCCCATGTTTCCCCTGAGGAGCAGATCCTCAAACAACCTTAAGTGTAAAAATAAATTGATCTATTTGGGCCAACTGTATGGTCTTAAACACCCAAAAGGAAAGTAGAACCAAAGAGCAAGGTCATCAGTATATTTCTTTAAATGTTCAAGGGATTACACTTTTCAGACATTAGGTTAAGTCCATATAAAAAGTTATTTAGACAATTATTATGATTTTGTTCTGAATCAGAAAGTGTTGCTCAGATGTAAGACTTCAAACTTTGGTCTGCAATACTGTAGTACCCATCTGTAGCTAAGGGAGACAACCTGCTATTGTTCTAAAATGATGGCCAAAATTGCCCCCCCCACACCTAGAAGCCTTTGAGAAGGAACTGTCACTGATTCTAACCACTCCAACATCTATCAAAATACTTGAAAGCAAATCCTGAATCCATCACTCTAGAGTCCAACCTTGGAAGACAAAAGAAAAATGAGGAGGAACCCAGTAGAGTTGGAAGCTCTCAAAAAGAAATTCCAACAGACTCTCATATGAAAATTTGGCCTGTTCTGACTTTTTTCTAGTTCCCTGTCTAGAACTTGTAATGTTAATTACTCTTGCCTTTACTTCTCTTTCACATCTCCTAGTCACCAGTCAAGGATTTTCTTTTCCCCCTATAGATAAGAGTTATATAATTTTGGAGTCTTTTAGATAGACCCACTGAAGGGGTACCCCAGTTGCCTGTTCAGCATAGAAGAAGCCAGAGTGGTCTGAGTCCTGATTCCTTATCTGCAAGCTGGGTAACCTCTCCAGAGGATGGTGTGATAAGAATAAGAGGTAGGAATTGACCAGGCAGTTACGGTAAAAAGACCCCAAAGAAAAGTAGCCAGTTTTTTGGCTAAAAGTCAAAGTGTCTTTGGGCCTTGTGGTGGTTTGAATGGAAATATCCCCCATAGGCTCCAAGTATTTGGACATTTTGTCCCCAGATGATGGTGCTGTTTTGGGAGGTTTTAGAAGGTGTGGCTATCCTGGAGGAAGCATATCACTGGGGTTGGGCTTAGAGAGTTCTTAAGCCTTGCCAGATCTCCAGTTGCTCTCTTGTTTCCTGTGCCTGCATGATGATGTGAGAGTTTAGCTTCTGCTGCTCCTGCTCCAGCCACCTCCAGCCACTATGCCTCCCTGCCATGATGGACGGTAATTCCCCTGGAACCATAAGCTCAAATAAACTCTTCCTTCTGTAAATTGCTTTGATTAGTGTTTCTATCACAGCAACAGAAAAGTGACTAATACAGGCTTCTTAGCAACATACTCTGTCCTAAAGGCCAAAAATTTCAAAAGTATTTGGGAGCTCTTATCTAATCTTTTAAAGATTTTAGGGTTACTTTTTCACAGGCGGAAAAGTTAGAGTAGCAAAAAGCACCTGAAAAAAATAAGAAGAAAGAGTACATGAAGTAATCAGAAAAAAGTGATTGGGAGAGATGGGAGGAGTTGGAGGGGAGGGAGTGGGCATGGATTTGATCAAAACACCTTATATGCCGGTATGAAATTCTTGGTAAATTATTTTTTTTAACTTAAAAAAAAATTTATTTATTATTTTTATTTTATGTGTATGCGTGTATTGCCTGCATGTATGTGAGTGCACCTGTGTAGTGCAATGCCCACAAAGGTCAAAAGAGGCTGTCAGATCCCCTGGGACTGGAGTTTTGGACAGTTGTTAGCTGCTGTCTGGGTGCTGGGATTCGAACCCAGGTCTTCTGTAAGAACAATTAGTGTTCTTAACCACTGAGCCATCTCTCCAGCCCCAATTATTATTATTTTTTTTAAAGATCTGCAACCAATACCACAAAGTAGAGGGATGGGCATGTCATTATCTAGGACCCACAGACATTTTTTAATATACTCCTCAATGACAAGAGTTCCAAGGTGTGCCTCCCCTACCACCTCCATTCCCTCCCTCCCTCCCTCCCTC